>NC_059085.1:40853904-41155571 GCF_020497125.1 Mauremys mutica | reverse complement strand
GTCAGGTACAGATTGATCACAGCAAACAGGAGGTGTTTGATAAGCAGCTCCCGGAGCACCGAGTTCACAACAAAACAAAAAGAGGCTGCATAACAAAACAAAGAGAGTAATTTAGTTAAAAGCATTCTGGGATATCTGCTAATACCCTGGAGGCCAATAACAGCGCTGGTGTGTGTCCACACTTGATGAGCAGCGCTGGATCACCAGCGCTGCACTCGCTACACCCCAAACAGACCAGGTGTTCAGCCAGCGCTGCAGCCAGGGAGTTGCAGCGCTGGATGTGCCTTGCAGGTGTGGACGGTTACTAATTGCAGCGCTGGAAAGCCTCCACCAGCGCTGCAACTCTCAAGTGTAGCCAAGCCCTGTGCATCTCCTGTCTGTGTGTTCCATTCTATGCATCTGAAGAAGTGAGCTGTTGCTCACAAAAGCTTATGCGGAAATAAATTTGTTAGTCTCTAAGGAGCCACAAGTACTCCTGTTCTTTTAACCACAAGAGGTGTCATCTTCTCCCCAACAATAGAAGGCCTATAGATACCAGACAAGCCATTGTGGGACATTAGTAGACAAGAGACTTTGTTGATTGCTTCCCCACAAGCCTTAGTCCTATCGTAGCCTGAATTCTGAGGGAAGAGTATAAAAATCCCTGTCAAAGAGGAATTGTTATCACTATGCTACTTGAAATTCAGAGAGGGCAAAATTTCTAAGCATAAGCAAAGGACCCCCAAGCTGCTTGGCTTGGATTAGTTCTAAAGGACATACGGAGCTTGCATATTACATCAGCAACTATTACATTTTGGAGCCTAAGACTATATCTGATTTGTGCGTCTATGTTTACCTGCTTTAACCTTGTAAATAACTCACTTCTTTTTCTTAGGGTATGCCTACACTGGCAGAGTTACAGCACTGGCAGTTACAGCACCACTCACACTTGCGGCACTTGCAGAGGTATTTGGAGTGGTGCACTCTGGGCAGCTATCCCATAGAGCATCTCTTCTGCTGCTAAGAGTTGTGGGAAGGCAGAGGGAGTCGCAGGGCACGCTGGGTCCTGTCCCAATGTCCTGTGATGCATTGCTTCGCATCCCAGCAATCCCTTCCATCTGCATTCCATGCCATCTTTCAATGGTTTGTGTACTGCGCACTCTGCCTTTTCGATCTGCAGGAATGGATCCCACACTGTTGACCAATATGCTGCTCGCTCTCACTAACATGTCACGAGTAGCAGTAGAGTTATTCCTTAAACTACAAAGGCAAGAGGAATTTGATATTGATCTCGCCACGCGTACTAGCTATGACACAAGATTGCTTGTGGCATTCACAGAGGTGCTGACCACAGTGGAATGCCGCTTTTGGGCTCGGAAAACAAACACTGAATGGTGAGATCACATTGTCATGCACGTCTGGGACGATGAGCAGGGGCTGCAGAACTTTTGGAGAAGGAAAGCCATATTCATGGGCTGTGTGATGAGCTCGCCCCAGCCCTGTGGCACAAGGACATGAGAATGAGAGCTGCCCTGTCGCTGGAGAAGCGTGTGGTGATTCCACTGTGGAAGCTGGCTACTCCAGGCTGCTACCGATTGGTCGCTAACCAGTTCGGAGTGGGAAAGTCGACCGTTGGACACGGGTTGACGGAAGTGTGCAGGGCCATTAATCACATCCTGCGCCGAAAGACCGCGACTCTGGGCAATGTGCGTGACATTATGGATGGCTTTGCACAAATGGGCTTCCCTAACTGCGGAGGGGCAATAGATGGCACGCATATTCCAATTCTGGCACCAGACCACCAAGCACATTAATCGGAAGGGGTATTTCTTTATGGTTCTCCAGGTGCTTGTGGATCAACATGGGCGTTTCATGGATATTAACACAGGTTAGTCCAGAAAGGTGCAAGACGCACGCATCTTTCGGAACACTGGCCTGTTCAGGAAGCTGCAAGCAGGGACTTTTCTCCCAGACTAGATCACCATAGGGGAAGCCAAAATGCCCATTGTGATCCTGGGAAACCCTGCCTACCCCTTAATGCCATGGCTTATGAAGCCATACACGGGAACCTTGACAGCAGCAAGGAGCGGTTCATCAGGTTGAGCAAGTACTGAAGGCTCACTGGCATTGCCGATCTGGGAGGCTGGACCTGGCCAATGACAATATTCCTATGCTTATAGCTGCATGCGTATGCTCCATAATATTTGTGAAGGGAAGGGTGAAAGCTTCACTCAGGGCTGGACCACTGAGGCTCAGCGCCTGGAGGCTGAATTTGAACAGCCAGAGACCAGGGCTATTAGAGGGGCACAGCGTGCTGCCATAAGGATCAGGGATGCCTTGAAGCAGCAATTTGAAGCTGAAAGCCACTAATATTTGTTGCTATGCTCGGGAGTGCGGTGCTTGTAATGCTAGGAGTTGATTGTGATTGGTGCAGACGATGCACTAGGAAGGTTTAAGAAAATTGCCTGTTACTTTGCAGAGCTGTTTTTTCTTTCAATAAATGGAATACACATTGCTTTCAAACCAAAACAATTCTTTTATTTAAAAGAAAAAAAAAACAACCAGAGGAGAAAGATAAACAAAAAACAACACATCAGCACCGTGGGGGATGAGGGAAGGCAGGGTCCCAGGAGGAGGTGGAGCCCTGGGATGGCTACAGGTTTGTGTATGTCCAGGTACCATATCCAACCTTCTCCTTTGGACTACAGTGCAGCAGGTACTGTACCTCAGCAGGGCTAACCTGCAGAGAGATGGGCGTTGAGTGCAGTGGGTACTGGGAGTCTGCAGGGCTGGATTGTGATGGGGCAGGAGTGGAATGCAGCGGGTACAGACTGGAGTCAGGAGGTTGATAAGAGTGAGTTGGGGGTGTCTGCGGGGCGCATGGGAAAGAGTTTTGCAACAGCGGCTGTAGGGAAGAGTGGGATCGGAGCTGTTCAGTTTGCAGTGCTAGTAGCACCTGGAGCGTGTCCGTTTGGTGCTCCATAACGTTTAAGAGACGCTCCGTGGCTTTGTTCTGGCATGCCGCGTTCTCCTTTCGGTCCCTCTTATCGCTGTCCCGCCACTCCTTCAATTCTTGTTTTTTGGCCGTGGAGTGCATCATAACACAATGCAGAAAGTCCTCTTTAGTTCTTCGTGGCTGCTTTCTAATTCTGCGTAGCTGTTCAGGCGGCGCTACCAAAGAGGGAGGCTGGGCTCCCAAGGTCGTATCTGTGAAGCCAAAATGCAACATTTTACAGAAGCAGTATTGTTTGCAACACACAGAACACTCATTCAGTGAGTTAAAAAACAGCCACTATTCACTAACTGGCTGACCCCAGCCAAGCACACATGAGCTACAAGACCCCCAAAATGGTAAGTAACCACAGAGACAAGGGAAATCATGGTCCCTGGACCGTACTGGACACTGGACACATGGCTCTTGGGGAGAACCAGCACTGGGTGGGGGGGCTTATAATCATTACTGTCCCCACATTTTCCCCAGGCTGTGTTCATTATGGAAGGTATCTCGCTGCTGAGGGTGAGCAGGGAATCAAGGGAGGGTCTTCTCAAAGACTCTGGCTTCCACCCTGGCCCTTATGCAGCTCGCCTGTGTGCTGTAATGCCACCCTGTGACGGCAGAGTGGCACGGGAAAGTTACCCTTAATGGGGGTAAGAAACAAAGCAGCTCTGCCAAAGAACTTGCGGCAGTGGATTGCCCAGTATCTCCATGAGAGTTTCATGGAGATCTCTGAAGCAGACTCCCGTGAAGTGAGGGAGTCAATCAACACTCTGTTCTGACGTTCAGATTAGGAATGTGGTGGTATGTCATCATACAGACACAGGCCTCCTTTCTGCAACCCTCCTGCCCCCAACAACTCGCTTCAGTGATTCCCAAAATCAAAGCCTCTTACCAGGGCCCTCCTCTCCTGTTTGCGCTTTGCCAAACTCCAACAGCTGTGACTGGCTAGCCTCCTCCGGGGTAGATAAGAGCTCCTGGCTGCATGCATCCCTGACCTCCGAGTCGTCCTCTGCCTCTGGGTCCCCCTCCCACTCTTCGTCCAAGATTTCCTCTTCCTGGCTTGGTCCACTCTCGACTGGCACACAAGCTACCGAAGCATCCACAGTGGCCTTCGCAACGAAGGTGGGGTTGCCACTGAGTATTGCGTCCAGCTCTTTGTAGAATCGGCAGCTCAAGGGCGCAACACCAGAGCAGCCGTTTGCCTTCCGCAGCTCCTTCACTTTGACCCTACACTGCAGTGTGTCCCAGTCATGGCCCCTTTCTGTCATGCATCATGAAATCTGTCCATAGGTATCGTAATTCCTATGGCTGGAGCACAGCTGGGACTGGACAGCCTCCTCTCCCCAAATGCTGATGAGGTCCAGCAGCTCGGCATTGCTCCAAGAGGGGGATCGCCTGGTGCGTGGAGCAGGCATGGTCACCTGGAAAGATGCACTGAGACCACTGCACGTGTCACAGAGCAAACAGGAAGGGGACTTTCAAAATTCCCAAGGAATTTAAGGGGTGGGGCTCATGGTTGGTCACCTGAGGGCAGAGCAGTAGAATTCAAACCGATGACCAGAGAGGCAAGAACAGGCATTGCGGGACACCTCCTCAAAGCCAATCGCAGCGCTGTAATCGACCAGGGTGTCTACACTGGCTCTGCGGCGCTGTACACCTCTTGTCGGGGTGGGTTTTTGTTTTGTTTTACAGTGCTGCAACTGCGCAGTTTCTGCGCACTAAGTGGCTTGGCAGTGTGTACACCTCGGGAGTTACACCACAGAAAGCTGCTTTACTGTGCAGGAACTTGCCAGTGTAGACAAGGCCATAGTTAATAAATCTTTAGTTGGTATTATAGGCTTGGCTACAAATATTGTACCTCTGATCTCAAACTAAAAACAACTGACCTGGGTAAGTGATTGGTCCTTTGGGACTGTAAGTAACTGTTGTCATTTTTGATGTAAGGGACCATCTATCACAAAAACAGGCATGCCAGGTGGCAAGATAGACCAGAGTGCCCAAGGAGACTGACACTCCACATTACAGTGCTTTAGGAGTTCACACTTGTTAGTTGGTTGGTGAAATCTAATTACAGAACTTACAACCAGTTGGGGATTTGTGCCCTGTCCCTTGATAGTCTTCTGCCCTGAGGTTGGCACTCATGCTCATGAGCTACTCTAGACAGCTTGACCTATGTATCTATACCAATCTGAAGCATATGCTTTGAAGTTTACATTCATGGATATTTTTAAACCCATTTTTGATGAATGCAGAGAAGTGTAGATTGCATGGGAGGTAAAAAAATTTCCACTTACTAACATGTTTTCATTCAACTCAATGAAAATCATTGAGGTTTGTGTTCAGGGAAGGAATATCCTCCTCAGTATAACACATACAACACAGTTGAAACTCAGTGTCATAAGATGTCTCAGGGCAGAAGGGAATCAAAAGAGATACTGTCTCAATTCTTACTATGAATACATGATAAATTCAAATACTATTTTGGACTGCTTTTATGAAAGGTCTGGTCTCATACTTTCCCAACAAAATGATGATTCAATTGTACAATTTAAAAAAAAAACAAAAAGCTTTTTTTTGGACTGAGGTAACAAGCGGGAACAAGACAGAAAATGATAGAACATTAATATAGTAAAGCCAAAATTCAGCACTGTTATTGTGCCTTATTGTTGTAAACCAGAACATATGGCACAGAGGAATGAGAAGATATACTTAGCAAAACTTTGTTAAAACTAGTTTGATTGACACAATGTGTGTAAAAAATATATATATACACAACAAAGGCAGAGGTGAGTTTAAATATTTAAAGTATTTTAAAAATATTTTGTACTTCTGGTGACCCTGTGGATCTCAAAGCACTTTAAAACATTAAGCTTCAAAACACAATGGCTATCGAAGATAGTTAAGGAATGCTAAGGGATCATTTACCCACCAATGAAAGCCAGCCATAAGCAGAGTGGAATGTAATAGCTATTCAGCAATTCTACACAGGAAGAGTATCAGATGTAACTAATAGAAAGAGGAAAGCAGAGTTGCCTAGGGGGCAGAGGAGACCTGGGTTCTCAGGCGAATGCCTGAGTCCAAGTCCAGATCTGGGTTCTATTCCTGGCTCTGCCACTGGACTGCTAAGTGACATTACACAAGTCACTTCCCCTATATGTGCCTCAGTTTCCCCATCTGGAAAATGGGGATGATACAATATTTTTCATCCATAGTGCTCAAAGTAAGAGCTCTGGCAAGATTATTAAACTTGCAGAATGAATTAGGTGAGGAAACAGTTGTCAGAGGTAACTTGGCCAGAACACCCAGGCTAACTCTCTTACTCCTTTGATTACAAACTTTATTTTGTATATCACTGCAAAGCTAATAACTCAAAAAAGCCCTTTTGTTCATAACATCTTGCTGGGCCATGGGCTTAGTATAAATTCAGAATGAAGACTGCCCCGTACTGAATAACCAATACCATTTCTTGCAGCACCTCACAGCTTTCCTAAGTACTGTGATAGCAGAGTGAAATTAACAAGGCTGATGAGTTTCACTACCACTCAAGACAGCTAGAAAGAAAGAAAAGTAGTAAAGACTTCTCCCACCGTATAGCCAACACAGCGTGAACCCACAACTGTCAAAATGGTGTGGGAAAAGAGGAAGTTCAATCTTCCTTCCAGCAGAAATGTGTGTGTGTTCTGTATATGAAAGATAGGCAATTGCAAGCAGGATCTAGGGACAGCACCCTTCTCAGCAGGGGTAGGTTAGTTGCAACTAGATTTCTCACAATCTCATTGTTCCTGTACCTTGTTTGTGCCTCCCCCCCCACCCATTCCTCTTTCATATCAGCCTCCAACTACTGGGTGTTCTAGTAAACTTTTTTTGACACCCGCTACTGCAGAAGTCACGGAGGTCATGAAATGTCACAGAATCTGTGACAGACGTGCAGCCTTACTTATGAACCACCAAGCACAGAACAAGAAACTCTGGCAGCACTAAGACACTTTTTCAAGAGAGAAGCAGTAGTTGTTTGGAGGAAACCAGACAGACACCGGAACCTGCTGAACTGGAGAAGTTAAACCCGCCTTTCAGCATCAACGGGTAGCAGGACTTTAGGCAACAAATGTGTGTTGGCTGCTTGTTTTAATATCCTATTTTCTCCTCTAATGCTTTGTTCTTATTGCTAAACAAATAATACACAACCTATACACCACCTTAGGTATTTTATGACATCTGTTTGTTGCCTTTCCTTGTTTTTGATATTTTGAACAAAACATCCCTATTTAATATTAAGCCATTTTATTTTGTACTAAATTGGAATGTATTTGTACTAGTGTCTATGAAGAAGTTTTAGAGAAACTGCCACATTCTTCATTATCTTCAGATGTAATTTCAGATTTCCACTACATATGTTTCAGTACAACAAAGTAAGGATTTTGACACGAAATCTCTATATTTTAGCATTTACAATATATAGCTTAACAAACAGTGACAAGTTGAGTCCAACAGAAAACTAAACAGAGTATTTCTGTCTGGTTCAAATGAATGCAGTTACCTAATTATAAAAGTTTAACCACCCTCTTTTATGGAAAACCCACAAGAAAGGACTCTAAAGATGGACTCTTCCTTGCAGAGCTCAACTTTATCCTGGGGGGAGAGGGTTCAGGTCAGGGTTTGACTCCATGCAAAAGGCTGCACAATCTGCCCCCAAAAATGGGTGACGACATGGAAATCACATGGAGGTCATGCACCTCTTCATCAGATCTTGCCCCAGACAGCTCTGCTCCAATACAGCCACATTAGAAGGAGCCACCCCATATCTTTCAACCCTTTCTATAACATGAACCCCAGCTTTACAGAGTGATATTCATGGGAAGGGAAGGATAGAGTCATGGCAGCAAGCTAACACCATTTCCACAGAGAAAGGGGTAGATCAGTAGTGGTCAACCTGCAGCCACGAGACAATTTGTTTACATTGACCGTCTGCAGGCATGGCCACCCACAGCTCCCAGTGGCCGCCGTTCCTGGACAGTGGGATCAGCTGTAAGCGGTGCAGGCCGCAAAGACATGCCGGATGCCGCTTTCGGCAGCTCCCATTGGCCGGGAATGGAGAACCTCAGCCACTGGGAGCTGCGGGCGGCTGTGCCTCCAGTCAGGCAATGTAAACAAACTGTCTCACCGTCCGCCAGTGGATTACTCCGACAGGCCACGTGCAGTACACAGGTTGCCCACCACTGGGGTAGATGGATGAGATTCTGAGAGAGTGATTTAAACCAAAGGCTCTCACCAATTTGCCTTAGAAATCTAAAGCTAACACCAAATAAGTTAAAAATGTTGCAGAAGAAAATTCTACCTTGGTTCACAGATCAATAAATATTGCTTATTAGTACCTGGAAAATGTTATTAGTACCTGTTGAAAAACATCTGTTACAAAACAGTATATGTTGTTTCAATAGTTTTAAGTTCTGGTTAAAAAAAGGTACTTCTAATGTTTTATAGGAAGTTTAGTTGGGAAAACGTTTATCAAAATTGCCCATGACATTTTTTTGGGTGGAGGGGGGGTGTTCCCTCAACAAAATAACTCTTCCAAAAAAAGAAGAAAAAAAAGTTTTCCATCAAAAAAACAAAAAATATCAAAAAATGAATTATTCTGCAATAATATTTTTGATAAAATGATGAGTTCTACTCAATATCACTTGTGAAAACTTTAAAGCAGGTAAGGAAAACCATTCAAAGAAAGTTCTATTCGCTACCTTTCCATCTCTGTTTAGGTCTTACTAAATTCAGCTCTTCTTTCACTGCCAGCTTACAACAGTGGCCAGAAACGCCTTTGTTAATCTTTGGCTGATCAAAAGCTTAAGCCTTTTCCTGCATCACCAAGGTTATATACATGCTGGTGTTTATTTTAGGATGGAGAACTATAACAATACCTTCCTGAGCTAACTATGAAGACCATTGGGAGACTTTAGTTAGCGCAGAAAACAGCTGCAGCAAGATGAATTCTGCAGTAAGTTTCAGTTACCTTCCTGGTAAAATTAGAAGTGATAGAACTTTGTGAGTTATGTATAGAGCATACGGCACAGCTCCTTCAACGGTCAGCATCCCTCTGACCCACTAGACCAACTATATTTGTCCAGCTGTTTTATAAGGGTAAGGCTGAAGGGAGCAGCAGGCAGTGTTTTCAGTGAAAGACCTTAGCCACCATCAAGGAATAAGACGTATACATGGATCTGGCTTCATTCAGGAAGCTTTGCAAGATGCAACACTTAATTCAGACTTTTCACTGCCAGACACAGTACTGCAAAGTTTCAGCTTGCATGCTAAGTTTTCCTTTCTCTATCTAGTTAAGCTGCTTTGTTATGGTGTCATGGAGGTTTCTGCCTGGAGAAATGTTATTCGTATCAGGCAAAAAGCATGCACTTAGTACGAGGACAGACACCATTACTTATATTAGTAATAAATAAATACTGACTCAAGTTGCCTTATTTGACTCAGGAAACTAACCTTTAATAATTTTTTTTAAACACAAATCTGTAGACTTCAGATTTGGATACACTTGCATCTAGCTGAGAGGTGAGGGAAATGTGCCTTCTGGCTCGAGGAGTGAAAACATTATCTAAGTTGTATCTGTTTTATTCTTATGCAATTCGTCTCAGAATGCTTCACAACCAGAAAGAGCAACGTTACTTTATCTTCTCTTTCTAGCATGTATTATTAAATTTCTATATTAAAATAGTCCGACCTAGCATTTTAGAAAAAGTGAACATTTTAATACAAGCTTCCAATCAAGCTAATTTAGAAAAAGTATGGTAGTGAACCTGTAAAATATACTGTAAAACAAGTCAGTTTTGATTACTTCCATTTATTGAGGCCCTTCCTTATTCCCCAAAAGAACTGTTTCAAGATGTTTACTTCCTGCAAACACACACTAGATTTCTACAAAAAGGAAGTAGTTTAATTGTTTATTCAGGGCATTAAGCTTTAGGAAACTGATGTAATTATCACACTGAGCTTTAAGATACAGGGAGAATACTAATATTGTTCAAATTCTTGCTGAGTATACATAATTCAAAATAATTAAATTGAAGAAAAATCTACAATCATAAGGAGAACACTGACTCTCAAAGTTCTTCCTCACCTTCTGAATTTTACTTCGTGTTCCTAGCACAATCCTGTTGTGCTTATACCACTTTGTAAGTCTTCCCAGAAAACATGATAGCTACAGCCTTTAAACCTATGAAAGTTTATGTGCTTTCAAAAGTTACTCACTGATCTTTAGAAGACAAATGCAATGAGTGAATTTATGCAACAGATCCAGTTCTAATTTTTATTATTTCTACAAATCCACACCCTAGACATAAAGAAGTATTTGATTTTTAATTGTAAAATAATTAAGCTCTAATTTACAGTAAGAGAACAAAAGTAAATTAAGTTCAAAATTCCAAGTGATCCTTAAATGACTGTTTTGCAGAAAGGTATTAGAGGGCTCTGTCCAGTGGATGATTTTATTTGTCAAAATATAGTCTCATTTATAGGCCAGAATACAAGTGTACTTAAAATAAGGAAATTTTAAATTATTGCGCATTCTGACTAGCGCCTTAAATATATGTTCTGCAACACAATGACAGCGCAAATTAAGGATTTAGACGTAGCTTTAACAAAATCTTAAGCTATAGCGAGACAGGCCCTGCACCTGATTTCAAATAAATTATTTCCTTTTTCACACAAATTTAAAAAAATGAAAATATGGAATTTTTTTAAACTAAAATATAAATAAAAAGTAAGTAATTTCAATAATTAAAAATCGCAACTAAGTACCAAATTCCAGGCCGAGAGAAATTACGCCCATGAAGAAAAGATTTTATTGAAAATGAGTTTAGTATGCATAGCATAACTGCATTCAACAACAAAAATGTGTGGCTGGTAGGTTTGCATATATTCCTGCTTCAATTATAGCATTGGTTGGCCTGTTAGATTCAGTGCACAAAAAATATTCTGCAGACCTATAGAATAGTGTTATTTTTGTATGTGCTTCTATGTATGCAGACAAGTTCCCATCTCTTCCCATTAAAAACAAATGGTTGACTTTATTGTGAGAAGTATCCTTATGTATACATTTCTTACAACAACCACAGAAATTCCAACTCAAGCAATGCCTCATTAAAAAATATTAAGAGTATGGAAGTTCTGATAAAAAGATGAGAATGTACATGTTCTGTGAATTCATCTCATTTTTTTCCTATGAAAATAAGGGGTAGAGAGAACCTACAATATGCCTATGTAAGTCATTGCAAATTTGGTTAATGTGGGTTGAACCTGCACTGCACTCACTGTAGAATCAGGATCTTAATCAGGACAACCTTGAATAATCTTTTATGGTATGAAGATATATCATATATTTAACCTTTCCTTAGCTAATCAATGGAAAACAGTATAAAACGTATCTTGTGCACCACAGAAAAGTCTGATTTTTGTCCAGGAAACATAAGTAAGGCTCAGATTTTGTCATGGTTAATTTTAGTGAAAGTCATGGGCAATAACCAAAAATCCACAGAAGCTGTGACCTGTCTGTGACTTTTGCTACTGTGGCTCCATGATTTCCCATGCCACCGTGGTGGCTGGGAGCTATGGGGTTCCCCTTCTGCCCAGGGCAGCTGGAAGCTGGGGAGGGGGGGCGCGCCCCTCCACCCATGGTGCCTGTGATCAGCAGGGTGACCATATTTCCCAAAGACAAAATGGGTCACGCCCAGCCACTCGCCCAAGGCATACCCCTTCGCCTCACGAAAGGCTGTCGCCCATCCCTGGAACCCTGAGGGCCCCTTCAGGAGTCTGTCACCTGTCGCTGGAACCTTGCAGGGGGTGCCCTATCACCTGTCACTGGAACCCTGCCAGGGCCCAGCTCCCTGCCAGCTCGAGTCCCACAGCCCCTGGGGCTGAAGCAGAGAATGTCACGAGGTCTTGGATTCCATGACTTCCCTGACATAAACATGGCCTTAAACATAAGCACTGGACTATTTAAAAAAAAATTATTAAGGATTCAGCCAATGCACGTTCTGCTAAACACTAAACATAACATTATCAGACACCAGAATTCATGTCCACTAGATTAGTGCGATACTAATAGGCATTAAACATTACTAGTATTTTAAAGAGCCTTACTATTTTAGGCCTGTATTGCAGCCACCTGATGAATTAAACTTGACAGGATCATAAAGATTTTAAAACCTGTACGTTACCATAAATTAGATTTTGGGACAAAGCCACATCCACAAAATGTGTTCAACACTTTCTGAAACAGGCAGGATGTTCACAAAACTGGATTCAACGTTTAACTGCCCTAACAATTTATAAAGTTCTGCTACCTGTCATCTTCCAATGTCTTATTGCAAACTGAGTTATTAGGCTAAAATACAGTTTACTGCTGTACTTACTGAAGTTTATTACAGTGGTTCAGAATCAATTAGATTTTAGTTGTTAGATTTTACACAACATTCATTTAACATGTATTTAAATAAATTAATTTATTGGTTGTTTTATTCAGAGAAAATACTAAAGGGACACTCAACTTAAGTTCTAGTATTCAAAAGATAAAGTTTCAAGTACCACTCTTGCCCCTGCATATTTTGATGGTTTTACAGCCACAGTTTAAGTGTTTCTCTCTCTCTCTGTATGTTGTGTGAAAGACCTACAAAAGAGGGGAAACTATAATTAAACTGAAATTAACTATACAGAAAGGAAGGTTAGACATAAAGTAAACTAACTGGAGAAGTAGCAAAACCAAAAAAAAGATGCTCTAAACTTTCCCTTACAATAATATGAAGTGTTATCAGTAAAAACAGTAGGCAAACAATCTTCAGAAAACGAGGTTTTTTAAGTTCATAATGCCCCTTTAAATTTGTGCTTCTGTTAAAATATAAAACAAAACTCTTCTCTTGGGAATACTAAAAATAAACAGGTATACAAACTATATAGCCCCCTAGCAGAATTGACTATATTTGGTTATAAGTTTAGTACTTTTCACCATATAAGGAGGAAAAAAATTTAAAAACATCTTAATATTCCAAAGACAAGAGGAAGAAAATGTCTGATGGCTAAGTGCAGACTGATTCAGAAAATATCAACTCCAATTGGGGGAGTGAGGAGGGAAAGGTCATCCACCGCTTCCAACTGCGTGAAGAACATGCCCAGCTACATAATTTTTGCAATCAAGTGTTTGTATGTGCAAGCCCAAACCCCTTTCCATTACAGAATTCCACAAGTGATACATGGGGTGGGAAAAGGGAGTAAACACCCGCTCTAGTTTTATTTACAATCCATTACGGGGGTAGAACGTGCACCTGGCGAAATAGGCATCCCTTCTAAAAACTCCCTCGCCAGGCAGTGTATGCGCTACATTGGGAGGGTGGGGGTGGAATTACAGCCCTCTCAGGAAGAGCATCACAAACCGGGGGTGGGAATAGCTCCCCCATTATAGTGCTACTCATGGGGGAAGGAGAAATGTAGGGTACTCCCCGCTCCTCAGTGCTACCCAACGGGCCGGGGGGGGGGCTGAGCCCCACCCCTCCCAGTAGGACTATGGGGGGGACAGCACTGGGGTAGGCAGAGACCTGCCCCTCCCCCACAGTACGGCGAGGGGCCCAGTGCCGGGGGAGGGGGAGTCAAAGCGGAGACTTCCCCCCCCCGCCAAAGCCCCGGACGTGGGGGGGAGCAGCCCACCGGGGAGACCCCACCACAGTGCCAGGGGGCAGCAGCCCCATGGGGGAGGGGCGGAGACTCGCCAGCGCCCGCAGACCGTAGGGGCGGGGGCAGAGCCCCCCCCCGGCTCGGCCCCTCCCTGAGCCTCTCGCTCGCGGCCCGGTTGCCTGGCCGACGCTGTGAGGAGCGGGGAAGCCGTGCTGGGCCCCGGCCCTCGGGCCCCAGAGAGGCCGGCCCGAGCCATCCGGCCGCGGGAAGCCGCGGTTACCGTGTGTGGTGGCGAATTCTCGTGGTGTTTGTCGAGCGGCTGCGATAATGGCGTCCTTCCTCGCGAGAGATCTCCGCGTCCTCACTGCGCAGGCGCCGCCGCGCCGCTGCCGCTCCCACTCCTTCCCCCGCCCTCCCCGAGAGGCTGCGCAGCCGCCCAGAGAAGCCTCCTCGCAACCGCCCTTAACGGCCGCGCGGCCAATGTCGACTACAACTCCCAGAACACAACGCGCGCCGCCTGGTGGCCGGCGCTCTCGTGGGGCAGGCTGGGATGTGTAGTACCATAGCGTGTAGCCGTACCTGCTGGGAGTTGTAGTCCAAAGGAGCCCTGGATCTTCTGTGAAAGCTGGTGCGAGTAGTTAGCCCCATTTCATGCCAGTTAGGTGCCACCCTTGGGTGACTACATCCCCATGTCCCCCAGAGGGATGAATTTTGGGAATCCATGAAATCTCATCACCTTGAGCTGGGGCATCATGACATGACATGACATGACATAACATCATCGTGCAGCATTATGGTGTTTTCGCACACTGGCACCACGTTGTGCAGTGCTCTCGCACTGAGTTGTGGAGTAAGGAGATTGTGAGGTTTAATACATAACCACCAATGCTTTGTCACACTGGGGCTTCTGTGTCTGGTAGGGCACCAGATGTCCCGATTTTTGGGTCTTTTTCTTATATAGGCTCCTATTACCCCCACCCCGTCCCAATTTTTCACATTTGCTGTTTGGTCTCCCTTGTGTCTGGTTATTGCTGAAAACCAGGACTGTACCCATTTTTCTGTTCCTGGTCTGGTATTGCTGGGGTTTTGCAAAATCCAGTGTTGTGTCTTGTATTTTTAAACCCCTCCAGATTTGTCAATTCAAGGAGCCACTTGACTGAGCTTGTAAAATTGGCAGCAGGCTGGCTAACTGCATGAGAACTACAGGTCCTCCACTATAACGCCTGTCACATATTGACACATTGCCTTCTACCTCTCCCTTCCCAAGTCTCCCGAAGAAGTCTACCCATGCCCAAATGGTGGGTTGTCAGTCAACTGCAGATCCTAATGTGTGTTCAAAGGAAACTCCAACATCTTCATCCCTGTGGGAAGGCTAATGGATCTTGCAGCACTTGTGCTGCTTCAAAAAAAAAATAGCAGCATTTAGCAAGGTTCAGCATATTGCAAAAATTGGCAAAAATAACACACTGGGCTTGGGTTTCCATTGCTCCATTTCTGTGTTTGGAGCATGAATTGGGGATCAGGCAAAGGTGGCTTTAAACTACCTTTGTGTTTCTCATATTCTCAAGCTGTTGAGGGCCCTGGTGGGCTCTGGCATAAGCCAGAGAAGCAGTAGGACTGCTCTCATTTAAGCTCTGGTCAAAAAAAAAAAGTCCCTTTAGGAGTTATCCACAAGCCCTGAAGAGTAAGAATGCAACGTGCTCCAGTCACCAGTATTTCTTCCATTTGCTGCGTCTGTTATCTCCCTGCACCAGGGACTGGGGACGCAGAGGAAAGTATATGGCCATTGCAGTAGCTCACTGCTGGCTGGGAAACACCCACATGGGGAGTGTTGCCCAGGGGATGTTTTCACCTGCTCCACCAAACTACCAGGGCGCAGCAAAGAACTGGCGCCAGGGAGTGCACTCCATCCTTAGCTCTGTGGTTCAGCAGCACACTGCCTCTTTGCAACAATAGTAAATAGAGTGATAATAAGAGATCTGGGGTTAGCAGCATTCTGTATGCTATTGTGGCAGAGAGACCTGGGACAATGCGCTGCTTCAGCAAGGAGATCCTAGAGGAACTGAGCAGAAATAGCCTGGTAGAAAGGTGCAGCACTTCAACAGACCTGCTCCCATGCATAAATGTGCATTCTGCACGTTAGAGACAGCAACAGGCAAGAAAAACTGTGAGGCATCATTGGGGATAGTCACAGGGAGAAAGAAGGAAGCAAGGAAGCTGGGGGACTCTAGAAGAGTTGCTCCAAAGAGCAGAGATGACAGCAGCTAACATCATGCAGAGCCCAGTCGCAACATTTGCTGCCCCAAAAGTAGCACCAGTGCACCACAAGTACCAAGGTGTGATTGGAGCTGATGCTTGTGTGACAGGCCTAGTGGTGGGTGAAAGTAAAGAATTGATAAGATCACTGCCTGAAGAGGAGTGTCTGGTACCAGAGTGTAGGACTGAGATTATGTTCTGCATTTATTTAACATCTTCTAAAGTAACCGTATAGCACATAAGCATGTCTAATATAAAACAGTTGTGCATAGGAAGAGCCTTGAAGCTCACAGCCAGACTCTGAATTAGGTGTATTTGTGCAGCACCTTCATATACCTTCTTGTTAGTTATTTTTCTCCTCCCTTGGCATATCAGTTCCACATGTTTTGCACAGCCGCTGAATCCCAAATCCGTACAAGTTACAGTACTTTACTCCGACACCCATCTTACTACCTATTTATACTACCATTTATGTCATCATTGAATTTGGCTCCAAAGCTACCAAATTAGTTACAATAGCTCGCTGCATTTGGCTGAATGTGGCTCTGTTGTCCTGTGCATTGGGGTTTGTAGGAAATATCTAGGACCTCTTACTAGTGAAAACAAACTGTGGCCACTAGGTGGTAGTATAAAAGTATATTAACTCCATTAGGGGTTTTTCATTTAGTTTACTGGGAAGTGTTATTTTAGATTTTTTATAATCATCAGTGCCAATTTGCTTTTTCTTATGAAAGCTTTTGTTAAGACAGTCACACAGTAATCTCCATCTCACTCTTGCCATCTCAGCCCCCACATCTTTCCCTGTTCATATGTATTCACACAGCCAGAGCGGGATCCCTGTGGAGGGTATGGGAAGGAGTGGTGATAGATGGTGATACATGGAAGAGGTAACTGATCCGCCCATTTCCTCCATGCAAGGCAGGGAGGGAATCCACCTTGGAGACCTTCTCTGCACTCAGAGCAACAGGACCTGATCTGGATCTCAGTTTTCAACTTGGGTCAAATTCCCATAGACTTCAACAGGAGTGAAAAATGAGTGAGAATTTCAGGGTATTAAATGTATTCTTTATTTATATAGTTCCAAATGTGTCTTACCAGAAGGCGCTTTGTTATTCCCACTCAGATAACAATTCCTGATTTGTTATTTGAACTCAAAAGGCCAAATTTTGTCCCACACTTTTTTTTTTTGCAACATAGATATATATACGCTAACTTTTATCTACAGTGCTATTAAAAAGCATTTGCTCACAGATTACATCTGTTTTATTTCCCCCTTGTTTTAGCTTTCATTTGAGAAGAATTTCCTGGGGAAATTGCTACTCTCACATCTCCAGTATGGATCACCATGTTTGGCACCAGTTGGTATCTCATTCATCAGTTTCCCTTTCTTGCTCTTAGAAAAATCACAAGGCCTAGCATAGGATCAGAGGTAAAAAATTAACTCTCTGTGCACACAGTTTTGCAACTGTACCAACACGAGGAGAACAAAGGTTGCCAAAGAGACAGATGTATTCTTCCAGGGCATTTGTTTAAACAAGTGACAGGCATTCACAATTTGAACTCATTGGTATTTGTGGGCAGATGAAAACCGAACATAGAAGGAAAAGAGAAGAGGTGATCAGCGAATATGAGCAGCTGAAGAACATTAGCTACAGTATCTCTTTAGGGATGTTTTCTTTGACCATGCATAAAATCTGTGGTCAGGAACTTGCAATTAAGATCACTGATGGCTTCTGGATATGATCTATATTTGGAGACTTCTGTTTGAGTTTACTTTATTAAGTTTCTGGATAATAAACCTTACACCCAGGAAGAAGCACACATATGGCCCTAGGCACATTGTGCTGTAGTAATACATTGAATTGACATACGGTGCATGTTAAAAGAAAAGCTGTTCAATCAAAATGTCACAAAATACATAATATGCATTTTTGAAACAGAGCACTGTAATGGTATCATCTTATGACTGCTAATGAGATTTGTAAGCCTTGTCTATTAATTCACGTCTGTTTGATCTGAAACATCCATGCTACTGAAACCCTGGATTCCCATAGTCATATCTGTCAGTGCACCTCAATCCCAACCTGCAGCGTCTCTTGCAATTTCAATACTGCTTCCACAGCTCTGCTAAATGTATTTCACTCTCAAACTACACTACAAAGTTAGGTTAGGCTGATGTAAGTCGCCTTGCGTTGACCTATTGGCCCATGTGTCTAAGATCAAATATGTCTCAGTGATGCAATAGAACTGCCTCTCCAATCGCATGGAGCCACAGTTGACCTACTGAGGTCAACGCAATGCGAGTGTAGATACTGCATGACCTACGTGGAACCTGTCAGTCCTTCAGCAGCTGTCCCACAATGCCCCATTCCCTGTAACACTGGTCATTATTTTAAACTCCACTGCCCAGGGGATCACAGAGAATGGAGGCCATCCCTCTCCCCCTTTAAGACACCTTACATGTTTTTGAAATGCCTTTTCCTGATTGCTCACCTTGGTGAGCACACTTAGCAGCTCTCCTTTGTTGTGTGCCACTGCCCAACCGAGCATGCTGGCTCCTTGCACTAGACACGGTCCTGCCTGGAGCAGACAAGAGATATTGGATCTCCTGGTCCTGTGGGCAGAAGGGGCTGTGCAAGCTATGGGACACCGAAAAATGCTGCAAGGGATTGTGGAATTTTAAAAAAAAGGGTATGAAAATTACGGGATTTGGATGGTATTATGGGATGGGAAATGTTGTATGCTGGGAACTTGATCGCTGGCTCTCAGAGGTGCCTGACAAGTCATTTCTATTCCACAACACATTATGAAAAGTTCCCAAAGAGCATTGCACCAGATGGCGGCTTGTGTCACACTGGAATGTCTGCTTGTGGTGCACCTCACTTTGCAACAACACAAGCACTCCTGGTGAGTATGAGCAGCACTAATGCAAGCAGACAAATATGCATGTGCATGAGCGATGTACAAACTTTGGCAGCAGTATGCTACCATAACTTGTATTGACCAAAGTTTGGAGTACAGACATGGCCTTACCCTAAGCAGCAATTCAGTCTCATAGGCCTCAGTCCTGCAAACATGCACATAAGTAGCCCCCTTGATTTCAGGTACCAGAGAAATGTAAAAAAAATGGTGGGTGCTTAGCACCCACCAGCAGCTGCCCATCAGTGCCTCCTCATAAGAACATAAGAACGGCCGTACCGGGTCAGACCAAAGGTCCATCTAGCCCAGTATCCTGTCTCCCGACAGTGGCCAATGCCAGGTGCCCCAGAGGGAGTGAACCTAACAGGCAATGATCAAGTGATCTCCTCCCCCCAGTGCCTCCCACCCACCATGGATCAGCTGTTCCACAGTGTGCAGGACGCACTGGGTATGCAGTGAGGAAGGGGGTGGAGTAAGGTGGGGTGCGCTCAGGGGAAGGGGCAGGAAGAGGCGGGGCAGGGCAGGGTGGGAAGAGGTGGAGTGGGGACGGGAAGAGGAAGGATAGGGGTGGGGTTTCGAGAAGGGGTGGTGTGTGGGCAGGGCCTGAGGCGGAGCCAGGGAGAGCACCCTAGGTCAGTGTCTATGCCTATGAGCAAAGGTTAAAAAAACTAGGCATGTTTAGCCTTGAGAAAAGAAGACTGAAGGGGGACCTGATAACAGTCTCCAAATACGTTAAGGGCTGTTATGCAAAGGCCAGGAATCAATTGTTCTCATGTCCACTGAAGACAGGACAAGAAGTAATGGGCTTAATCTGCAGCAAGGGAGATCTAGGTTAGATATTAAGAAAACGCGTTTTAACTGTAAGAGTAGTTTAACTCTGGAATATGCTTCCAACTGAGGTTGTGAAATCTCCATCACTGGAGGTTTTAAGGACAGGTGGGACAAACCCCTGCCAGAGGTGATCTAGGTTTACTTGGTCCTGCCTCAGCGCAAGGGACTGGACTTGATGACTGCTCAAGGTCACCAAGTTCCAGATCTAAAATTTACCTAGCAATTCTGAGCAGCCATTGCTTCTTTTCTTTTGAGAATTGTTTTAAGTGTCTATTTCATTCACTTAAACTGTCTTTCTAACAGTAAAATACTGTGCCCTTAAAATAACTGCTCATGAGTAGCTATTCCCTAAAGTGCTGAGTTTGACTCAACAATGTCTTGAGCACGAAGGTAACACAGGGGAATCAGATCCCATTTTAATGAGCAGCAAAGAATCCTGTGGCACCTTATAGACTAACAGATGTTTTGGAGCATGAGCTTTCGTGGGTGAATACCCACTTAGTCGGATGCAAGTAGTGGAAATTTCCAGGGGCAGGTATATACTGTATATGCAAGCAAGAAGCAAGCTAGAGATAACGAGGTTAGTTCAGTCAGGGAGGATGAGGCCCTGTTCTAGCAGTTGAGGTGTGAAAACCAAGGGAGGAGAAACTGGTTCTGTAGTTGGCAAGCCATTCACAGTCTTTGTTTAATCCTGAGCTGATGGTGTCAAATTTGCAGATGAACTGAAGCTCAGCAGTTTCTCTTTGAAGTCTGGTCCTGAAGATTTTTTGCTGCAGGATGGCCACCTTAAGATCTGCTATTGTGTGGCCAGGGAGGTTGAAGTGTTCTCCTACAGGTTTTTGTATATTGCCATTCCTAATATCTGATTTGAGTCCATTTATCCTTTTCCGTAGAGACTGTCCAGTTTGGCCGATGTACATAGCAGAGGGGCATTGCTGGCATATGATGGCGTATATTACATTGGTGGACGTGCAGGTGAATGAACCGGTGATGGTGTGGCTGATCTGGTTAGGTCCTGTGATGGTGTCGCTGGTGTAGATGGTGTTACTATGGTGCGGTATCTCTAGCTCAGGAACCAATCCATGTAACAAACCTCGATGCCAACTCTGCCCACATATCTACACCAGCGACACCATCACAGGACCTAACCAGATCAGCCACACCATCACCGGTTCATTCACCTGCATTAACGAAAAGGCAGTTTGAGCAGAAGATAGCAAGGATTGTGGTGGTCAGTTCCTGAGAGGGTTTGTTCCAGTCTGGGATGGCCCATGGGCCCTGGAGAAAGTTCTGTCTCTTGCACAGACCAGCTGTGCTGTTATTAAGGAAAGTTTCACTGTGATAGAGGAGTGATCATAATCCCAGAGTTTTAGATGGTCTTTTAGGTGTCCTGGGTCCAGGCCATGGAGCACTTTGAAGATAAGAATTGAGACCCTGAGCTTGATTCAGAATTCTATGGGAAGTTAGTATAGGGAGGACGTGAGTCATGAGGTTACTTTTACCTGACAATAGTGGTGAGGCCAAAGAAGGAAATGCTAAGCTCTTCGGATGCACCTGGTCTCCACCAGCTTTTTACCCTGCTTACTTACAAAGAAACTGGTATGCTGAAGGCTTGAGACTTCAATGCAGAAGACGAAGGGCTTGTCTATGCTGCCCCACAGTTTGGACTGCAGGGTTGTGAACAGCAATGCACTCCAAAGTGCTGCCTGTAATTCCCCCCCATGGATGCTGCAGCACGAACTAAAAGGTTGCTAGTTCATGTTAAGGTAGTTCTCTTCAAATAGGACCACATCAATCCGATCTAGAAGCAGCATCCACATGGGCAAGTTACAATTCAGCACTTTGGGGCACACGTCTATTCACACCCCCGGAGTCTGAACTGTGGGGCAGTGTAGACATAACTTAAGCATCATAGTTACCCTTCCTTGTGCCTGCATCTAGCTTCCATTCCTGTTTGTTTGGAGTGCAACATCTTTGTGCTCACAACTGCATACAAAGCCGGATCAAGGCCTGAGAGAAACAGCTGTGAACGATGAAATTTATATAATACTTTGCCAGCTTTCTGTAGGAAAGTTGAAGTCTCAGGATTACTTTAATAGGACTAATTGAGTAGGATGACTTTAATAGAACTAATTCAGTCTATAAAAATGATGGCAGATCACGTGCTCCCCCAGAGTTGCAGCTTGGCTTATACTGACCATGTTCACACGGACTGAGCATGCTCAGTAACCAGGGCCGGCTCCAGACCCCAGCACGCCAAGCGCGTGCTTGGGGCGGCATACCACGGGGGGTGCTCTGCTAGTCGCCGGGAGGGCGGCAGGCGGCTCCGGCGGACCTCCCGCAGGCATGCCTGCGGAGGGTCCGCTGGTCCCGCGGCTTCGGTGGAGCATCTGCAGGCGTGCCTGCGGGAGGTCCACCGGAGCCGCGGGACCAGCGACCAGCAGAGCGCCCCCCGCGGCGTGCCGCCGTGCTTGAGGCGGCGAAATCGCTAGAGCCGCCCGTCAGTAACATCTGCTGAAGCCATTGCCCTCACTCCGCCCCCACATTATTGGCAGGTACAGGTCCTCTCTGCATGGCAGGGATCACACTGGACAAGAATGCTCCACTCATGAGACTCACCTTAATAAGACATGGCTCACAGTAGGTTGTGCAAATATTCTGTAATTGTCAGTGCTGCTTGGTTTCACTGGGCTTCTCCTGGGTTCGTGGGTTTGGCTCCTTCTTGACTGGGGAACAAAAAGTGGTGGCACCTCCCCAACATCACCCACTTATGGCATGGAAATGAGACATTACTCCGAGTAAACTGTGCACATCTGTGACCCACCCTCTCTTCTCTTTCATGCATAATGAAATAGCCAATGATGTTGACTTTCAAATTATAATCACTGAGCATCTGAGCTAACACCTCATTGATATCAATGGGGCAGTTCAGCCCTTGCAGAGCTATTGTTCCAGACTCTCTGCAGACTCTGTATCTGTTATACTCAGGCCAGCTATATACTTAAAAGTTAAGATGATTCAGCTACATCTCTCAGGGATGTGAAAAATCCACACCCTGAGCAACAGAGTTAAACCAACCTAATCCCTGGTGTAGAGAGCAGTGCACTAGGTTGACAAAAGAATTATGCTGTCTACCTAGCTACCGCATCTCAGGCAGGTTGACAGTACAGACCTATATTGGTATAACTACATTGCTCAGGCACAATCCACACCCCTGTGATACAGTTATACCGATCTAAACCCTGGTATAGACAGTGCTACGTTGATGGGAGATTCTCTCCCATCAATATAGTTACCACCTCTCAGGAAGGTGGATTAACTACACCGACACATAGTAGCATCTTCACTAAAGGGATGCAGCTGGGACGCTGTAGTGCTGCAAGTGAAGAGAAGTGCTCAGGGAGGTGGATTAACTACACCGATGGGAGAATCTGTCCATCACTGTAGTAAGCATTTACATTGAAGTGGCACAGCAGTTCAGCTGCAACTCTGCAGCTAAGCTGCTGTTGCGTTTCACATGTAGACAAGCCCTCGGTTCATTTTTTTTTTGAGGTTTTCTTTGCAACCATAACAGCTTGAATCTTCTTTTCTGAATGAAAGCTGAGCTTGTGAGAAAAAGATAGCATCAGAGAAGTGCTGGTATAGTCTGTGGGTAGACACCTGTTGTTTCCACATCCTGGTATATGAAGAATATTCATAACATTTCTTCCTCTCTCAGTCCAAAACCGAGTGGGACAATTCCAAATCAGTGGCATGAATCAGAATCGTAATTGGGGCAATATTTTCCTCTGACTAAAATCATGGTTTTTGAACCGGCCGGCTGGGGCTTACATAATGGCAGTACCCTGGTGTATGTTGAAAGAAAGCAAATATTTAATTAATTGCATCAGTTTTGCCCGTGCAATCTGAAAAGTACACCCAGCAGAAGTGAAATTGACAGTGACGACAACAGATTTTCAGTTTCCATGAAGAGAAAGAGTGTGTCTCTATTGTGCACAAGCCAGGGATACAGCAGGCATTCAACCACTCACATCTGTGAGCATGCTTAAAGGCTTGATCTTGCAGTCCTTTTGGAGGCAGAACTCTCATTGACTTCATGTGATCTGTAGGCACCTTGATTCCAGGCTGGCAGCTAAGGTAGTGAATCAATGCATTAACAGAGAGCTCACCCTAAGCAGTAGGTTTTAGAAAGGAAAATCAACCTTGGTAGACCACTAAAGCAAATGAGATTAAAGGGTGCAAAACTAACACCTTCAGCTTTGCATTCATGAGGAGCAACCCCACAATAACACATTGAAGTACATGTGCATGATGAACAAAAACCAGTTTCAGTAAGGAAAGACATTTCCTATTCAAAACCCCATTTGTTATAACTGAGTTTGTAACAAGGTGATCTGCACCTTTAAGGGCCTGGGTCAATTCAGCCCTGATCAGTTATCAGACCCAGCTGGGAAGGGGGAGGGTGTGTGTCAGGTGATCCCTGTAAAGGACAGAGGGCTATCAGCTGAGAGGAGTTGGGGAGGGGAAATGGGTTCCTGTACTAGGCCCTGATGCAGGGGGACTGAAAGGAAGGGTGTATTCTTTCAGCATTGAGAGACGCAAAGGGAAAAGTCCCTGGGACCTGTAGCGGGCAGAAGAACAATTTCAGATCTGATGTTTTGCCAAAGTTTTATATTTGAAGAATAAAATTGTGCCTGGAAGGAAATTTGAGCATGGGAGTGTGTCCTTCCTGGGAAGGTCAAAGGATCCGACCTGAGTGGGGGAAACTGAAGCATCAGTTAGCCTGAAGCCAGAGCGAGAAAATTTTAAAAAGAACATTAAAACTTTTTTAAAATGCTTCACGTTTACTTTTAGTGAACTTAAAAAAAAAATTTTTTAGGTCTGAAAGTTCATAATTCTTCACTTCCATTTTCCTGTGGTTGAATCTCGATGCTTCAAAATATATAAACCAAATTTTGCTCTCACTTGCACTCAGTGAATTTCAGTGAAGAGACTGCAGATTTATATTAGGGTAAATAAGAGCAGGTTTTGGCTGTGCCTATTATATCTGCATTGTCATAGGTAAGCTATTGGCCTGGCCTAGCATACAGTTCCTCCGTGTTTAGGGAAAAAATGGGCATTGAACAAATATTACTGAGCCCAAGCATTCAAAAATTGTGAGTCAGCCCCTAAAAACTGAGAGCTGGTTACCAGTACAGTTGGAGTACATTTCATTTGCCTTCTGTTTTTGAGTCGCAGGCATGCGTCAGATTTTCCAAACTTTATTTTACAACCGAGAAGGCTAGAAACGTACCTTCTATTTCAATTCATGCTAAGATTTTCATGTAGTCCCCTGACTCCAGGAAGGGAGGGAGCTTTAAAGAGAACCCCAAATCTTGTGAGACTAATCATAAACTAATGAGTGGCCAGTACTGACTGATGCATTTGTTTTGTAGGGTTAAAACTGCATGGAGTTTGCAAACAAACATAAGAAAAAGTAGGTCAGATGTGTGTTTATTACTTTTGCTAATATTCCTTTTTGTAGAGAAAGTTTGATTAAGTTATTAATAGTAATAGTCCTTATGTAGCATTTTCCATCTTCAAAGTGCTCTCAAGATATTAATTAATCTAACTCATTAATTGGGAAAGAGATTAAAATATGGTATTGGAATGAGAAGCCTCTGAAAAGACAGATCAGCAAATATTTTTTAAACCCACTTGCTAAACTAGACTCATTGCAGGAAGCATACATTGGAAACTCTGGTGCACTTAACCAAAGCCATATTTGGCTAAAGCCAAAAATAAACTTGCTTTGGCTTCAAAATTTGTTGACCAGGTCTTGGAACCAAGGACATTTTGGGGAGCAGCTCTAAGCTTAGAAGTAGATACCAACATACAGGATTTTGCAAAGCATCCAAACTGTATAGCCATTTTTGTTGTACAGCCATGCAAAATGCCAGATCTACCTCAATGGAGCTATGTTCAACGGACTTCAGTGGAATGATGTTGATTTTTCAATAGCTGAGGATCTGGCCTGAACCATGCCAGTCATTGGTTCTCTGACTTATTGGTTAGGTAATATTGTGGGGAAAAAATTACATTATTAGATAAAGACTGACACTTGAATTTATTTGGTATTTTATTTTCACACATCAACAAACCTAAGGGGCAACACAGTGTGGTAGAACTCAGGGACTATTGTCTCCTACATAGGTCCTCTTCATCCTTCCTCTAATTAGACTCTAATATACAGCAACATAGGGAGGATCGAGGGCTAAGATCAAAATAAAGCAACACACACTTAACCTAACAATTTAATCAACGTCTTACAGTTGCTACCAGTACATAAATGACTCTATTTTACCCTGAGGAACTTTCCTCTTCCTTAAACACAGTTACAAATACATTCTTCCTGAAACTCTCCTTACAATGTGTACATAATCATGTAACTTCTGTAATCACTTGTTTGAGAACCCTGAAAAGTGCCATCAGGCATTTAGGGGGTTCAGTTTCTAATAGCTTCACTTCGTCCAGGCCTGGTTGCTACTTTATAACATTATGAATAGCTGTTACCAAGTGAAACGCTTTCCCAAGATTGCACACCTGGCCTGAATGAAACCCTGCTCCAGAAGCTACTTGTTGTATCAGTACCACCACAGAGATTCAGAAGCCATGTGCCATGTCACAATATTGAGCACTGCGAGGGGAAAATGAAGAAATGAAAGGAAGGGATTTACATACAGTCATATATAAAGCAACAGAGTTCTTGGAAAGCTATGTGAAAGAATAACAAATAGAGAATAGAATTTTTGTGCTTTTATTCCTAAAAATACAGGACTGGAAAAATCCTAAATCTGTCCCCAAATGGAAACACTACCTCCTGGCTAATACAGTGGTTGAACTGTTACGAAAGGGAGGGACAGTGAAGGAGATTTCCTTGATTCTGGGGAAGTTCATCCTTGTCTCTAGATACTACAAAACTACTCCTCTCCTGGGATGTCTTATCAAGATAATTCTAAAGAACAAATTCATAGCCTTTGAAATTCATCAGATTGCACTGCATGGCATGTTGTATTAAAATATTTTCTCCATCTGTTCTCCTCCAAGCGCTTTATATCTCCCCTGCCCCAGTTGCCTTCTGTACATTGCTCAGCTTGAGTAACAAGCAATCCTTGTGCTTGTGATTGTTATAAAAACAAAATTAAGATCAATTTAACATCACAAAAGTAACAAAACATGAAGATTTTTTGAAGCAATTGTAATATTTATGAATAAGAAACCTTTCCTTCCATATGACAAGAATGATTTCTCCGAATCTGCAGAGTTTGTAGAGCCACACAACAAAAAGAGGCATGAAAAGCACATGCAGAATAATCATCAACTAGCCCTGCCCCCCTCAATTTTTTTACAACCAATGAGGAAGCCAGACCAGGGAGCTGTTGAAATTTAACTGTTTGTTCGGGGGGTGGTTGTTTCTTTTCCCCCTAAAGAAAGGTGTGTACCATGCACTCAGAATGGTTTATAAAAAGGATTGGAGATCATTTGGTTATCTTAAAGCTGTACTTGCATAGCTTTTTATCTCTGCTTTGTGTTGATAGGTTGTCAGGCTCTTGAAAGCTGTTTTGGCTGTAAGTCTGACCGAAGGGCCAGGATTGTGCTAATGAATAGCATAAAGGTAATTAGTCTGGCACATTTATGCAAGCAGCTGAAAACTATCTGGGGGCAGCGACTGGTGCCAGCAAGACCCTGCAGCATGGTCACCTGCACTCAGATAAACAGGAATGCCGCATGTGAGTATATTTCATTTTCATTAAAATAGTGCCCTGAACATCTGTATGAGTTAGCCACAGTGAGGGCTATCAAAGAGGGGCCGGGCACAGACAATAAGAATAACAAGTTGTGCTCTCACTGTCTTTCTAATATAGCAGCAGAGACCAACAAAACTTGAGACCTTGAAAAGAGATTGCTAAATAAATAAATAAATAAGGAGTAGAATTTCAAAAGATAATAGAATGAGAGAAACTGGAGATGGAAACGCCTGATGTTATCTAGACTATTTCCTTCACTCCTGGTTGTGTAAGATTAAAACATCATTCTTCAGTATTTGTGCAGTGAGAGCCAATGGGTGTCATTGGGTTGGTTATGATTCTAAATTAGTAACCATGCACAGGGTGCAAAAGAAGCATTTTTTTCTACCTGATGATCTAACTGATTTCTATGAAAGCTGCATTTGTAAATGTAACTGAAACCACATTTAGGGTCATTGATCCAAAGTCAGTGGAAAGATTCCCATTGCTTCAAAGAGCTTTGGATCAGGCTCATACAGATTAAACACTGAAATGATTAATTTAAGAAAACAGGGTTTGATAGAAATACATAAAGCCCCGAAATGGGCTGTATGGAAGATCCACATTAAATTCCTTACTAAAATTCAAAATAATATGGGTGATACAAGGGGTTTAGT
Source organism: Mauremys mutica (assembly GCF_020497125.1). NCBI lineage: Eukaryota > Metazoa > Chordata > Testudines > Geoemydidae > Mauremys > Mauremys mutica. Next base: position 41,127,480 of record NC_059085.1, on the reverse strand, counting down.
GGTATACAATACTATTAACATATCTACAAATGACTTGTGGTTGGGCTACTCATGAGGTAGGCATGTCTAATCACTTGTATGGAGATCATGTCACAGAATAATAACAAATAATAAAATCCTACATATAGAAAGTGCATTTCATCCAGAATACTTTTTTCATTTCTGTAAATGTATTAGTTTTGTTCAGTTTTCTCAAAAATGCGATTTTGGCCCTGTTTGAATACAGAGAAAAGTGATACTTTGTTCAATTGAATAATCAATCAGTACTCTTTATATCCACTTACATGATGACCAAACAGCTTTATTTTACTTGGGTGGCAGAAAACAAAGCAGAATGCAGATGTTTAATAGCTCCTCATTCATAAATGCATTTTGGCAGGTGACACCACAAAATAAATATTCTGCCATTGATTGCTTGGTATTTCAATAAGCCAGTTATTGTGAGATTAGTCTCCAAATGCAGTGATGCATTATTGTATTGTATAAATCTTCCAGAGCATGGAAGCCTTATGTAACATACAACATGCAAGACTTTTTGTCACTCAGCAATTCCATATTAATTCATAACATAATTTTACAAGCATATAAATTGCATTTGCAATGTTACCCTAATGAATTTGAATTAATTTCAGCCAATTCCTTGTTTTGTCCTCCACAGAACAGAAAATGTAAAGTTGGTTTATTGTGTTCTGAAAATTTCAGTGAAAAAAGCTGCACTAAATCCTCTAGAACAGACAGAATAAGTCGTTCAACAAGTGGCACGACTTGTAACTATAGGTCTTTCACCATCCTTGAAAACTGTTCTTTACTTTTTAATCTGGAAAAAATGCATACTTTCTCTCTCCAGAACTAAGCTTAGCACCAGACCTTGTTAATGTAGAAACAGATCCACAAAAAACATCTAGTAATTTATTTCTAGTGCACAGTTTGAATTAGTCAGATGACAGTATTTTTCCCTTTTCTGACCTTTTTAGATGTGTTCTTAGCACAAGATGACCGTCTGTTTAAAAATTTGGTACTTGCTACCCTGCCAGTTTTATTTCTATTGCAGGCCTGTTCAGGAAGCTTGACTTATTACATTTAAAAAAAAAAAAGATCAAGGCATTGTTCATTTATTTGAAGAAGAGTGACGCTGTGTTAGTTTTAAAATCAGAAAGATCAGACATTATCAATTATTAGCTCTGAATAGAGTTTAAGGGAATTAATTTACTGTGTGTAGCATGTTCCGAAGTGTGTGTTAGAGTGTGTGTGTGTGTGTGTGTATGTGTGAGAGTATATTGAGAATTGGATTTGTCTACACTTACCGGGGGATCGACTTGTGGCAATTGATGCATCGGTGGTTGATTTAGCGGGTCTAGTGAAGACCTGCTAAATTGACTGCAGATCCCTCTCCCATTGACTTAGCATAATTTGTACCCTGCGATAAGCAGATCTAAGTATGTCGACTTCAGCTACATTATTCACATAGCTGAAGTTGCGTAATTTAGATCGAGCTCCCCTCCTAGTGTAGACAAGGCCTTAGTTTCTCTAAATTGATCTAAAAACAGAGGTCAGAATCTATCTTCATTTATGGTAAATCCAACCAACCTCATTTATGTATGTGGGGTTTCACAGATGTAACCCAGGGTAGATTTGCTTCCTAATTTAGAGTAAGAGAGCATTACACTTAAAGAAAAGAGACCACCCGGGTCCCAGAGGAGTCTGGACAGCAGAAGCTGTGCACAGGCAGGCTAGTCTATCTGAGCTATCTGGAATCCAGTTAGCACAAGTAACATAGCAGTGAAGATAGCGCACAGCAGACTTTAGCAGGGGTAGTACAAGCCTGGCACAGCCCCTGTGTACGTACTCTGCTTGCTAGCCTGCCCTGAAGCCCGTGCTACGCTGTCTTCCCCTCATAATTGTTTCCCGTGCTAGCTGGATTAAAGCTAGCTTGCGCACAGCACTAACTCAGGTATGCTACCCCGCGGTGTGCACAGCTTTTGCTGTGTAGACGTACCCAAAGATACAATTAACTCCCATTGACTTTGCTTATAGCCCACAGGGAGAGAATCAGATCCCAGGAGTGATGCCTGATTCTTTGAAGACTAAAGGCTGGAACCACCAAAGTGGTTGAGGCCACTGGTCCATCTAGTTCAGCATCCTACTTCTGACAGTGGTCAATTCCTGAAGCTGCAGAGAATGATGAATTTCCCCATACCTCACTTCTCAATCCAACTAGCTATGTGATGCATTGTATGGAGGTGGGGCAAGTTCTCCCGTCCCCATGGCAGGTGATCACGTGACATCCTGAAACTCTGAAACATCAGATTGGATTATAGACCCACATCTGTCTTTTAAGACAGTGGTTCTTAAAGCCGGTCCGCTGCTTATTCAGGGAAAGCCCCTAGCGGGCCAGGCCTGTTTGTTTACCTGCCACGTACGCAGGTTCGGCCGATCGCGATTCCCACTGGCCGCGGTTCGCTGCTCCAGGCCAATGGGGGCTGCGGGAAGTGGCACAGCCGAGTGATGTGCTGGCTGCTGCTTCCCGCAGCCCCCATTGCCCTGGAGCGGTGAACCATGGCCAGCGGGAGCCGCAATCGGCCGAACCTGCGGATGTGGCAGGTAAACAAACAGGCCTGGCCCGCCAGGGTTTTTCCCTGAACAAGCAGCGGTCCAAGTTTGAGAACCACTGTTTTAAGATAATAGGTGATACAGTTTCTGAGGTATGTGCAAATTACCTTTTTAAAAAAAATAAAATATCAGTTCTGTTAATGTGCTTGATGCTTGACTACAGACAAAGCAAGTACCAGGCTTTTGGTTTCAGCTGGGTAAGAAAAAGGACATGAGATGTACACACAAATCACTGCATCCGAAGACAAAGAGTGCACATCATGGCCTATAAAGTAAAAGTGTCTGAGCTGATCTCAGCTGTCACAACGGTGCTGAGGGAGAGAAGTGATCGCTGAGGTCTGCCACTGCCATTCACGGAGCAAAGCTGCAATGTGTGCTCATATCCACCCACTCAGCTAAATGAGTCAGCAACTGCATTCTGCCACTAGTGGGCCTCAAGAGTAACTCCAAAGGGGATGCCTTGCTGTAGCCCACCCTAGATCCGACAAAGGTGTGGCTGACTATGTCAAGGTTCAGATCAGCAAATAAAGGCCATAGCTCTCCTTGTGATGCCCTGTCATCATTACAGTCAGTGGAGGTAGAGCCCTGCAAATCTGCGGGTATCCGCTTTGTATCCACGGATATTCAGAGATCATTTTTGCGGATCGCAGTGTGGATGCGGATACAAATTTTGTATCTGGCGCACAGGGCTCTGCAGCACACACTCACCTGAAGGGAGCGGTTGTCACCCAGCCTGCAGGCTCCAGCTCGGCTCTCTGAATCACACAGCAGTGTGCAGGGCAGTTGTAGTCAGTTCTGGGAGTTGTAGCCCTAGCTTGCTCGGAGGGAGAAGGTAAACTACAACTCCCAGAAGGGAGTGAGCCAACAACTATTTTGAAGTTAGGGTGGTTCTTTAAAGGAGCAGGCGGCAATGGCTGCGTGCATTAGAGCCACTGTAACTGCATCCGAGCCCCCCACGGGCCAAATTGTAGCCTCCCTGCCTGGAGCGGGGAAGGAGGTACGGTAGGGGTGGAGCGGGAGGCAGGGCAGGAGGTCTCTGGGGAGAAGTGGTGCTTGACACAGCCCTGCCTCACTGCTGTGTGATGACCTGTGATACGTGGATGTCTGCAGCTCGGACGTGGATATCCACAGACAATTTTTGTGGATCACGACTCAGATGCAGATACACCTTTTTGTATCCATGCAGGGCTCTAAGTGGCGGTGTTGAGGTTAGATCCCTAACAGAGAGGGAGTGGCTGATAGTGTGTTCTCCATAAATGCCTTCTTGCCCCGGTCCAAAATAGCCTAGAGGTAATCACTTTCTGGGCACACTGTAGGACCCATGAACTTCATCTGGCCTTTAAAGAGGTGTAAGTGAATTCAGGTATTGGTCACTGTCTGAGTAGGTGCTGCGACTGGAGGAGAAAGTTCAGCTGATTGCACTGTTATTTTATTTTTGTAATTGGCAGGGCACCCAGAGCTTGTGAATAGGTGCTTTTTATTTTGTCTCAGTCAAAATAAATTAACAAATAAAATTCTTTACCAGTCACCTATGAAAACGTGTTGAATGACCCATGTCCAAGCTCCAAAACCTCCCCAAGATTTTGAGCCTGCTTGGTAAAGAGTGGACAATTTCAGTAGCAGTGTATCTGTAGTGAAGATTAAATCCATATTAGCTTTACCCTGCCAGTTGGAATTACCTGGTTTTTATCAGGTTCCTATCTTAACCACAGACTTTTGAAGCAAAGAGAAGCTCAACCTTTAACAATCTGCTGCTGCTTTCCTAACGAGCTTACAGAACTCTGTCCGCTACATGCCATTTGATAAAAGTAAAGGCATTAGACTGTTTACATCAATAAACTGGCCTGCAACATAATCCAAAACTGACATAAACTCAACAGAACTTTCAACACCTTGTCATGATGGAACATAGCCAAGTCATCAATGTTATCACCCAGCAAATCTAACATTTATTGTGTGAGCCATAAAAAGAAATCAACCCATTCTGGACTTCTCTGTTAACATTCAATCCAAGTGGTTGAAGCAGAACCACAATTTCTTAAGGTTTATATGTTTCTTTATTTTGTTTTGGTCATATGTTTATTTGTATATTTCCCTATTTGGAAGATGTTGCCATGTAAAGTACACCAGCTCAGCATCAGAATTTTTTCCCCCCTCTAACTGGGTGTGGTTCTCAAAATGTTTAGCTTGCCAAATGTTTGGTTTCCTGTTCTCACTGTTTTGCTTCAGAGTACAGTCAGTGTGTTCCAGGGATTCCCCATGGAAACAAACCAAGATTTTCCACTAAAAAGCAATTTTAAAAGATCTGTTGAATAAAGAAAGTTGACCACCCATAAACCCGAGAACCAATTGGAATTGTCATTTTACCCCTCTCATTCCACTGAAATATAAGGGGATTAATTTTAATGTTCTTTCTTCTAATTTCATACCCAAATTCTTATTGATTTTCTTTTTCACAGGAGTAGCTAAGGAAACTGTAGACAAGTGCAAGCTATTTTGTCTCTGCCAAAAGCAGATTCTGATATATCATTGAAAAGATGTAGAGCCCAATTCTAATCACAGTTACAGCAATATAAATCTGGAGTAAATCCAGTTATTTAAGGATTTACAGTACTCTATTTTATTATTAGAATCGGGCTTTCAAATTCTTTTCTGTGAAGTTTGTATAAGTTATAACAACTGTCAGGCAGCACACATGGCTCTGGACAGTTCAAACTTCAACATAAATAACATGAGCGTTTCAACTTTTCTGCTTTCAGTATGTCAAACTAGAACCCATTAGATCTTACCAATGATTGATTCTCGATCCTAAAGTCTGAATAGTGTAATACACCAGTCTCAATACCTATCCTATAGATTGCAGCCCACCTCTCTAGTAAATTCTGAACACGCTAAAGGTCTGTGAGAAACTTTCCCTAAGGCTTTTGATTCTGACACCAACTCCAAATATATTTTTCAAGAGTGATTTCAAAGAGCTCTTGTAAAATCCCTGCAACTGCAACTAATTACAATTCAAAGACCTATGAAGCCATTCAGGTAGTCCTAATCTATCAATTTCAAACAGCAAAGGGTTGCCATCTTTCCACAGATTAAAAAAAAAAATGGACATCAGGGCTTATCAAGTGGCACTCAGACACACGAAACCTGGACTGTCCGGATGAAAATCGGATGGGTAGCAACACTACTTCTACAGTGGCATGCAGAGGAGAACTTTGGGTGTATCCTGGAGCCAGGCTTTGGGCCTTCAGGCTGTCTGCAGATTCAAAAAGACATCACTGCCTGTTTACATGCTGAAGGTTTTCTACATAATCATAGGAATGGAAATATTTTTTTAAATTCAAAACCTAAATTCTGCAGAAATTGATGGAAAAGCCCCCAGGAATACTGCATCCAGATCCAGTATGCCATTTAGCCTGCTGGAAAACTCAGCGTGTTGTAGATAAATTAATTCCTGTTGTTTGCTATGCGGAGAAACACTCCATCATTTTTGAAAGCATATATGTACCAAGACGTGCCCTGTGGCAATATTATTGCAGAGAACTATTATTCTACTCACAAAAGGATAAGAAGTTAAAAATGGCAACACTGGGTCAGACCAATGGTTCATCTAGCCCAATATCCAGTCTTTCAACGGTGGTTGGTGGCAGATACTTCAGAGGGAATAAACAGAACAGGGCAATTATGGAGTGATGGATCCTGTCATCCTGTCCCAGCTTCTGGCAGTCAGAGGTTTAGGGACACCCAAAGCATGGCATTGCATCCCTGACCATCTTGGCTAATAGGTCCATTGATGGCTATCTTCCATGAACTTATCTGTATTGTTTGCAGTATATTAGTGCCCATAGTCCCCAAAAAGGATCTCTTCGGCCCACTGTGTTAGGTATGTTAGGTGTGTAGGTACACACTGCACATATTAAGATTCAGTCACACCCTGGAGGAGTTTTTAAAAATGCAGTACAACAGGTACCAGTTCGGCAAGTTTTGTACAGTATTTCAAATACCTTTCCAGAAAGAGATTAAGTTGCCGTTTTTGCTGATCCCTGAAGCTAAATCTGGTGCAGAGTGTTGCTATCTACCTTCTGAGTGGAAGGAGCTGGAGCATTGTCAGCATATCACACCTGAGTTCTATCCTATACATGGGCTCTCTCTGCTTCCAGGTGCAATTCTAGGTGCTAGTCACAATCAACGATAACAGCAATAGCCTGGGACCTGGTTACTTGAGAAACTACCTCTGCCTTTTATGTTTCTTAATTTTTGTGACTATCTGCTGGAGCATTTTTGGAGTTGGTTCTTGGGATAGAACGCTCTAGGTCTGGCAACAAGGCAGTCTCATCAGAAGGACTCAAGGCTCAACCCTGCAAAAAGCCAAGCACTGTGACCGAGCAAAGTGTTTAACCATATGGGGTATGTTTACACGGGGATAAAAAGCCCATATCTGGTCCAGGTCAGCTGACTCTGGCACATGTGCCTTGGGCTCTGGGGCTGAAAAACTGCCATGCAGATGTTCAGGCTCGGGCTCCAGCTCACGCCCAAATGTCTACACAGCAATTTTTTGCCCTGCAGCCCAAGGCCCTTAACTTCAAATACATGCAATCCCAGTAACGTGACACACATAATCATGACTTCAATAGGGATTATTCATGTATTTAAAGTTAACCATGTGCGTTGCTGCATCAGGACCTCCACACTTTGCAGGATCAAGCCCCTTACAGGATCACACTTGCTTCTTCTGAGTTTCCCAGGGTTTGGTAGTTTTCAGGACACAGTGAAAGGCATGTCTGTTTAGACATGCTTTAAGGTGTATTTTTAGATGGCTGTAATACATAGCAAACGATGCCATATATAAAGGTATTTTATGTTCCACAGCAGCAAGTATTGTATTCCACAATATTAATAGATATGTTACAGTACTAATGTGGGAGGTGATTGGTTCTCAGTCTCTAAAGCAGAGGGTAAGGAAGTTTTATATTTTAGGAGAGAGAATGCATTACAAAGGTTGCAGTCACACGAGAGGTAAAGTTTCCTCTACACCAAAAATATACTTATCATATTCATAACCAGAACTCAATATTTTAATGATCAAAGTTTTTATTTAAAAAAATAAACTAAATTTAACAAGTAGGAAGCCATATCTTTAAGAACAGAGTAAACTAGGCTTAATGCATGTTTAATAAATCCTATTACTGGCATAGGATCAAGAGCTGGGCTACCTCTTTATTTTTGCCTATTTCCCATAATATTATGTAGCCACTCAAGGCAAATCATTAGCCAGATTCCTCCTGTTACCCAATTCAACTGACTTTATAAATATTCTACCGTGAACAAATTGGATCCTTTTTAACCAAATCCCTTTCAGCTAGAACAAACAATTTAAAAATAACTTTTTGGTTGACTGGAGCTAGGTGTCCAGTTTGTTAATTTACACAGGGTAATTTAACAATTCGACATTTCAGCAGTATGTTTTCAGGGCATTGCCAGATTTCATGGAAATTAAAAAGCAGTGATTTAACAATAACTTTACTGATGATCCCATGGAGATCCCATGGAGATAAACAAAGATTTCCAAAAGAAGGATTTTGAAGCAAAGTTTTCAGAAAACATGATTCAAACACAAGATGTAAGAGTAGAGGACTAGCAGTCAGGAGACATGGGTTCTAATTCAGTTTGACTCACTGTACGAATTTAGGAAAATCTGGCTTCAGCTACACTTCATATTTTTCTTAAAACCTCCCACTTTTGCTCCTGCACTGGTGCTTTCCAAGGAGGTAGCTCTAGTATAGATCAGGCAGCAGCAACTGCCGACATTTTAAACCATTTAATGTAGACCTGCTCTGAGCAGCATTAAATGACACTGTCATCGTTACAGGTCTGGCTGCTCCTCTGTCCCCTTTGTGGCCTCTCTGAGGTCTTGTCTACACTTAAAACACTACTGCGGTACAGCTACACTGCTTCAGTGCAGAAACTACTTATGCTGAGGGGAGGGGTTCTACATCGGCCTAGGTAATCTACCTCCCCAAAGGGTAGTAGCTAGGTTGATGGAAGAATTCTTCCATCAACCTAGCTCTGTCTACATGGGGATTTAGGTTGGCTTAACAATGCCGCTCAGGGGTGTGTATTTTTCACATCCCAGACTGACGTAGTTAAACCAACATAATTTTTTAATGTAACTAGGCCTGGGCGTATCTCCTCCCGGTACTGAGCCTCATACCTTTACCTATTCCAGGGCGGAATCCCACGATTCCCCCACTCCTAGACTGGGCTCTGAGCTACAGTACCTTATGCATCAATTGTTGTTACCTAGCAGGTCTAAGTGAGTTCAGGCACCTATGGTTTTACGCTTCAGGCGTCTCTGACAGTGACAAAACAGCCTTTTTAACAAAGTATTGTTTATTTTGCATTAGAAACAAAGCATTTAGATAAAAAGGTTTTTTTTAAAACACCTGTCTACGTACATACCTGCCTGACCTACCTAAAGTCTTACCTACCCTGATGATAACCTATGCAGGCCTAATTTCTAGGGCTGTCAAGCGATTAAAAAAATTAATCACAATTTAAAAAATTAATAGCGATTAATTGCAATGTTAAACAATAATAGAATACCATTTATTTTTAATATTTTCAATGTTTTCTATATTTTCAAATATATTGATTTCAATTATAACACAGAATACAAAGTGTACAGTGCTCACTTTATATTTATTTTTTATTACAAATATTTGCACTGTAAAAAACAAAAGATATAGTATTTTTCTATTCACCTAATACAAGTACTGTAGTACAACTCTTTTATTGTGAAAGTTGAACTTACAAATACAGAATTATGTACAAAAATATAACTGTATTAAAAAATAAAACAATGTAAAACTTCAGAGCCTACAAGTCCATTCAGTCCTATTTCTTGTTCAGCCAATTGCTCAAACAAACACATTTGTTTACATTTGCAGGAGATAATGCTGCCCACTTCTTGTTCGCAATGTCACCTGAAAGTGAGAACAGGTGTTCTCATGGCACTTTTGTAGCTGGCGTCGCAAGATATTTACATGCCAGATGCACTAAAGATTCCTATGTCTACATTTGTAAGTTGTACTTTCACGATAAAGAGATTGCACTAAAGTACTCGTATGAGATGAACTGAAAAATACTGTTTCTTTTATCATTTTTACAGTGCAAATATTTGTAATAAAAAATAATAATATAAAGTGAGCAGTGTATACTTTGTATTCTGTGTTGTAACTGAAATCAATATATTTGAAAATTTAGAAAAACATCAAAAATATTTAATAAGTTTCAATTGGTAGTCTATTATTTAACAGTTTGATTAATTGCAATTAATTTTTAATAACGATTAATTTTTGTTAATCGCATGAGTTAATTGCAATTAATTGACAGCCCTACTGATTTCTTCAAACACCCCAGCGTGATCCCTGTGTCTCAGCGTGATTCCTCCACAACTACGCTTTTCTGGCTGATTTTGAGCCATTTTTTTTCCTTCCTGCTTGTCTTTCTTAACAGCTCCCTACTAAACTATACCAATATACTGTACTCACATAGTAGTTCTCAATCAGGGGTCCGGGGCCCCCTGGGGGGCAGTGAACAGGTTTCAGGGGGGGCGCCAAGCAGGGCCAGCATTAGACTCGCTGGGGTCCAGGGTAGAAAGTTGAAGCCCCACCGCATGGTGCTGAAGCCCAGGGCCCTGAGCCCTGCCACCAAGGGCTGAAGCCGAAGCCTGAGCAATGTAGCTTCGTGGGGGCCCCTGTGGCATGGGACCTCAGGCAATTGCCCTGCTTGCTATCTCCTAACGCCAGCCCTGGCCTTTATATGCAGAAAACCAGTTACTGTGGCACAGGTGGGCCATGGACTTTTTATAGCATGTTCGGGGGGGAGGGAGAGGGCCTCAGAAAGAAAAAGGTTGAGAACCCCTGACATACAGTGCTTATAAATTTTTAAAGAGCAGCACCTACTCCACTTCAGACACCATGATTAAAGCGCCTGTGCCTTGGCTACACTAGTGCTAGTATAACAGAGATTTTAGGAACAAATGTTAGTGAATCACAGCCTCTACGCCTTAGTTTATGCCCTGGTAACAGCAAGTTATGAGGATTAATTCATTCACGTCAGTAAGGCACTTTGAGAATCTAAAGCTGGAGGAGTTCGGCACAGCAAGGCTGCTATCTGCCCTACCGTTTGCAGGACTGTCCAGACTTTCTCATCTTGCGACATGCACGGCAGCATCTCAACTGTTGAAAATCGACTGCGCTGCGATGGGATGCGACCTGCCAACTGCCACAACACTATTGTTCTGGGGGACGATGCAGCAATTTGCAAAACCTCTATTTCAGAGTCAGACTGTAGGACAGACAGAGGGAAAGTCAGGACAGGAGTAGGCAAGGTGAGAATCAAAGGCACAGACAGATGGGGGTACATGCAGTGAGAGTCTAAGGGCCAGTGACAGACAGACAAAGGAGGCCAGAGACAGAGAGACAGGAGTACAGACAGACGGACAGTCTACCAGCAGGGCCAGACTGACGGGGGACAGAGACAGACAGACCAGGGGACAGACAGACGGGGGACAGAGACAGAGAGAGGGTCTAAGGGCAGGGTCAGATAGACTGGGTACAAGCAATGAGATGTAAAGGCCAGGGCAGGACAGACAGATGGAGATGGAAAATCTACCGTCAGGGCAAGGCAAGGCGGGGGACAGGGACAGACAGACGGAAGGGCCATATAGACTAGGCACAGACAATGAGTGTAAGGGCCAGGCCAGGGCACGAGCAGGGCCACCCGGGGGAGGGGGGCAAGTGGGGCAATTTGCCCCAGGCAAGAGTTTTTCGGGGGCCCTGGTGCGGGGTCCTTCACTCGGCGGCAAGGAAGACCCCAGGCCCCCTGAATCCTCTGGGCGTCCCTGGGCACGACAGATGGAGATGGGCAATCTACCGGCAGGGGCAGACAGATGGGGGGGAGGGACAGAGACAGACCAGGGGACAGACAGATGGAGGGGCCATATAGACTGGGCACAGACAATGAGAGTATAAGGGACAGGACAGGGCAGACAGACGGAGGGGTCATATAGACTGGGCACAGACAATGAGAGTATAAGGGACAGGACAGGACAGACAGACGGAGGGGCCATATAGACTGGGCACAGACAATGAGAGTGTAAGGACCAGGACAGGGCAGACAGACAGAGGGGCCATATACACTGGGCACAGACAATGAGAGTGTAAGGGCCAGGACAGGGCAGACAGACAGAGGGGCCATATAGACTGGGCACAATGAGAGTGTAAGGGCCAGGACAGACAGACAGACGGAGGGGCCATATAGACTGGGCACAGACAATGAGAGTGTAAGGGCCAGGACAGACAGACGGACGGACGGAGGGGCCATATAGACTGGGCACAGACAATGAGAGTGTAAGGGCCAGGACAGACAGACGGACGGACGGAGGGGCCATATAGACTGGGCACAGACAATGAGAGTGTAAGGGACAGGACAGACAGACAGAGGGGCCATGTAGACTGGGCACAGACAATGAGAGTGTAAGGGCCAGGCCAGGACAGACAGATGGACAATCTGGCGCCAGGCCCAGACAAGGCGGGGAGGCCTAAGGACAGGCCCAGACTCGGAGGGACAGAGCGTCGCGAGCTCCCACCCAGGGCCCCGAGGCTGCCGGCTCCTGTCCGCGCCCTGGGCACTGCAGCCGGGCGGGCGCGGCGGAGGGCGGGGCCGGCTGAGGCGAAGGCAGGGCCAGGGCCAGGCCCCGAGGAGCCGGCGGCTGGTCCGGGATTGGCGCAGGGCGGACGCGGCGCTGTGAGCCCCGCGGAGATGCCGCTGCAGCTGCTACGAAGGGCCCTGGCGGCCTCGGCCCAGCGCCTCCGCCCGCCCGCTGCCCCCTGCACCGAGCCGCGCGGGGCGAGACCCTGCAGCCTGGCCGCCTGCTCCTCCTTCCGCCTCCGCGACGCCCGTGAGTCCGACCCCCGGCCCCTGCGGCGGCTCCCCCTGTCTCGGCTCCCCCGGGCCATCCGCCCTAGAGCCCTCAGCCCGGGATAGTCTCTCCTCGGGGACCCCGTTCCCCGGGATATTCCCCCGGGACCCCCCCCGAGAAACCCTGCACCCGCTGCCCGGTACCCCCCGGCAGCCTGCCGCAGCCTCTCCCTACTTGGGCACCCAGCACCTCTTATCCCCTGGAAACCTCCAGGCCCCCGAACCGCTCTGCCCCAGGGCAGCCCCTGCATCCCGTCCCCTCCCCTGGGCACCCTGCACCCCTCCCTTGGGGACTCCAGGGCACCCTGCACCCTAGGCACTGCCCTACACCCAGGGTGGAAGCATTCAGCCTCCCTCCTGGCGGTCTCTCACGCGCGCCGTCAGATCCCGATGCAGCGGCAGGCTCAGTCCCTTGTAAACAACATTCTTCTCCTTCACAATTGGTCTGGTTTCGTTACTAAAAGCGCCTGGTTTTCTGCATAAGTGCTGTTTTCCATTCCTCTGTCAGGCTATTCGTTTTTTAAAAAGAAATCCTCCAACTTGTTATTAGTTTGGCTTCTCGTCTTTACACAAGATTGGTTCTCAGACTTATTGCAAGAGGCCATTTTTGAGGGGGAAAAATTGCCAGACCATCAACCATGTATTAATATGCAATTTTAATGCGTGTGCCACCAGTTCATCACAATTCTATGAACAGTTGCGTTTTAAGTGTTAATATAGATGCATTGTGATCAGTTTGGCACAAGAGTTAATTGATAGCAGAAGACAAGTCATAATCTTCAGCTGTACTGTCACATAGTTTGAGTCCTTCCAGCTAGTAAGTACTGTCACATCCTTTCTTGCTATCCCAAACCAATGCAAAAGATCTTCTTTAACATCACCACTTTGTCTGTCTCTCTTTAATTTTAAATTTACATTTGCAGTTCCACATTTTTTGATAGACTGCCTGTTCTTCAAAAGTTACATAAAAGTTGCTGAGATTTACAGCAGCTTGTTAATTACACTTTCCTGATTACAGTGTCCAGAAACACTGTTAACAATAAGAGGTGAGGTCCTGATTGGGCACTGGCTGACATATAAGTGAGCCGCAGCGCTGCAAGCTTCCTCAGGAGCAGTGACCTTCAGCGAGCCCAGGTTCATGTTGAGGGGCTGGAGGGAAAACGGTTTAGTCACCTGTCACGTGAATGGTCTGTTACAATATTTAACCTTTCCTTTCACATAAAAGAAAATGAGGCTGGTAAATTTGTACAAATTCTTTTAATAAAATAGCTGAGCCCATCTCGCTTCCAAGATTTTTATGGTTAATTTTCAGGCCAATTGGTAGATGACCAGAAATTTGTCAGTGGACCTTCAGTAGTCCACCAACTACGAGAACCACTGCCTGTCCAGGCAGGTTTTGTCAGCCTCCTGATTCTCATTTCCTTACGTGAGTTGAATATGATTCTCTGGAAATTGAGTACATGCATAGGTCCCAATCCTGCAAGTTGATCTGCATAGGCAGTTAGTGGGGCTGCTTGCAGGCACAAAGATCTGCCTTTTATTCCACCTTGCGAGATCAGTGATGATACTGTAATAAGTGCTTTAGAAGTGCTTAATAGGGATCCATTACCAGCCATGTGCAGCATAAACAGAGAAGGGTGATGGGAAAAGACCCAATTTTTATGGAGCCTTCCAAAGAATATTCTTGTTTTGAACTGGCCGTTAACCTGCTGCCTCTGGAGCTGTGCTGATGTCAGTTGGTCGTACCAGTACATAAGTAGGCTTGGCAGAATTCAATTTTTTTTTCTAACTGTGATGATTTTTTTCAATTTTTAACTTTATGTTGACAGTTGTGGGAGATGGGGGTAGGGCACTGCTGACTGTGGGGCTGCAGGGGGCTCCCTGTGCAGCGGAGGGGCCCAAAACACTGAGGCACAAGGTGTGGGGGAGGCTTCAGAAGTCCTGGCCTGGCAGAGCAGAGACTCTGAGCAGGACGGTAAGGAGGATGACAAGCCATGGCTGCGAGGGAGGTCAACCTGCTGCTGAAGAGTTCCTGCCCAGAATTGGCTCCACACTCATGGATGGTGATTGCAGGCCTGGTGACACAAGATCCATACAGGCACAAGGTGTGGGGCATGGCAGAGACCTCTGGCCAGGACCGCAAGGAGGAGGATGATTTGTTGGCCACGTGGCCACCCCTTTGTTCAATGGTTCCTGCCTGAGGACTGAGGCATTCAGTAGCAGGGTGGCCTTCCTCACTCCTGGGGACAATGACAATGACGATGGCTCCTTGCAGTTCTGGCTTGGGAGAATCAATGCTCCACCAGGCCAGGACCACAGCCTTCCTCTCACCTTGTGCCTGCAGGGATAGGGTGTCACCGGCCCCATTCACTCGCTCAACCACCAGCCAGGAGTGTGGGAGCCATCTTCTGGCAGGAACTGTTCAGCAGCAGGATGGCTGGGGCTCATCCTCTATACAGTCCTGACCAGGGGTCTCTGCTCCACTGGGCCAGGCCAAACACAGCCTCCCCCCACACCTTAATCCTGCAAGGAAAGGGTGTTGCCAGCCCTGAGGAAGCATAGCTCTGTAGTTCTGCTTTCATGGACCTGCTCACACACTCCTGTAACAGCAGGGCTACAGAGGGCTCCCTGCACATGGTGATACTGGCTCCCTGCAGATATGCTGATTGTTACTGACTTTTTTTTTTTTTTTTTGGCCAATTTCAGTATGTTAGCTGAAACCCACGTTTTACTTATAGTTATAAATTAAAATTGAATCCTGCTGTGCCTATACATAAGCAAAAATAAAGTGGCATGACACAGCTCTATATAAGTTAAGTAGCGAAACAGAAGACCTATGTACATTTATTGACAATTGAGGAAAAATCTATCCCTGACAAATGAGAGAAAACAAAATTGCTTTGAATAGCTTTATTATTGTGACAGACACAGCCATGAAGCAAGTTACTACACTTCCCTGGGTAAATCTGAGTCATGCAAGTGGAATGTACTGTTTTCTTTATTTTCTTGTAGACAAGCTGATGTGAATCTAGCCTTTGAAAGTCATATTCTAAGGCACTTTCTGTTGCCAAAAAAATATAACGTATTCTGTCATAAAATGCCGTACAACACATTAGAGACTGATTCTGGGTTCTGCTTCTAGTGCATCCGCTTTGGCAGAGCGAGCTTTCCGTTTCTGGTGGCACTCGGCAGTCTCCAATCAACATCCAGTGGAGAGACAGTGTTTATGACCCTCACCTGAAGCCCCTGAAAATCCACTATGACCCAACCACATGTCTCTATATCTGGAACAATGGGTACTCGTTCCAGGTTGAATTTGACGATTCTGCAGACAAATCAGGTAAGGAGTGCAACAAGATCAGGTTGATGTGCTATTTCCGTCTGCAGCTGAAAAATCCTGTCCATGCCATACTGTAAGATCTGTCTCTCTCTCTCTCAGTAAGAATCAGAAAACAAAGGCTGAAAACCAACTTAGAGTATAATCGTCTTCTAAAGAAGGTGATTTTTCTCCCTCTTTTACAGAATAGCTTCTCTCTAAGCAAGGATTCACTGTAATCAGTATCACAATGCATTGGTTCTGCACAAGCTCCACTGAAGCCCTGAATTAAGGGTTTAAGTTGTGTATTGTGCAAACCTTCTACACTTGTTGCACAAGCCTTTATGTCCTTCCTTTTGATTTTACCTCATTGTCTTTTTTAGGTAGTGCCTGCATGCATGTACTGGATTTAAAATTGTAATTCTGGAATTAAACATTAATGAAATAATCAGCTGTTTATCTGTTTGTGTTAACATAAAAGTAATGCATTTGAAATAATCAGCCAGCAAGGTGCACATTCCTTTTTGAAGAGTACATTGTTCTGTTAGAACTATTTAATCTGAGTAAACTCTTGAGGGAAAATAAATAATGCTGATTTGATAATGTGGTAAGCAAATACACGTGATCAGGTTGCTTTAAAAAAATCTCCAAGCTCTACCTATAGGTAACAGCTAAATGCTTTATCTCTGCCAGATACATTTTTTAATTTGGACTGCAAATTCAAGTGAGTTTAAATTCAAGATATTACTGCTAAACTCAAGGTTTTTCATCCTTGATTCTCTTAAAATCTATTTGTCAAAAGCATATTAGTGCAGTTTTCTATTACGATTAGGTATGAATAGGATATTTAATAACATCTATGAAGTAGTAGCAGTTGGTCACAGATATCGGATAGCATTTGATTCACTCTAGTTATCCAAATTGTCAGTGTGGAAAGATAATATTTAGAGTGGGATGAGTTCAGACCTTCCCAATTAGAATCACAGGTGGTCTGGGATGAGGATTTATCCAGGTGCAGGAAAGGCTTGACCCTTTCGTGGGACAGGAGGAAAATGCTTCTGAACATCTCTAGCTTAGGAGGTTCACAGTTTTAATACTTCTATCAGAAAAACTCTGGGGAAGGTGTTCCAGTGCTATATTCATAAACATCTTATTTCTGTGATACCAACACTTTTTTTTTTGGATGATGTTTGGAGAGGGATTGAGAAAACAATCTTATAAAAGAGATCCATTATTGTGGCTTCTTCATAGAACGCTGGATTCCCCAGATTAACAAGAAAATGAAGATTAACAAGTCCTGAAGTTGCTTATAAGCAAGTAACATTTGCCCAAATAATAGCATTATGGAGTGGAGACTGTCCCTGTTCTCCCTTATTACAAGCACAGAAACAGATCTCTTGGTGGAGGGAAGTGTGGGAATTCTATTTATCCAGTCATTGCGAGCCATTATTTCCCCTCAAAATTTAGTGTCAAGCACCTGTCTGCCCCTCCTTATTGTCATAAACATTTGTGCCTTGCACTTCTGTTGCTGTTAGGAGAGATTTGCAAGTGTTAACACCTCATGTCATTTGATGATGATTGCTCCCTTTTTTCTGTCTTTCGGAACAGAAGATCCTAATGTCACTCCCAAACTGATTGTGCATACTAAAACATCTACTGGCCAAATTGCAATGCCTGTCATGTAACTACTTTGTGTGTAGACCTCATTTGCTACAACGTCTGTACACCATTTCTGAAACCCCGGTGCCTTTCCAGGTTCCTCTTTGAAGTTATAACAACCCATGTCACTGACTATTTCACTAATTTAATATTGTATATTAATCCATCATCCAGGTCTATATAGAACAAGGAAATCATACAATAGCATGTTCATGTTTTTACAGGGTAGTGTGTAATTGTATTAGTGTGCTAGTTACAGTGGAGCAGTCTAGGATAATTGCACTATTTAGAAGCAGCACAAGTTCATTAGCCACACTATTGTACTGTACAAGCCTGTTCTGCTTTTACTTTGACAGAGATTTTCTTTTATATACCTTTCAGCTTTCTAAACTTCTCCCTCTCTTTCCCCCACAGTCTGCTTTCACTCTCTTATTCCTCCTCTATCTTTGGTTTCTCTTTCTGCTTTGTCTTCCTCCCAGCTTCTATCATTCAACTGCAATAGAGAGAGAGAGGTGAAAGCAACATGGATAATAATGCAGTGGAGTTGAAAAATAAGATTAAAAATGTTGAAGAAAAGTACAAAATGATGAAAAGAGAAGGGCATATCCAAGGTAAACAGAAATGCTGAACTCCTGAGCTGAGACAAAAACATGACACTTGCAAAAGAGGAGATTAACCCTGCCATTGGGTGCTATAGACAAGCAGAACAGGAGAATGAAGAGAACAAGGGGAAAAAGGGGTGTGGGAAAGGTATGTAATGTACTGGTTATTTATATGCACCACTGCCATCTATTGGATGGAAATGGACTTGAAACATTACTAGGTTTAAAGAACAGCTCTGTGTAAGCTTGAAAGCTTGTCTCTCTCATCAACAGAAGTTGGTCTAGCAAAAGATATTATCTCACCCACCTTGTCTTTTTAGGTTTTAAAAAAAAGTTTCAGACAAGCTGCTGCTGCCTTTTTTTTTTTTTTTTTTTTTTTTAAAGAGGGAGGCCCTTTAAAGTGTGGTGTTGTGAAACCAATCAGCATTGTTGTAGGCCATGAAAAACCAAAAAGTGTCAGTGACTGGAAAGGGATTGTAAACCCTGTTTATTATCTTTGTCTATCATGTATCATAAGGGTCTGATTTCACAAATAGACATACCTGTGAGTAACTTTATTTACGTGAGTAACCTGTGTAGGTGAGTGGGGCTATTCATATGAGTCTGAGTTAGGGTGACCAGACAGCAAGTGTGAAAAATCAGGACAGGGGTGGAGGGTAATAGGAGCCTATATAAGAAAAAGACCTAAAAATCATGACTGTCCCTATAAAATTGGAACATCTGGTCACTCTAGTCTGAGTACTCATGGATGCACATATACAAATAGGATCAGGTGTGGAGGTCATTATAGGAATGGGGTCTTAATTCCCTCCCCCCTCAGTGCTCTCACATTATACTTACTTTGCTTTACTGTCTCCTTTGAACCTCTTTAAAAAATGAAGAAAGAAAGCTTTAATGTATTTTAAAACTAATGTTCAGTTTTTCACTGATGCAAAGAAATAGCTGAGATAACTAGCCATGGGGTGTTACATGAGTTAAATGTCATGTTATACATCTTGGTGGTATACTGCTCCTTTAACAAATAATTGGAATTTTACAGTGTGAGTGGAAGTTTGGGGCAAATGGATGAAATTTTTCTAAGGAAGACATGGCTCCATCAGCTGTTTTCAAGTATCTTTCCTTTAGCCAGGAGGTGAACAAATCACTGACTCTGTTAGTAATAACGCCCTTGTATTATATAGGGTCTGAAGTCAGTAACAAAATTCCCATTGGCTTCCATGCTGGAGGATCAAGACCATAGTCCTTTTATTCCCCCCTTTTCCCCCGATCCCAGTGATGTACAGAGGTGAGCAAGTGTTAGCATCCCTATTATGCACATGAAGAAACTGAGGAGCAGGGAGGAGAAGCGACTTGCCAGTGGTCTTATAGCCAGTCTTTGGCACAAATGAGCCATGTGACTCCTGGTCTGTACTCTGACTTCTGGAGTTGCTTCCCCCTGCATATAGAAAGGTTCCTGGGGCAGTCTTGCATAGGCAAGATTTTGCTCTGATAAGTAAGTAAACCTACTTTGGAAGGCCAAGGCCAAGATGTTGACTACTAGCGGTAACTATGCCTGTGATGGGATGTTAGATGGGATGAGATCTGAGTTACTACAGAGAATTCTTTCCTAGGTGTCTGACTGGTGAGTCTTGCCCACATGCTCAGGGTTTAGCTGATTGCCATATTTGGGGTCGGGAAGGAATTTTCCTCCAGGGCAGATTGGCAGAAGCCCTGGGGGGTTTTCGCCTTCCTCTGCAGCATGCGGCACGGGTCACTTGCTGGAAGGTTCTCTGCTCCTTGAAGTCGTTAAACCATGATTTGAGGACCTCAGTTGCTCAGACACAGGTTTGATACAGGAGTGGGTGGGTGAGATTCTGTGGCCTGCATTGTGCAGGAGGTCAGACTAATGGTCCCTTCTGACCTTAAAGTCTATGATTCTATGTTAGGCTGGTTTAACTGCAGCTGGAAAAGCAACATTATGTAGTGAACATGGAACTAAAAGCCAAGAATAGCTGAGTTCTAATCCAAGCTCTGACTCTCAGCTGCTTTGTCTTTAGCAACTTGCCTAAAGTTCTCAAAAATGCTGAACTTTCATGACACCAACTGAGGTCAGTGGATGATGTGGGGTTGTGGTGCTCGCGAAACGCAGGCCCAAGGTGTTACAAATTGGACAGCCAAAATCATTGGTCATGTCTGAAAATATGGGCCTTAATCCTTCTACCATAGTTTTCTCCTCCTCTGAAAAGAATTAATTCCCCTCTTTCCAAAAGTGAGGTTAGAATTAATTACTCTATACAGTGGTTTGATATAAAATAGTAATTATGTACTATGTATTTAACATCAGTAAATCAGTTTGTAAAGCACATAATAATGTTAGTTAATAGTCCTTTATATGTAATTGGTATTAGTAGTTTAGAAGGTGCTATGATCTAGTGACTAGCAAAAAGGGATTTAGAACCAAGAGTGTTCTGGAGTGACCCAGTGGATCATTCCCACCAGGAAAAAGGGTAAACATCAGGAGTTCATTCAAAACCAGATACATAATTTGCGTTTTGGTGAGTATACCAATTAAAAAAAGTCTAATGCCTACTTAAACTAAATTATGAGTTGCTATTTTAATAATTTAATAAATATGAGGCTAGGAAGGATTACATTCTATTGTGACCTAGGCCAATTCAAAATATCACTTGTAAATAATACAGTCTAACTTCTACAAGCTTTGGATTTTTGCACATATGCAGACAGTGTTTAGACACTTCCTGATCAGCATCCAAATAATTTTCAACATACAAAATATCAGCATATTTACAGGCATTTTGGAAATAGTTTAATATTGGACTGATGCTCTAAAACTTGTGTGTCAGTCACAGTTCTTGCAGAGTCACATTTTCTAAACTTCTGTAACATTTAAAAAAGATTTAAGATTGTATGTTTGTCAAAATGTACTAATTGTATTCGTACAGTTAGAATAAGAATTTGGAGGATATTGGTGGTTTGTATTGTCACCTGAGAAATTCCAGTATCTCCTACAGTTCCAGGTTTCATTGATCATGTCATAGATGGAGAGACTATTTTTGTCTTTGAATCCTGATGATGTAAATGTTCAGTGACAACCCACTGAACCGCTTCTGATGCACCTGCTCAGAGAAGGTGTTATGTATAGCCACCATGACTCTGCCAGACAAATCCTGATTGAACTTGTAAAGATTCTTTCCCTTGCAGGGAGTTGGGTGAGGAAGCTTTGTTTACTCTATAAAATGGGAGGTCATAAATTAACTTTAGCTTGAGTTCATCTGTGGGCTAATTAAAGTCACACACTTGCCCCAAGCAATTTTGTTTAGATGCTTTAGTGAATTGAGCTGTAAAATTAGCTAAGGGAAAAACATTAATGTAAAGCTGTTGCTGCATCTGAGCTTTCCTGGGTAAATACAATGCAAGGAGAGAAGAAAGCTGTATTATTTTCACATGTCACTGAGGCAGTTCTAAATCAGTTATCAGCTATATGTAACTGTTTTTCTTTTCTTTTCTTTTTTTTCCCAGTAATTATGGGAGGACCCTTGGAAAACCATTACAGGCTAAAGCAGTTCCACTTCCACTGGGGAGCCATAAATGAATGGGGTTCAGAGCACATGGTTGACAGCAAAGTCTACCCAGCAGAGGTATGGGGAGCAATGCTGAACAGTACTCCTATCTGATATTGGCACAAGCAGGAGGCTAGAACTCAGTGATTCCAGCCCTAATCCTGGCTAGAAAGCTAGTACGAAGCTGTGGTCGATGTAGAGAACTGCTGCTTACCAGTAATGGTCAGTCCTAGTTAGCAGCAAGGTTCAGCCATTGTCCTGTTAATAAGACGAGAACTGCCAGACATTCCAGAAAAGCACGTGGTCCTAAAATTGGTTGTTGGCTGCTTGAATGAAAATTCCAGTAACACTTTTTTTCTGGTATATGGCACTCTGTGAATGCAGATAATTAAATCCACAGAATGAGCCCTTGGCATGCAGCAAAACATCACTGCTGTTACTGTCCATGCTGCTTGGGATGGCAGGACTGTGTCTCTGCCCAAATCGTGTTACTCTTTTAGGGGAAAGGGTAGAAGAGAAAACAGAGCGGATGAGACTCAGACCTGGTCTACACTAGAAAAGCTATACCCATTTAACTATGATGGTTGAGAATTATATTTTTTAACTGATAGTTATACTGGTATGAACTCTGTTGTGGATGTAGTTATAGTTGTGTAAAGGTGCTTTACACTGGTAGAGCTTATTTTGCTTCTCAGACTGGAATCAACTATAACCGAGGCTGCGAGTTTGTCATGGAGGTCACGGAAGTCACGGATTCCGTGACTTTCCGTGGCCCCCATGACTTCTGCAGTGGGTGGTGTGCCTGGCCCAGGGGCAGCTCAGGCATCCCCTGTGCCAGTTGCACCAGCTGCTGCTGGGGCAGTCTTGGGCCATCGTGCCCCCCTCCTCCCAACAGCAGCAGGAGTTTGGGTGTGGGAGGAGGTTGGGACACAGGACAGGGTGAGGCGGGCTCTGGGTGGCGCTTACCTTGGGGGGCTCCCCAGGAGCGGCAACATCTCCCTCCCTCAGCTCCTAGGCAGAGATGTGGCCAGGCAGCTCTGTGCGCTGCCTCTGCCTGCAGGCACTGCCTCTGCAGCTCCCATCGACCGCAATTCCCAGCCAATGGGAGCTATGAAGCTGGCACTTGGGGTGGGGGCAATGTGCAGAGCTGCCTGGCCACGCCTCCACCTAGGAGCTGAGCAAGGGGGATGTCCCCACTTCCGGGGAGGCGTGGAGCCAGGTGGGGAGCCTGCTGCCCCCCACCCCTCAGCACCAGTGGGGATCCTGGGCCACATGTGTCTTCTCCCCCCCGCACCCGCAGTGCCCCCGGGCCACCTCCTCCCCCAAGATTTAGTCAGGTATATATAGTAGAAGTCATGGACAGGTCACGGGCCGTGAATTTTTGTTTACTGCTTGTGATCTGTCCATGACTTTTACTAAAAATACCCGTGAATAAAACATAGCCTTAACT
Source organism: Mauremys mutica (assembly GCF_020497125.1). NCBI lineage: Eukaryota > Metazoa > Chordata > Testudines > Geoemydidae > Mauremys > Mauremys mutica. The sequence continues at coordinate 41,104,302 of NC_059085.1, read as the reverse complement.
ATAACTCTGTCACAGACTGGCTGGCCCTTTAAGGGGAATTGGGCCCAGTCCTGGGTAGATTGATTTAAATGTGTTTTGCATTGAACTTCCTAGTTATTTTCCTAAATAAAGGTTGATTCTCATTAGTTAGTGAACATTAATATGTTGTTTGCAACTAAATACAACCTTTACACTGAATTTGGTGCTGTTTTTTGCTAACCAGGAGGATACAGTGTACCTATACCCATTTATTTAAGTAGTTATATAGCTTAACTTACATTTATTCAGACTCTTAATTTTTACATTTTGTTATGGTAGAAAATGTAAGTGGTGCATTTCTTATTTACTAAATGATCAATTTTTTACTTGTGATTTGTGTCAAGCTCCATTTGGATGGAAATTCAAATTCAATTAAAAATGCACAAAAAGAGCATTTTAATCTTTTATTAAATTAAAGTGCTGGTTACATAAGAAAAAAGTTTATCAAAACATGCTTTGCATTTAAAATTTATATTAAACAAAGGCCGTATTATCTATACTTAATGAATTAAACTGATTGTTTCTGGTCAGCATGTCCTTCAAGATTTTAGAACTGCTAGACCCCATCCTCTCTCACCTAGTTTTTGTTTATAGATCGGAAGAGGAAAAGCTTTTCTGCTTTTACAACTCCCAGTTGGCTTCTTAACTTTGTATGAGATAGTCATTGAACTGAACTAGATGAACAAACTGAAATGTAAAAATCTAAAGACAATCTCTCTGCATCTGCAGAAGAGGCTACTGCTGTCAAAAGCTGGTTTAGCACTTCAGCAAACTCTGATTACAGGTGGGTAGCCAGTGACTTCCTCCAGTTCAGTGGTTTGACTTTCTTTAAAAGTTGGCAGCAGACATGTACTGCTTAATATTATTATTTTTATTTAATTTAGATTATTTGAAACTTGTACATTTAGGCCTTAATATTAGTTGTCACTTTCAAATTTAATTTTAAATTTTATTTTAATTTGAAAACATAAGCCTGTGTTTAAATAAAAATGTTTGATTTAAATACAAAAAAATCAGATTTTTGTCATCAATTTTTATCAACCCTCAACCAGCCTCACCTGTGATGGATCAGCTACATGCCACCTGAGACTGATCAGGTAGAGATCAATAAAAGGCAGCAGGTGGCTCAGTTGGGTGTATAGAATGGGACGGAATAGTAAGGATCCTTCAGGAGATCATGGGTTAGTGGAGAAGGGATAATTGTATTGAATGTTCTTATTCGGAAGGGCCTGAACCAGACTCTGGGCATGGTGTCAGTCATTCCTGTGCTGAGTGGACAGGCCAGCAGCCTACAAACTGATGTAAACACTTTTTTATACTAGTATAACTGGATCCACCATGAGCGGGGCGGGGTTTGGCTGCTTTAACTATATCAGCATAGTTCAAGCAGTACTACTTTCTAGTGTAGACAAGTCTTAAGATAAGAGAACAGTGAATAAAGGAGGTGGGACTAGGGGAGAAAATACCCATTAGGCTCAGAGAGGAAAGTGTGACAGATGTGAAAATAATTTTCTTTTTATTCAACGAAAATGGAGATGGACTTGAAAATGGTTCTTTCCTCCTCTTTCTTCCCCCCCCCCCCCCCCACGTGATGATGCCATAGTGGTGTCTGCTTATTTGTTTGGTAATGTGAGATTTATTAAAAACCAGACTATGAATAAGATGTCAAATTAACCTCAATGTAGAGAGCTAGCACAAGGGGTATCACTACTTAAGTTCCTTATTGAGAAGGCTTATGTGGCACTTTAAAGTTGTGTAGATACGTCTTGTGCTGGGCTGGCTCTTCGCATGGGGTGGATTTAACCCTAGGAAAGCTGTCTGTTCTATATCTCTCATCTCTTTCTTATAATGAGGGAAATTTTCCATTTGATTTTTAAAGGCACAAAGGGGAGCTAGGTGCCTAATGCAGCTAACTTCCTTCTGCACCTTTGAATAACACTATTGTCATCTGTCACCCACAAACAAAATCAGTCTTCTGTGCAATGCAAAGTATGGGGCTGAGGTTAGTTCTTTTGTTTAAAAAAGCAGCTAAGAAACAAATACTAGTTTCAAGTATATTTTTTAGTTTCCCATTTTGTGGCTTTTGATTTTTAAGGTAGCTGCTGTACATCTCAAATTGTCAAAGGCCAAATGTAGGACAAAGACCAGGAGAAACTGCATTTGTTTTGATTCTATTTGTCTGTCTTGTGTATGTGTGTGAAACTGTCATTCACTTGTATTTCAGCTGCATTTAGTACACTGGAATCCTGTCACGTCCACAAGCTTTGAAGAAGCTATCATGGAGAATAATGGTTTGGTTGTCATAGGAGTATTTTTGAAGGTAAATGGTTACTGCATCTGTAGTGATGCATTTAATATATAATTTTTTTAAATTAAAACAGATAAAATGTATAGATTTCTTTTATTAAACTTCTTGTGGTGGGTATTTCTGTAATGTGTCCTTGATGACTTACACATTTATATCTGTGTAATGCAGCTGGGAGCTCATCATGCAGGACTACAGAAGTTAGTAGATGCGTTACCAGCAGTTAAACACAAGGTAATACATATTTTTAAATGGAACGTTTAAATATTCCAATGCATATCTCTATCCTTATTGTTAGTGAGTTTATCAACATGCAGAATATTTTGATAGTATCAAGTCACTAATAAATTCTTTATTACTGTCATCGATGTGTGTGTGGGGACTGGACTGAGGTTAGGGCATTTTGAAACGATAGGGAAAGTTGTTGGATTCAAGTAGAGAAAATCACTAACCTTTCAGATGTACTTTATGTGATCACTTTCCAATCTGCTTGAGTCAAGAAAGGCATGTAGACTGTATCTCTCCAGAGGGGCATGACACATGCTTAGTATTTTCCTTACCTGGAGGCTGAGGAGCTCTAATACAAAGCCAAACTACTAAAAAATTTCCACATAGTAACTAAAAGCCAATTTTTTCAGAGAATCACTCAGTGCTGTAAAGAGAGACAGTCAATGGTTACTGTCTGTGATATTAGATTTTCTGGTTTCCGTTATTTTTCTACTGTGTACATTTGTTAATCAAAGCCTACAGTCAGGATTTCTTATATGAGCATAACTTTGAAGTCTCTGCAGCCCCTACTTGCACAGTCAGGAAGCTGATATTAAGGGTGATTTTATTAAGCAGGTGTGTTTCCAGTGGGGTCCTGCAGGGATTGGTTCTTGGCTCTATGCTGGTTACACATTTTATCAGTGACCTCTTTGATTCCCTGATATAGTGCAGTGATCCAGTGTAGCACATTGCTAGCTGTGCCTTTCCAACTTGCAGTGTCAACATTGAAAGTTTTCCAGTCCCTCTTGCAAATGTCCTTGAACCTGAACCTACATTGACCCTGCCTGACCTGCTTTTCAGTAGTCTCGGAGGCTATCAACCCAGTGACTTGCAATCACTCTTAGAACTTAAGAACATCTATACTGGGTCAGACCAAAGGTCCTTCTAGCCCAGGATCCTGTCTTCCGACAGTGGCCAGTGCCAGGTGCCCCAGAGAGAATGTACAGAACAGGTAATGATCAACTGATCCACCCCCTGTTGCCCACTCCCATCTTCTGGCAAACAGAGGTTAGGAACACCATCCCTGCCCATCTTGGTCAATAGCCATTGATGGACCTATCCTCCATGAATTTATCTAGTTCTTTTTTAACCTTCTTATAGTCTTGGCTTTCACAACATCCCCTGGCAAGGAGTTCCACAGGTTGACTGTGCATTGTGGGAAGAAATGCTTCCTTTTGTTTTATTTTAAAACTATGACCTATTAATTTCATTTGGTGACCCTCCAGTTCTTGTGTTATGAGAAGGAGTAAATAACATTTCCTTATTTACTTTCTCCACACCAGTCTTGATTTTATAGACCTCTATCATATCGCTGCTGACGCATCTCTTTTCCAAGATGAAAAGTCACAGTCTTATTAATCTCTCCACATCTCTTCCTGTAATAGACCCTCATATATATATATTTTATGCCATGAAAGCCCCTCTAAATAAATGTTGCCCAAGCCTGCTCAGAGAGAACTTCCAGTGCATTAAAAAGAACACTCTACAGCAGCAGCCAGCACATCCCTCGGCCTGCACCGCTTCCCGCAGCCCCCATTGGCGTGAAGCGGCGAACCGTGGCCAGTGGGAGCCACAATAGGCTGAACCTGCAGATGTAGCAGGTAAACAAACCGGCCTGGCCCACCAGGGTGCTTACCCTGGCAAGCCGCAAGCCAAAGGTTGCCAACCCCTGTTCTACAGAATACTCAACTCTGAGGGTAAACACATTCAGGATATAAAACTGAAATAACCTTGGGCCAACATTTAAAAAAAAATAGGCATTTATTTTTAGGTACCCAAGTAAGTGGCCTGATTTCCAAAAGGCTGAGCATTCTGCACCTTTGATTGAAGTCAAAGCACACTCGGGACTTTTGAAAGTGGACTTAAGTGCTTAACCTTTTTTTTTATGGTTGCTCAATAGTAATATTGACAGCATGTAATCGATAATAACAATTGTATTGTTCCTAATCTTATCACTGTTTAGATTTTTCAAATATATCCTCTAGGTTTGTTTTTTTTAAGAGGTTAAAATATTTAATATATGAATTTTTTTGGATTCTAGGACACAATTGTTGAGTTTGATGTGTTTGACCCCTCCTGTTTGATGCCATCATGCCCGGATTATTGGACCTATGATGGATCTTTGACCACTCCACCACTTACTGAATCTGTCACCTGGATTATTAAGAAGACACCAATAGAAGTTGATCAAAATCAGGTATTTATCATGCTAATAGTTTGCTCTTTAATAAAGATGGTTTATTCCTTCTGGGATAGAGGGGGAAATAAACGCTCCACAGAAAGAGAAGTTACTTACCAGTAAGGCGGAGGACATAGAGATTGCCACCTGGCCCAAGGTCTGTCTAGTCTAGTCTAACCTGTGTCTGACAGGGACCAGCATCAGATGCTTCAGAGTAAGATGTAAGAACCTCACAGTAGCAGATGTGGGATAATCTGCCCCACAAATAGGGTTCATCCTGATCTAAGAGATTGGTTTAAACATGACGTTTAATAGCTCTTCAAAAATATTTTGAAAGCATTAACTATCCAGAGAAACATCTAATCCTTTTTGGAGTCTTGCTAAATCTTGGCCTCAGTGTCTTCCGGTGGCAGTGAGTGTTGGCTATACATGTTCATGCTTGTGGAATCCAGGCACTTGTATTATAAACTTCCAGAATCTTCTACAGAGCGCTGGGGACACCCCCCCCCTCATTTCCCTTCCCCTTGTGCAAGGTTCCAAGGATATATTTTAAAAAAAAAAAGGGGAGGGTCCCTAATTGCTATTTGGTTCCTTCTGACTGCTGAGGGTGCTGCGAGCTCAAAGCTTATCAGCTTTTTTTAATGCCCTTTTGGGGGATAGATTTGTTTATAGTTGATTAGAGTAGCAGTCAGCTTTTTCTTTTAAAAAAATAAATAAATAAAGAGGAAGGAAGGGTGCCCACAAGTGGACTATTTAGAGGCCACCTCAAATAGGGACTTAGCAGTTTTAGGTTGATATTTATACTTAGTGCTCTAACATTCATCCAGTTCTTGTCACTGTGTATCCCTGCGGCTCTTAATTCTAGTGCCTCGTGTTGCCAGTTTAATACTGCTCTTTGGCATGAAATACAGGTGGAGAAGTTCCAAACTGAAAAGAGGCACAGAGATTAGGAGCAGCAAGAGGCTAAAATTACAGTTTTTGCTGGCACTCCTCAGTATTCTCCAACCATCCAAGGAAACACGCATCAAGAATGGCCAATTATTGTGACATTAAAGTGATTGTTTCAGATCTAGGGAAAATGTGCCATTTGAATGACGCATGATCTGATCTGACAATTCCTCCTAGTTTAGGAGGCACCGAAGGCAAATTCATTCATTTTCACCAAGTTATTGAGGGGTTTACAATGACACATGGCAAGACTGACAATTCCCAGTAAAAACTCCGTGGGACATTAACGTCCAACAATAAATTCAGAAATTCCAAATTGTTAAGAATAGGAGTATAGATGGGCATATGGCTTTATTTTACTCAAAGGGGAATGCAAGAGTTAGAGTGGCTTGAAAGGAAGAGAAAGGTATAACAGAGCAAAGAAGAAAACTTTAATTTGAGGTATAGTGTGTTCTCTTTTTCAATTCAGACTCTTCTGTACTGTGTCTTCCCTTTCTCTCCCTAAAAATCCCATCCCTTCTGATAGAGAACAGGTCACTGCAGTTCCCTTGTGGGCTTTAAAGAAACTATGCTAAAAACCTCATCTGCTGGATGCCTGGGTTTTGAGAGCTAGCAGCAACACATGTGACTGTTGCTGAAACTTACTGTTTCCCATGCATCAACATGTGTGTGTCTGAATTAGGAGAACAGACCTTGCAGGCAGGATGTAATCTAAGAAGGGTGAAGTACAGAAAGATTTATATAAAGGTGGTGCATATGCAACCCATGAATACTCAGGACTCGTCACTGTCTCGGGATTGGCAAGAAGTTAAAGGAGAATAAAGACGTCGTTCACCTGAAGATGACAGATGATTGGCAGTTCATATCTTGTATTGATATAGCTGAGAACATAATCTTTATCAGCGGGTGGTGAAGATATGCTGCAAGTTAATGCCAAAACCTCTCAGTACTTGAGTTTAGTGCGAGCTCTGATAGTTTCCAAACCTGAGTGATCCTGTATTCCTTTTACTCCGGTTGTTCTTCTGACTGCTAAGTCACTGATATTCACCATTTGTCATTCCCAGCTTGAGGAGTTTCGGATGCTGCTCTTTACCTCAGCTGGGGAGGAAGAAAAGAGGATGGTAGACAACTTCCGCCCGCTTCAGCCACTGATGAATCGGACCGTCCGTTCATCCTTCCGAAACCACCACCTATTGAACATTGAAACAAGACCCAGCGAACTTGCCCACCAACATAGCCCATAGGATAGCCTAAAAAGAGACCGTATATGTTACAATATCTCAAAGTTACTAACAGACACTTTATTTTTAAAAATTCTGTATGTAGTGTGTGTGTACACTATAGAATTTCATGGTCAGTCGTTTAAAGGGATTTGGGGGTTACTGCTTGGCATTTACCTTCAGTGGGTCAGCGTTTCTATAGAAGTACATACTTATTTTTTTACCAAACTTCTAAAGCAAGTAGCAATAACTCATAGCATGTATCAGGAGTTATTTTGAGAATTTAAAGCAAAATAAGGGAGTGAGGTTTCACCGCCCTATCCCATGTCATAGTTAGTTTGTATCTCATGAAACGCTTTTGCTTAAAAACTTGTTTTCAAACTAATAACCCCAACAGAGCAACACTAGCAGATTGGGGGCACAAAAAGAAGTCTCTCATAGATAACAGATCGTATCCACTGTAGGATTACTTTGGGGGAGGAGGGGAAAACAGCTTTCTGTAGGCAAAAAGAAAATGGATACACTTTGTAAAGATTGAAAACAGTTTCTTGAGGAATGTGGCAATTATCCTAAAGTATGGTCCAGATGGTTTCTTTTTATCTACCTCTGCTAGCAATAGTTTTCTCTATATTCATCATGTTTCACTTACTTCGTATGTTTTGCTTTGTTTAATGTCCATCATGTGGGTGAAATTTGTGTACAAATGGCTAAGTAACTCTTCTTTTCTGATGGAAACGAAGTCTGTCTTTAGACCTTAGAAGTGATATGGAGTAGATTTGTTTAAGTCATTTTGGAGAACAAATGAGAAATCTTGACCTTAGCTAGTAAATGGGAAAGACTCCAATAACTGAGGTCACTCAGTGTGAGTGAGATCAGTACATTAGCCCTGCTAGATTTTAAGCCTTATGAGAAGTTTGCATATTTGGTTGGAAAACACTTTGGGGTGGGGTGGAGGGGCAGGAGACTCTGTTTATTTTGAGTGTGGGCTTTTGCCTAGCTCATTTGAGTGCCTTATTGTTGTCCATGCTTCCTTCATTAACCTTGCCTTTAGCTGTTTGCCTTTTTGCCTTGAGAATGACATTTCCCCATCTGCCTTAAAGTGTGGTTCGGTTCTAAAATGCAACTGTGTGTAAATGGCTCTTCTCGTTCCCTAGATCTGCTCTCCTGTGTGTAGTCAGATCAGATCTGCGTACTGAAGTGTTACAGATAGGTTTTCACATCTGTTAGCCCTTCAGAGCCCCCACAGGTAGGTGGGATTGAGCTGGATTCCATTCCTTCTTTTGCATCATCAACAGAACGCTTTATTAACTTTCAATCACTTGTAACTGAAAACAGTGGCTGGCACAGATGTCACTGAGGGCATCATCTAAATACCATGGGGATGAAAGGAGTAACTGATGCCATAATTTGGTCTGTAGAACCACTTTTATATGCATGATTTATGCGTGAGAATGAAAGATCCCAGTGTGACTCTTGGAGATGAGGTGAAGTTTGCTGGACTCACAGCTAGGAAAAGTGAGACAAGGTGGATGAGGTAATATCTTTTATTGGACCAACTTCTGTTGGTGAGAGAAACAAGCTTTTGAGCTACAACAGCTGCTCATCAGGTCTGGGAAAGGTACTCAGAGCTTGTCTCTTTCACTAACAGAATTTGGTCCAATAAAAGATATTCCCTCACCCACCTTGTCTCTCTCATGTCCTAGGACCAACACTGCTACAACAACAGTGCAAACAAGCTAGGAAAAGCATCATTTTGCTCTTTAAACTGAGCATATTTGACCTGGATTCATTGAAAGTGAACATGAAGCTCAGCAATGCCATTCCTACATCTACTTTTCAGAGTGGAACCACACTTGAAGATGGCAGTAACTCTGAATCAGTCACTGGAAAGTATCTTTTATACCTTCCCAGACCACGGCCACTCTCCCAGTAAGGGAGTGATATTTAAACTGTTAGAAATTGCTAACTATGGTATTCTGTAATCTTAATAATGCTGCTTTTACATTTAAAGGCTAGTGATGACTAGGATTCTGTAAGTAAATAAATCTTAAGAACATAAGAACAGCCATACTGGGTCAGACCAAAGGTCCATCTAGCCCAGTATCCCATCTTCTGACAGTGGCCAATGCCAGGTGCCCCAGAGGGAATGAACAGAACAGGGAATCATCAAGTGATCCATTCCCTGTTGCCCGTTCCCAGCTTCTGGCAAACAGAGGCTAGGGACGCCATCCCTGCCCTTCCTGGCTAATAGCCATTGATGCACCTATCCTCCATGAATTTATCTAGTTCTTTTTTGAATGTATCTTAAATGTATCTGAAATATTCACATGGGTATAGTGGGGAGAAGTGATTGTAAAATGCTTCCTTATTGGTAGAAAAACTGTGTGACTTACTTTGAAATAAGTAGGAACCCCACCTTTGTAAGTTACTTTTCTGACTAGTTACTGATTTAAGGTGGTTGTTTTTTTTTTAAGTCACTGACAGTGGAATGGATTTTGCAGGTTTTAGATAATTTCATACCCGGGACTTAAGCATTTTAGCTTCCTTGATGAGTTATCAGCAAGTTCTTGTTCTCTTTTGTTTTGCAAAGATTATTTCACTAGTTGATAGAGCTTTCATGATACACATAGATGCAAAATATGTTTTGTTCTTTGGGGGCTATCGTAAACGTGCACACATACCAGTTATACAGATAATAAGCTGCAGTCAGGAGGTACATTTCAGTTAGATATTCTACACTCTGATGAAGATAAAATATCTGGAAACAGATTTCAGTATTAAAGACTCTTGTTATATTTTCTTAGCACAATAAACAAGTTTTTTACAGGGATTATTCTGTTAGTTTAACTACAACATGTGTCTGCATCTGTGTTTACATGTTCATATGGTTTTGTGTGTCTGTGGCAAGGAAAGAATATATATTTAAATTACTGGGTAAATTGTCACATGTTCATGCAATTAGCAGAAGCTTGACTTTTATTTTGTACATGTATGGTGGTTATATCAGCCTTGCAAACTTGTATTCACCCAGAAAGAGTTGTTCTTTTAGGAGTAGCAAGTGGGACATCAGCCTTTCCCCTCATTTCTCCATCATCATGGTAAAAAGCAAATGATTTGATGTGTTAGCTAATAGTGGGTAATTACATTTCATGATGACTTTGCAAGCTTGTGTTAAGTCTGACAGATGTCCACATAGTTATCTTAAGGCTTAACTTACTTTAGATGGCACAGTGTAAAGGGGTGTGAATATATAATTCTATTCTGACTTGTATGATGACCGTTTTAATTATTTAATACGACTGTAATTAAAAGTTTCCACATTTTTTGGAAATGTGCAGCTTATACTCCTAGGAACTGGTGGACAAGGGGACTTCTATGGCACTAATTTACCGCAGGGTAAAGATGACCCTGGAGTTGGTGGTATTGAGATAGGGAAGGTTGAGATGAGGATCGTAACTGCAGGGCAGTACCTGTCCAGTCTTACTGTCACACTTTTGCCAGTAAGAGGGCAAACTCAGCACAGGGTGTATTGTGAGTTAAGTATCACTCTGATAAAAACCTAGCTGTTTGGTGGCTTCATAATGTTAGAATGTATTTGCACCAAAATATTTACTACATTCCAGAATTCTCAGGCCACTATTCAATATGTGATTGACTTATATTATACTTGAGCTGCATTGTTTTTTACCTCAAGTCTTGGCAAAGAGAATCCTTCTTGCCTTGAAATTCATACCTATATGGGAGATTATCTTGATCTCTCAAAAGTCTGCTTGCTACCAGAGTACTGGAATTTAATTATTCATGTTAAGGGACCTTTTTTTCCTGGTAATCCTAGGTGTTGATAATGTACCTAACATTGTAGTGGTTTTCCTTATTTAATCTTCATATTTGCTGTCAAGCTTGAAAGCCTTCATTTTTAACCTTATGTTCCTCATTATCTGTACTTATTTTCTTGGCAGTTATTGCACTGTGTATTTTTAACATATGTATGAATATATCCTATGCTCATAATTATTATTTACTTATAGAATCAACTGGTAACATGGAATATTTTGTTTATTCTCCTGGGATAAATGCATTTATTCTTAGTTACCTGATATAAAGAAGTTCTTAGCTGCTGTATTTTTAGAAAATATTCAACTAGTACATATATACACAATAAAATAATACAACAGAATCTGCATGTGTATTTGTGTAACTAAGGTTTTTTTCAGTTCTGCAAAACTTCTTTCAAGAAAATAATGTAATTGCTCCCTAACAATGAACTGGTTCATCGTGTGTAGAGCGTAAGCAATGTCAAACGTGTTGTGATCCGTGAAGCTGTGAAAGACTCTACTGAACTGTATTATAATTGGAATTATGAAACAATGAACCTGGCTGTGTAGAAGCAGTACTAACTGAAGAATATCTAATGGTTCATTGTCCTCTTGAGCTGTGTGAAACTAGGATTGTACATTTTGAATATCCATTTACTCTACTATTTCATTCAACACTTAGAATTAGACATGACCTAAAGAAACTGTCAGCTAAGTTCCTTTTTTAATATTGCATATTTGTTTGTTAACACTGAACATACTTAAGTATTATTGCTATAGCTCATAATTTCCTGACCTTCACATTTTGTGTTTTGCAGTTCTTTATATGCAGTGGTGTTGTAGACATGTCAGTCCCAGGATATTAGCGAGACAAGGAGGGTGAGGTGATATCTTTTATTCGACCAACGTCTGTTGGTGAGAGACCCAAGCTTTCGAGCGGACACAGAGCTCTTCTTCAGGTCTGACAAATGTACTCACAGTATCACAGCTAAATACAAGGTGGAACAGGTTGTTTAGTATAAGTAGTTAACATATTTCAAAGGACCATTGAAGGTGAAATGCCCTATTAACACCTCTCCAGCCAGAAAAGAGAAAAAAATGGGGGAAAGGAGGTTAGTTTGTTATACACCATAAATCCAATGTCTCTGTTCAGTCCATGATTTTTAGTGTCTAGCAGAGTTATGAATTTAAATTCCCAGGCTCATCTTTTGAAGGTGGTGTGCAGGTTTCCTTTGATGATGAGGATGGAGAGGTCAGGTATAGAGTGTTTGCTTTAGGAAAAGTGTTCACCCACAGGTGACAATATTCTTGTCTTTGATCACTTTCCTGTGTGAGTTCATTTGAGACCACAGTGCTTGTCTGGTTTCACCCACATAGAGGCTATTGGATGAGGTACCCCACGTGTTGTGATTGGCATGTGTAGGAACCATGGATCTTGAAAAGTGTGTACTATGGAGTGTTGATCATTGTAGCAATGGAGATACGTTTTAAGGTTTCGCATCTGTTGTTCTGGAAGGGTCTGGTGGTGCTTTGAGGTGGTTGGGGAGTTTGCTTTTGATGATGAGGGTGGTGAGGTTGGGGGATTGTGTAAAGTCCAGAAGAGGCGGTTCAGGAAGATTTTTCAGGTTGGGATCCCCATCAAGTATGGGTTGTAATTGTTTGACATAGCCTGCATGAGCTCCAGTGTGGGATGGTAGGTGACAACTAGGGCTGTGCAATCAGAGGGGATTTTATTTCTGTATTGAAGCAAGTTCTCAGGATATTTGGGTGGCCCGTTCCATGATGGGATCTACTTCTCTGGTGGAGTGTCCTTGTTTGGTGAAGGTGGTCTTAATTGTGTTAAGGTGTATATCCTGGACTTCCTCCTCTGAGCATATTCTGTGGTATCTGAGTGCCTGACTGTAGATAACCAATTTCTTAGTGTGTTTGTGATGGTTACTGGATCAGTACAGGTAGGTGTGATGATATGCGGTTTCTTATATATCATTATCTATAGGGTTCCCTTGTTGAAGCTGATCATGGTATGGGACACAGATGCTGGTGCAGGAGTGTTCTAGAGAGAGTTTAATAGATGGGTGGTGGTAGTTGAAGTTGTGAAGGAAATCTAGGAGGAAATTTAGGTCGTCTTTCCAGAGGACTTCAATATCATCAATACATCTCCAGTATATCATTGGTTTTGTGGTGCATTTGTCCAGATGCAGTTCTTATGTCACTTTCATAAGGTAGGTATAAAGGTGATATCAAATTAAACTTTAACCTATCAGTTGGACTGAAGAACTGATTGTTTAATTTGAATAGCCTATTTTATTAATAGGATAAATGTAACAAATTTCAGTCCTACCCTGCCATACCATAGCACCTTTAAGATTCAGCTGTCATATGGATATTGTGGATTCCTATTTGAATTAATTTCATTAAACATACATCTGTTGATGTGTAAGCGGGAAATTTAAGATACTGGTTAAATGTTCCCACCTGAAATTGATTAGACACAATAGACTTGTATATTCAAGATGTTTTTTGGAGAATCTGCTTATTTGATTACAGTAGACTTTTTATGATCAAGGCACTTTTCCTGATAGAAGTAACCTGTGTGTTCATACCCAAAAGGCCAATTTACTTGTGATACAGGTCATTATTTGCCTTTCTTATGGAGGTCCTTTTGATGTGACAAACTCACCCTGTCTGAGTATTAGCATATGGAGGATTGATTGGATAATCAAATCATCATCAAAGATTCTGCAAAATAACTTGGAGACCTGAACAGAGCTAATAAGTTAGCAGTCAGAAGTAATACAAATACTTAGCCCTTACATGTTGGTTTATATCTTCAAAGCATTGTATGAGCTAATTCCAACCCCACGCCTGTTCAGTAGGTATTGTCCCCATTATACAGGTGAGGAAACTGAGCTACAGAGAATTAAGGCTGTGATCCAGCAAGGTATTCAAGCATTGCAATCAGTGAAATTACTTGCATGCTTAAAGTTTGACATGTGCTTGCTGAACTGAGGCCTTGCAGAAGGAATTGATGTCAGAGTTGGGAGATCCTGGTTCTCCCACTAGACCTTTCCCTGGAGAGACGCTGATGGTCATTCTGAATCCATGAGGCAAAAGGTACTATCTTAAAGTGAGCCACAGTGATAGCTAGGTAATAATTGGAGATATACCAATCTCCTAGAACTGGAAGGGACCTCGAAAGGTCATCGAGTCCAGCTCCCTGCCTTCACTAGCAGGACCAATTTTTGCCCCAGATCCCTAAGTGGCCCCCTCAAGGACTGAACTCACAACCCTGGGTTTAAAAGGCCAATGCTCAAACCACTGAGCTCTTTGTCTACTTTGTCTCATATGACCCCTAACCTAAAGAGAGGGGAGCTGGTAACCTGCACTTGCAGTGGCAAAATTAACCCTAAAATCCAAACAAGGGACACTTAAATACTGGTATGAGGGCAGCCCCCCCTATTTATTTCAAGACGACGCACAGAGTATATACTTTTAGGTTTCCAGTTTTGCAGTGTTTTTAAAGCAGTGTGATTACACAACAGGCAGATATCAATGTAGGACATGATGATGAAGCATAAGTTTGCCAATGCGTTTTAATTAAGCAAATGTTTTTTCAACTTTAGCAGTACCAAACTTAATTTAAGTGTCCCAATTAAGTATCAAAGTTCAGTTTTTGTAATTAAATTCTTTGTGTAATGTAGTTCCTTCCCTGATGAACCGAGGGATGCACCCCACCCATGTACTTATTCTCTACATCAGGACTGACTTGGACTCTTAATACAGTCTATGGGTGGCGTACCTGAGCCCACTTGTCTGCTGACGCTTTAAAAACTCCCACACCTCAATCTGGGTCTGTGCTGGTTATGTGAGATATACGTATCTCATGATCCTTGTAACCGATACCTGTAATCCCTCATAATTCAAGCCTGACCCCAGATGTACAGTACCTTCCCTCTTAACTTGTGTATATTTAATTTTAACTATTAACTTTAATTAAAATTTTAAGCTCTTTGAACTGGTCTTTATCGTCACTCTACATCATTCCACCCAGGTCTGATGAAGAGATAAGTATGCCTAGCTGACGGGGTGGAGAAATACTGTGGTACTTATGCTGCTGCTTAACAAGGTCCCCTGTGCACCAAAGAGGACCAGGAATAAATAGAGCAAATTTTGGATGGAGGAGCTCTCGGGACCCACGCTGAAAGCACAAGAAAGCTTTGGGCAATGGGGTAAAGGACAAACATTGTCACTGATGCAAGTGAACTGGACATGAAATTTGGGGAAAAGTTCCACTCCTTTAATGTAAGTGGATTAACTCCACAAGGTAAGAATTTACAGTCTAAACCAATGATAATATAAATCCAATGACAATGGTCCTGTTTATGTAGCTGTGTAACTAGATGTGCCCATCCCTACAAAACACGATGTGCCATCTGACTTATTTACTCAGTTATTCTGGATCCTCTCAGCTAGTTTCTGTGAAGTGTGTTATGTCTAGCTGTATCTATTACAGCAGTCAGTTCATACACAAACTCCTACATTTGCAGTTCTGTAGATATTGTGCTTGGAGCAAGAAGCTGGCACACAAGATCTTGATGTGAAAGTGTTTTGTGTTTTAATTTTAAACTTGGATTTGCAAACCACCACTTATACTGATGATGGGGTTAATAGAAAATGCCAAATCCAGCTAATGGTGGGTGTTCAAAATAAACCCATCCCATCTCTGATGCTTCCTGGGGATACCCAGGGTTGGGAGGCACCTTGCTACCATCCACCCTTAGCATGAAGAAGTCTCAGCTGTGCCTTCCGGGGGTCACCTCCCCAAATCCACTGGCCACAGACAACACAAGCAATCTCCTCTAGGCCTCGCAGGACTCTCTGTCACTCTGCAGGTTAGCAATTGGCACACCTCCACCCTTGAGGCCTGCAAGCATCTCCCTGGAGTGTTCCAGCCCCCATTCCACTGGTCACTCTCAGGATCTGCTGCTTCCAAAGAAATGGTACCCCCCAGCTTACCAGTTCCACCTCAGATCACCGCTCTGCTTAATACACAGCACTTAGATATGGTTACAGTGAAGTCAAGAACAGGTTTATTTAACAAAACGTAGAGGTTCAAAGCAATAGCCAGTGGAAGTATTGGAAACAAATGGTTACATATGCAATAACACCCATTATAAAGCCTAGTCTTAATTAACAAGATACTCTCATAACTTGCTCACCCAAAGTCCTTTCACCATGTTAGTGCCATGCTGGGTGTGATGCGCTTTTCATAAGACAACCACACTGTTAGCTTGTCTCTTCAGTGAAGGATCCATGGTGTTTCTTGATACCCCTACATATGATTTAACAACCCATAGTCCTAGTTCATAAACAGGACCCTGCCCTGCTGATTGTTTCTTCCTGTGGCTTTTATCTTGTTGATTCTTAATCACTTGATTAGCATCAGACTCAGTATGCAAATAGACATGCGATATGAGGTGGACAATTCAGGTATGATCAGAAGGAAGATAAATGTCTGTTTCACTTGCCCAAAAGGAACTTGTTCAGCATTGCTGCATAATTCTTAAATATCATCCGTACATACATCTCACAATAATTATGATGACGAGTGGGCTAGCCGCTGTCTCTTGCTAGAGACCTCACATGCCAACCATTGGTGAACTATTATGCATGGATCTGGCCCACAGGATCCCTGTACAACTCTATGCACCACCTGTGACCTCTGCCAGTTGGCAGCTCCCAGGGTCACATAGCCTGTCTAAACTTACACAAGAAACACTTTGCATTCAAAATCTAGTGTTCAGTAAAGAAACTGCTCTATTTTCCCCAATGCCTACACAAGCTGGCTGATTTTAAATGCACTAGATCAGGGGTGGGCGAACTACGGTCCAGAGGCCGCATCTGGCCCTTCAGATGTTTTAATCTGGCCCTCGAACTCCTGCCGGGAAGTGGGGTCTGCAGTTTGCCCTCCTCCACGTGTGCCATGGTTCTGTGGGGCTCCCGGAAGCGGCCTCTATGTGTAGGGGCAGCCAGGGGGCTCCGCACCCTGCCTCCGCCGCAAGTGCCGCCCACACAGCTCCCATTGGCCGGCAACTGCAGCCAATGGGAGCTGCAGGGTTGGCGTCTGTGGACGGGGCAGTGTGCAGAGCTGCCTGGTCACGTCGCTGCGTAGGAGCCGGAGGCGGGACATGCTGCTGCTTCCGGGAGCTGCTTGAGGTAAGCGCCGCCCAGAACCTGCATCTTTGACCCCCTCCAGTGCTCCAACTCCCTGCCCCAGCCCTCATCCCCTCCCACCCTCTGAACCCCTCGGTCCCACCCTCCTGCACCCCAGAGCCCTCCCACCTGCACCCCTGCCCCAGTCCAGAGCCCCTCTAGCAACCTGAACTCCTCATTTCTGCCCCCACCCCAGAGCCCGCATCCCCAGTCAGAGGTCTCACACCCTCCCCAGGAGCGGCGCCAGGGTTTCTGGCGCCCTAGGCAGAATTCGGGGGGGCGGCACTCCCATCGTGCTGCCGAAGAAGGACCCTCCGCCAAAATGCCGCTGTTTTCCGCAGCACGTCGGCAGAAGGTCCTTCTTCAACAGTGCCACGGGAGCAGAACCGGAAGCGCCCGTGCACCCCGTGGGGAGCGCACAAAATGCCACCCCCCCGAATCCTGGCTCTCTAGGCGACCGCCTAGGATCGCCTAATGGAAGCGCCGGCCCTGACCCTCCCACACACCAACCCCCAATTTTGTGAGCATTCATGGCCTGTCATACAATTTCCATACCCAGATGTGGCCCTCGGGCCCAAAAGTTTGCCCGACCCTGCACTAGATAGAGCTATATTTCATTTAAAGGTGTGCAGGTCAATTCAGGTTTTGTTAGGAAAAATTTTGTTTTTAACAACATTAGTATGAATATCTTCACTCAATTGTTCAGAACACTCCATTATTATTAGAAATAATGTTTCTCTAGTATTTGAAATCCAATTTTTGCAGCATCCTACTTCTGTATGAAAACTAGAAAGTGAAAATGTTTATCTTCTATGATTACAGTAATATATACATAAAATTGTCTATAAACAAAACTGAAAATATCAAGTTTAATTTAATTGTCCAAGGATAATGAAGTGCAAAAGTAAACAAACACCACAAATAGTGAAAAGTAAATTTGATTTTAAAGTTCTTTGTTTAATAATCTAAGGAAATGGTGGTCCAGATTTCTTCAACTTTTACTAAGATTTTCAAAAGTACCTATTAAATACTTCATTTTTTGAGTACCCAACTTGAAAGAACCTGATTTTAAAAGGTGATGTGCACCCTTTCACTGGAAATTGAGCCCATTTCAAGTGTTGCAGGTAGCACATCCAAAAATCGAGGCATCCAAAATCAACAGTCACCTTTAAAAACCTTCTTTTAAAAATAATTTGGTGTAACAGTTTTGTATACAGTCAGCAAGTTGATCACTGTAACATGTAACATGATCACGGTAATTTCACTGCAAATTATGATAGGTGCGTATACATTAAATGATTCCAGAAGTCTGGTTGGTGCAATGGTAATTTTGTTCTAATTTTTTTCTAAATGTGCATAATCAGAGATGTGGGTAAATCCTTGTTTAAATAATGTATTTTTTTTTAAACAGTCATGGTTCAAAGACCACTAGATGGCACATTCTGACAATGCAATATTTTGTTTCTTGTTTCCAGTGAAGATAAATGCTCTAAGAAACTGACTGGGGAAACCATAACACAATTTGAGGGTGAGATTTTGCAAACATTTTTGCAGGTGAGTAACTTGATACATGTGAGTTGTCCCAATAACAGAGTTATTCACCTTCACAAGTGTTAATAGTGTCTGACGTTAAAAGTTGGAAATTATATTTAAAAATAAAAGTTAAATAACCTCTCCAGGAAAATATAGACTTTAGTGGTAGCTAAAGTTAGTGTCTTACAAGCAAGTCCCTTGACATTAGTGCCAACACTTAAGCATGTGTGTAACAACACTCATGAGCAGAGGGATCTTCCAGTGGTTAAGGTACTGAGAGACCAAGGTTCAAGTCCGTGCTCTGCCACAGACTTCTTGTGTGGCCTCGGACAAGCCACTTATCCTCTCTGGGTAGGTCTACACAGCCTGCAGCAACAAGCCTTGTGCTAGTGCTCTAAAAATAGCTGCGTAGACAGCTCTTGGAGGGGCTGACAGTAGATTTTGAGTTCTGAAGCCCACTCCCTCCTTAGGTTTCAAGCCTGAGCTCTAACCCAGGCTACCACTTAAAAAAGCCACTATTTTTAGAGTGCTAGCGGAAGCCCCACAACGGCAAGTCTGTCCATCCAGGCCGTGGGAACCCCAAGGCTCTGTGTTTCCCATCTGTAGAACAGGGATAAGAGCAGGGCCCCTGCTGCAGGGATGTGGTGAGACAAATCTGATATAGATTGTGAGTCGCTCAGATGGTACAGGGCTGGGGCCAGATAAGATAAGTAATATCATGTCCAGAGTGGGCCTAGTGAGAAAAGTTATAGATCTGCTCGAGGAGGGGTGGGATTAACGCTTGGGAAACTGATCAGAAGCCCTGACCCCCAGGACTAGGGAAGGGATGGACTGATGGGCTAGGCCTGGACAAGCTGTAAGAGCAGGACCCTGGTCTATCCATTATCAATATGTTCGTCAGTAAGGCCAGGGCGGGGCACAGGTACTTTAAAAAGCCGTTTGTGGGAGAACCTGGCGTCAGGTGTTTTATGGCGGGGTTTCTATGTCCTGCTGAGGTAGCCAGGGGGCTGAGAGATGATCGCCACCCCTGCTCGCTTCTTCTCCGCTCCGCCTTCCTCCCGCCCCACCGGGGTTAGCGGCTGCGGCTCACGTGGCGGGCAGCTCAACCGCGGCCGCGTTCAAATAATCGGCAGCTCAAACGCCCCCGCCCCGCGATGCAGCCGCGCCCCCCTCCCCCCGCAGCCCCGCGCCCCCTTTCCGCGCCGAGCCCCGGCTCGGAGGGGGGGGCCCCGCAGGGCCGCGGGGAATGCCCGGCCGAGGCTCAGCCGCAGCCCCCCGGGAAGGGAAAAGCACGTGCTCGCCATGCAGGGGCCGGCCCGGCCCCGCCCCGTCTCTCCGCCCCCCCGCGTGCGATGCCGGGTCTCGCTTCCGCCTCCCGGCTCATAAAGCGGAGACAAAAAGGTGCCGGCGGCTGCCAATCCCGAGCACCCGCAGCCGCGTGTCGCAGCGCGGCCCGGCCTCGCTCCCCGCCAGCAGCCGCCGCCGAGCCCGGCCTCGTCTCTCCAGCGGCGCCCGCCCGAGCCCCGGCCGCCGGTCCGCTCCACGCGGCAGCGCTCCGTGCCGGGCCGCCTTTCCCGCCGGGGTACCCGGGCCGGGCGGTAGCGGCTCCGCGAGCCGGGATCTCCAGCATCCTTCCGGCGCGCCGCCCCGGGGGGCCCCGGCAGCCTCCGCCCAGCCAGCGCGCAGCGGCGCCCGCCTTGCCGGGCCATGTCGGGCAGCGGCGGGGTGAAGAAGCGGGGCTCGGCCGCCTCCTCCGGCTCGGCGCAGGAGGAGGAGCGGCAGGCGCGGGAGAAGATGCTGGAGCCCGGCGGCGGCGGCGGGGCCCATGAGAACGGCTGCGCCGGGGCGCTGCCGCCGGGCGCGGAGCTGGGCCCCCCGGGCGGCGGGGACGGCGTGGCGCTGAAGCGCTCCATCACCCTGGTCAACGGCGTGGCCATCATCATCGGCACCATCATCGGCTCGGGCATCTTCGTGACCCCCACCGGGGTGCTGAAGGAGGCCGGCTCCCCGGGGCTCTCGCTGGTGGTGTGGGCCGTCTGCGGGCTCTTCTCCATCGTGGGCGCCCTGTGCTACGCCGAGCTGGGCACCACCATCTCCAAGTCCGGGGGGGACTACGCCTACATGCTGGAGGTGTACGGCTCCCTGCCCGCCTTCCTCAAGCTCTGGATCGAGCTGCTCATCATCCGGCCTTCCTCCCAGTACATCGTGGCCCTGGTCTTCGCCACCTACCTGCTCAAGCCCCTCTTCCCCAGCTGCCCGGTGCCTGACCAAGGGGCCAAGCTGGTGGCCTGCCTCTGCATCCGTGAGTATCCGCCGCTTTCCAGCCAGCTCTGTCCCCTCTGGCTGCGAATGCTCCCTCTAGAGCCGCCCCGAAGCTACCCCCTTCCGCTAGCTTCCCTTGTATTCTGTTGCCCCGTCTGGCTCCCTCCCTGTAGCCCCGAGCTCTGTTACTCGCCCATGTGGCTTCACTAAACTGAACTGTGGCTTCTGTTGCATCTCATCGCTCCCTGGGGGACAAATTGATCCCAGCTCTCCCTTGTGCTGTCTTCTCCTTTAGCACCCTGGCCACGTGCCCTGTGTCTGTTTTGTGACGAGACACCAACCTCCAGTCTGGTTTGAGCAGAAAGCTCTAATCAAGATGCTTAAACAGAAAAAGCAACTGCACAGGCCCCTTGGCATCCCCCTTTCTGAAATGACTTCCAGAAGTGGCCTTGGAGCGCAGCATGTAACAGGTGCAGTGCATGTCCCGTCTGTGCCTGGGGGTGAGAAGTCTGGTCTCATTATCCAGGAGCGTTATGAGGATAAAATCCATTCATTATGGCAAGGCACTTGGATGCCCTGGGTGATAGAGTGATATAAGCACTGTGATACCCCTCCTAGCACAGACTGTCAGTTGGGTGCAGCTGAACTGGTGCTGAAAGCGGTTTCACTGTAGACGAGCAAACTGTTTTCAGCACCATTTCTGAAAGAGTGGTTAAACTGCTCCTTGGCTTCCAGTAGATCTCCTTCAGCTGCACCTGACGCTGTCGCAGGGTGCCTCTTCCTCAGGTAGACAAGGCACATGGGGGTAAGGGTGATGTCTGACATTACCCTTCTAAATTGAGGACCAGTGCTATCCGCATCAGCAGCCTGAAGTTTTCCCTACTGCTGAAATGGAGACAATTTTCTTCCCCCACCCCCATCCACTGTCTTGAAGTCTGCAGCTTTGCCAAAATCTAGGAACAGTTCCCTTTGCTCCATTAAATGGGATGTTACCCTGACTTCCGTACCTCTCAGCCTAGGGCCACTTTCCTCCTTAGTTCCAGTACCACTTGATCAGTGTTTGACCTTCTAGTTCACTTCTAGATCCTCTCCTAATAGTAAGAGGAATATCTGGGTTTATTTTGGAGTAGATTTTTCTTGCATGTGGGTTTTTTAGGTCTAATAATAGTACTTAGCTCTTATCTGGTGCTTTTCATCCCTAGTTCTCAAAGCACTTTACAAAGGAAGGTGAGTGACTGACTTTACAATTGGGTTACCTGTGTATTTTTTTTTAAGGTATTTGAGAGGATTCTAGTTATTTGGGGTGTCTAAATGGACAGTGTTTATACTAGACTCCTGTACCATTTGAGGATCGCTGGCCATTGAAAGGTGCAGCATTTGGGCATTACGGTCTCTGTGAATTCATTCATACACAAGCTGCCTTATTCCTTCACAAGCACCTTGCAAAACTGGCTTGTCTGGCAAGTCAGGCTGTAGATTGTGCAAATCAGTTTTTCACATTGTCTGAACGTTTGACATTTCTCAGCTGGTGGCTAAATTGTTAAGAGTGTCAAGGTTAGTGGAAGCCATGGCCACATGCTGCCCCCCTCCCCCTCGATCTAATTTTGTAATAAACTAGACTGAGGTATGTACGTCGTGGGTGATATAGGTAGAAGTGTCACCTCCCTGAGAATAAGAAGCTTCAGACAACAGTTCTTTTGATTTTTCCCCTCAAACTGGCATCAAGCATCTTTTGCACTAGTGGCCTTGATGTCAGTATGCACTATGTTTTATGCTGCAAATGATACCCCCGAAAGTCTGTGTATATGTTGTGTTCAATATTTGCTTTGCTTAATTATACAAGTTTTAGAGTAATGTAAATACAGATTCTTTGCTTACTTATGCTGAATCATTGCAGGGTTGAGTCTGAGAGTTGATTGCTGTATGTGTAAAGGGTTTTTTTTTTTTTTTTTTGGAGGGGGTTATAATTTCATTTTGGGGGGGGAATATTTTTAGCAATTTTTTATTTTTATATAGATGTCCCAAAAACTGAGGTTTTTCCAGGGCTTTCTTTTTGTATATACTGTAATCTCTTTGTAATGTTCCATAGTGTGCCAAACCGTACCATGTTAGAGTGCACTAGGGAACCTTTAACGGACACCAGTGGCATCTGCATGGCCACTTAATGGGCAACACACTGGCGTGCTTTCGATTAATTGATTCCAAGGCCAGAAGGGACCACTGTGGTCTCTCGTCTGACCTCCTGTGTAGCACAGGATGTAGAACTTTCCCAAAATAATTTCTAGAGCAGCTGTCTTAGAAAAACATCTGATCTTGATTTAGAAATCACACCCCCATAGTCCACATTACAGCTCCGTGTAGACTAGCCCTTGGGTACTACTAGCCATGACCGGCGTTTTCTGTATTTATTGGGTAAACACGGATTTGTTTTGTTTTTTATCGGGGGGGGGGGTGTTGTTTAAAATCTAAAATCAGAAGCCCTACTCAGGTAGTAATACCGCTTCAAATTTCTCATTGTCAAATCCCTGTACATTAATTAGATCTCCCAGCACCCTGTAAGCTAAGGTAACTGTCCACATTTTACAGATTAGGAAACAGACGCAAGGAGTGAAGTGACTTGCCTAAGGCTGCAATCTGTGTTTGGTGACAGAGCAGGGATGATAACCTAGGCTCTCCTGACTCCGAGCCCACTAGCCCAGTAGTTCTCAACCTTTCCAGACCACTGTACCCCTTTCAGGAGTCTGATTTGTCTTGCATACTCCTAACACAAGAACCAGGGGTCACCAAATGAAATTAATAGGCAGCAGGTGTAAAACAAACAAAAGGAGGTATTTTTTTCGCACAATGCACTGTCAACCTGTGGAATGCCTTGCCAGAGGACGTTGTGAAGGCCAAGACTATAACAGGGTTTAAAAAAAGAACTAGATAAGTTCATGGAGGATAGGTCCATCAATGGCTATTAGCCAGGATGGGCAGAGATGGTGTCTCTAGCCTCTATTTTCCAGAAGCTGAGAATGGATGACGGGATGGATCAGTTGATGATTATCTGTTCTGTTCATTCCTTCTGGGGTACCTGGCATTGGCCAGGATCTTGGGCTAGATGGACCTTTGGTCTGACCCAGTATGGCTGTTCTTATGTACTCCAAGTTTCACCTCACTTAAGGCTACTGGCTTACAAAATCAGACATAAAAATATGTAAGTGTCACAGCGCACTATTACTGAAAAATGGCTGACTTTTTTTTCCCCTCATTTTTTACCATATAATTATAAATCAATTGGAATATAAATATTGTTCTTGCATTTCAGTATATAGAGCAGTATAAACAAGTAATTGTCTGTGTGAAATTTTAGGTTGTACTGACGTCACTACTGCTTTTTATGTAGCCTGTTGTAAAACTAGGCAAATATCTAGATGAGTTGCTGTATTCCCTGGAAGAGCTCTGCGTACCCTCAAGGGTACACGCACCCCTGGTTGGGACCCACTGCTCTAGCCTGCTTTGCTTTTCTAATGGGTAATACTAATGTGTTCTAACTGTTCTTCTTGCACAGTAATTAGAAGTAATGGTTTCCCTAGAGCAGAGTTCAGTCTTGTACATCTAGTACAAAATGCTATGGGAAAGAACTTGCTAGTTCTTCAGATCTGTGTCATTTCCACGTGTTGCTTCTTTAAGCTTTATTTTTTCCCTTAGGGTACTGTTCTGTTTATACTTTAGGTTAAATCCTTGCATATGTCTTCTTTTAAAGGGGAAAAAAAAATTACTTTGTCATCCAACACATCTAGAAGCGAACTTTTCTCTCCTGCTAGTTTCTGCACCTTTGATTTCTGGAATTGCTTGTTTGCTGTCAAGGTGCCAAAACCTGTACGTATAACAGAAGGTGGGTTTTATAATTTTGGTCTGAGGAATTAACAAGTGAGAGCTACTTTGTGATTTCCTAACAGGCCAGTTTGTTAAATGTTTGCACTGAGAGCTTGGTGTTGCAGTGAGATTTTTTTTTCCAAGAGTTTAGGATATGAGAAATTTGGTCTTTGGACATACATGTTGGAGACGTTAACAAATATCCCAAAGAGGAGGTTGTCTTGGGAAGTAAGATAGAAATCCAGGTGCTTGTTCTGAAATGCTAATGTCTTGCTGTAGAACTAAAGCCTATTCACTGGTCTTGAACTGCGTTGGCTCCAAAGACCTTAAACTCATTTTTCATAAAGTTCGGCAGGCAGTGAAATTGGCCATTCACACACTTGTGATACACTGGCTCTGAACCCCCAGAGTCTCCCCAATCAGAATGTTAGTGGTGTTGAGTAAGGAGGCAGGTAAAACTACACTTGAAGGAGAGATGACTCAAGAAACAGTTTTAAATTGGGAGTTGGGTATGTTAATGTCAAGACACTAAACATGCTATGTAAGGTAGTCACTTTACATATAACTAAATAGAGGAGGGGTTCTCAAACTTTTTTTTACTGGTGACCCCTTTCACATAGTGAGCCTCTGAGTGCGAACCCCACCCCCATAAATTAAAAACACCTTTTTTGTATATTTAACACCATTATAAATGCTGGAGGCAAAGTGGGGTTTGGGGTAGAGGTTGACAGCTTGTGACCCCCCCTCCCCCGTAATAACCTCACGACCCCCTGAGGGATCCCAATCCCCAGTTTGAGAACCAGGATTGTAATCCACACATTATAATCCATTGAATTCCTGATTTCCTACCTCACATGTTTATAACAATAGATAAATAAAAGTAAATAACAGAGATCACTACAAGGAAATTCCGCCATTGCAGAACTGGTTAAATTATTCATCACAAGTGTAGGTCATTCTTCTGTTCATGATTTGTTTGCAAACCAACCTGGTGCTGCTTATTGGAAGAATTTACCAGATAATTTGGAAGAACAATTTTCAGCCTACGGGGTTGTGCAAGAATTGATCCTTTTGACGATTTGTAATGGTGGTAGGTCACCAAATCCCACGCTGGTGTTTGTTCTCCCTAACTGGATGACTGTACCTCCTAAAACAGGAATAATAAATAGCAACAAAAGCACATCTGGTAAAACCTTCTGGACAAAAATTGTACTAAAATTCACACAACTTTCAGGACTTGTGGGTAGCAAATCTGATCCCACATAAATCAAATTCACCTCAAATTCTTTTGTTGCTATAATTACAGGAGTGTCATGTATGTATGTTTCATTCTATCTCTACTGCTAGTAAAGAGTTGTTGTTCTGGGCAGCAGAGCATATTGCTAGAGCACAGGGTATCGTAAAGGTTATGCTGGGTACATTTATTTTATTTTGAAAACTGCCTTTGTACTACTACTATTTCTTTTCTTTTTTTTAATGTCTTGTAATGTGCCAGATTCTCCATATTGAAAATTTCTGCTTACTCCAATCAGCTGTCACTTGTATAACACATCTTTTGATATTTTTAATAAAGATTTTTAGAAGATATAAAACAATGACAGGAATACATCAACACACCTAGTATGCAACGCAGGAGTACAAAGTCATACAGTTTTCACAAAATGACATTTTCACATTTGTTACTTTCACTCAAAGTTTGCACGTGTTTAAGTGCATAGAGCTCTTCCATTGTAAGGAATATAGAACTTAGTTGAATATCTCAAGAGGTAGAAAAAAATGTTATGCCAGTTTTAAAGTGGCTCTAACTCTGCCTTTGTCTACACCAGCACTTTTGTCAGTAAAACTTTTGGGGTGGTGTGTGTGTGAGAGAGAAAATAAAATGCTTCCAACGGATATAAGTTTAATCGGCAAAAGTGCTGGTGTAGATGGTGCTATGTCAGCGGGAGATGCTCTCCTGTCGACATAGCTACCGCCGTTCGTTGGAGGTGGTTTAGTTATGCTGGTGGGAGAGCTGTCTTCTGCCGGCATAGAGCGGCTACATGGGAGACCTTACAGTGGCGCTGCTGTACTAGTACAACTGCGCCGCTGTAAGGTCTGTAATGTAGACATAGCCTAAGGGTACGTCTACACTACGGGATTATTCCGAATGTGCATAAACTGGTTTTGTAAAACAGAATTTATAAAATCGGGTGGAGCGCGGCCATACTAAGCACATTAAATCGGTGGTGTGCGTCCATGGTCCGTGGCTAGCGTCGATTTCTGGAGCGTTGCACTGTGGGTAGCTATTCCCTAGCTATCCCATAGTTCCCGCAGCCTCCCCCGCCCCTTGGAACTTCCGGGTTGAGATCCCAGTGCCTGATGGGGCAAAAATCATTGTTGCGGGTGGTTCTGGGTAAATGTCGTCAGTCACTCCTTCGTCCAGACAAGCATTTCGCGCCTTTTTCCTCTGGCAGATGCCATAGCATGGCAATCATGGAGCTTGTTTTGCCGTTTGTGACTCTCACCGTATGTGTACTAGATGCCGCTCACAGAGGCGATTCAGCAGCGCTACACAGAAGCATGCTTTTGCTTTTGCATGACAGCAGAGATGGTTACTAGCCATATTGCACCATCCAAATCCTTCCATAAATTGGAACTGAGGATGATCATGGCTACCAGTCCTTTTGTACCATTTGCTGCTAGTGCCCCTGGCCAATCAGCCAGGGGCGCAAAAGCCAAGATTGGTTACTAGCCATATTGCACCTTCCATCGTTTTGTACCATTAGCTGCTGTCATAAGTGCCCCTGGCCGATCAGCCAGGGGCGCAAAAGCAAAAATTGGGAATGACTCCCTGAGTCAATCCCTCCTTTTTGGTATCTAAAAATAGAATCAGTGCTGCCTAATATAGGCAAGTGTGCTAGAGAACCACCGTATCATAGAACCAGAGAGCACAGCTGCTCTGTGTCAGAGCCTGCAGAAATTATTATCTGTATGCTATTCACAGGGGGTGCTCCTGTAACAACCCCACCTGTTGATTCCGTTCTTCCCCCAGCCTTTCTTGGCTACCGTAGCATTCTTGTGTGATGAATTAATAAAGAATGCAGGAATAAGACACACTGACTTGTTAGTGAGAAATGAGTGGAAGGCAGTTTTTTATTTTGATTTCGGACTGCATCGCCACCCGTGCTGATCGGAGCTCCACGCTGGGCAAACAGGAAATATTCAAAAGTTCGCGGGGCTTTTCCTGTTTACCTGACCACTGCATGCGAGTTCAGATTGCAGTCCAGAGCGGTCACTGGTGCACTGTGGGATAGCTCCCGGAGGCCAATACCGTCGATCAGCGTCCACACTAACCCTAATCCGATATGTTAATACCGATACTAGCGTTACTCCTCTCGTTAGGGAGGAGTACAGAAACCGGTTTAAAGAGCCATTAAAATCGAAATAAGGTGCCTCCTAGTGTGGACGGTTTTGGCGTTAAATCGGTTTTACGCTCCTAAAACCGATTTAAACGCCTAGTGTAGACCAGGCTTCAGTCAGGTTAATTACTTCCCTAAAGGGATCTAACAAGGAGGTGGCAGAGTAGGAGGTGGAATCCAGGAGTCTTGACTTCAATACCTTGCCTTAATCAGAATCAGTAACTGTAAACTTAGGATCACAGTTGTTTTATATCAGTGGTTCCCAAACTGTGGGGCGTGCCCCCCTAAGGGGGTATGGAGGAATGTTCCCCAGGGGGCTGGGGGATATGCACAGCAGGGCCTGGGCCAGCCCCCATAGGGGGCAGGGAGGGAACACCACCCAGCTCCACCCCAAACCCAGACGTGGCCACAGCATCACTCCGCCCCCTGCTCCTTCAGCCCAGCTCTGTCCTTATTCCCTCTCTGCCCCCAGCTCCTCCTTCAGCCCCAACCCCTCTGCTGAGCCCACTGTGCAGTGATGGAGAGGGGACATGGACAGATTCCGTTACTGGTAACGGGGGGCACAACAGGAAAAGTTTGGGCACCACTGTTTTAAATGCTAGCTTCCTCACACAGAAACATCTCGAAACCCTTGTGTCCCCACAAACGCCATTCCCAGTTTACATGGCCTGCTGTATATGCTTTAGATACGTCTGGTTGTATAAAACAACCTTTTAACTTCCACTTAAATTATTTTCAACAAAATACTTGAAATCACAGTTTTCTGCTCAGCTTTTCTTTTACTGCCACTGCTTTTATACAGACTTTTGTTTTGGCATTCAAGGTCAAGAATAAAACAATGACTGTTTCTTTGGCTTTTAAATTATTTTGTCATTCATTAATTACCTACGTTAATCTCCTGCTAATAATCCAATGACAAACTCTTGCTACAGTTTTGGCAGCAGCAGCATCTTTTATGTAGACTTTTCAAACTCCCTTTCCTCCCCCTGCAAAAAACATAACAGGCATCCCATTTAATGCAAGCACATCACTGCGAGTTAAAAGATCAGTTACTTTTCATCTGTCTTTTTTTTTTCCTGTAAAGAATCTAATAGTTGAAGAATTTGCAGCAGTCCGTGCAGAGCTGCACTGCATGGGATGACACATGGAGTTGATGAGAGTTATGGACATTACTAGCTGCTGTCCTCACAGATGGGTTTAAGAATCAGCAGTCTGTTTAAAAGCCTTGACTCAGCAAAAGATTTAAACACCTGTTTGCGCTAAGTGCTATGGTGAGTCATGGCCCAAGCCTAGAAGAAGGTGAATATTCAATGGCAGCCTTTCAGCTGAAAGCTATACTTGTAAGATATAAACACACCTGTTCCACAACCAGTGTGATGCTTCGTTAACTTCACTGTAAGCAGCAGACCAAATAACCAACTGCCAGATTGCAAACTCATTTGGTATTCACAGTCAGTGGACAAGCACAAAGTAAGTATTCCGCTGGTCCATCTTGGGTGGGTTTATTCTGCACCACGGATGTTCAGAATTAACCTGCCCCTGCAAGGATGGCTTGATGCTTTAAAGAGTAATATTAGCTACTGACAGCAACAGAGCTGAGACTAGACAGGGCTAGGTATATAAAAAAGGGAAGAGAAGGAGGACCCAGGTAGCACAGCTTGCACTTGTCGGCACCTTTGTGACTTGGTTTCCCCAAAAATATCCCATTACATTTTATTGCATTTAAATGCTCTGTTTTCAGCAGAGTCCTTCAGGATTTTGATTTCTAAACTTCTCATGAATTTGGAAAGACTTTTCCAGAGAAACCCACCAGGATCCCTCTCAGTGACTTTAACTGGGGGATTTCAGACATTCCAAGGGTCCCATGGTCAAACAAACTGAGCACAATGGAGCAGACTGTTGCCAACTAGCATAGGGAGCTGATTCCTGGCTGTTTGCAAGGCAAGCTAAGTAGCATGACTCAGGCTGAAACCTGTTTGGATTTTTTTATAAAGTCCGTGACCCTGAATTTGTTGCTTGATGCTACAGTGCAGCCACCTTCCCAAGGATTTCTGCTGAAAATGAGAATTTGGAGACTACATGAGAAGTAGCCCAATCTTGAAGGTAAAGGTGGCTTTGTAGATATGGAAATAAAACTGGTGCTTTTAAAGAATGGGGTCAAAATGAGGGAAGCATTCAGTCTGAGTAAAACTTTATGAAATCCTGAAGTTTCTCACTTGGTCTGGTTATTGTTTGTTGTCTGCCACCCCCTGTTCTTTTATTCAAACTTCACCTGGCTCAATTTCCAAACCTATCCAAAAATTCTCCTGCCATTAATGTACACATTGATACAAATCAAACAGGCACATGAGTGACATTTTTGTCTGAAATTGCAAAATGCTTATCTGTGTCCAAAGCAGCCATCTTGAATTCCTAATGGCAATAGTGAAAATTGTGTGCCAGATGAAACATAATTTTTTTGGCACATCTGATGCTTTGCCCACCTACTTGATGTGTGTTGGGGATCAGGAAGCTAATCCCAACACAGCACTTTGTACATATAAAACCCTATTAACAATGCTAAGTTGTATTATCTTCCACTTAAACTTAAAAAAAATATATATTAACTTTAACTGAAATCAGATTTGCCTCTTTCAAGTTATGAGAGTGTGGAGGAATTCCCCCCGCCCCCCACCCTTTATGGGTCAGACTCCGCTTTAAGGATGGCCACCTCTTAATCACCTACCACCACCCATTTGGGAAAAAAAACAACAAACGTGTTTCTCTAACCAATGAGCCAAACTAGTTGGCAGCTGTAGTGATCCATTTACAAGGATCAATCGGCTCTAATATTTATGCTTCTACGATACTATATTGCCTTTGTTCTGTTCCTAGATGTTACGGTGATAGAGACATTTTGTTCTGTGTACTGTAGAACTCTTGATCACACTTTTTTCTCTTAGGCAGTACGAACGCTGACTACTGCAGCATGAGTGCTTGCTGTGCTGGTTTGCCCAGCTCAGAAGATGCTGGACATATTTGCTTCTTATTTTCACAGAATTACGAAATCCATGAGTGTGCTGAGAAATTATCAGCAGATATTTCCAGTTACACAGAGCATGTGTGTCATACATTCTTGAAAAGTGAGTGAGCACTTGCTTCATGCAGTTTGGAAGGCAGCTGTCAGAGTTATTCAGTCCTCCATTTTAGGATCCGTCCGTTGTCAGTGCTCTTGGATAGTGTATATTTAAATATGAAGATGCAACCTCTTTCCAATGTCTGAATAGATGGAAAGAAGATTTTCAGGTGCTTCTCAACTGCCCCATCAGAGCTGCAGCTCCAGGAGGATGCGAAGAGTCCAGCCCCTCAGTGTAATGTAGAGGATGTTATGGTTGAGGAAGTCTGATGTACAGCCTGTAAGATAAAGAATGCCCATGCTGCTGGTATTTGTGGTATAGCTGGTGAGGATTCTGTCTCCGAAGGCTGATCCATATTATCAACAGAGTATGGATTCATGAGAAACTACCGGTGACTGGTGCTGTGGGATTATGCTCCCACTTTGGAAAGGGAAGGGTGATGCTCTGGTGTGTTCCAGTCACCACAGCATCACTTTGCTTTCCATTCCAAGCAAAATGTTCATGCTGGCTCTTCTTGATCATGTTAAGGCCGCCATAAGGAATCTACACTGTGTACAGCAAACCGGGTTTCTGGCCAGTCAGTCAATTACAGAGCAGATTTTTACCATTAGACAATTTATTGGAAAAAGCCAAAGAAGAGTTTTGGCACAGGAAGGATGAGGGGCATATAGTCTTTATTGATTTACAAACTGCATTTGACTCTGATCATTGTTCCTTTTGGTTCTGCTTGCAAGCTGCTAGTGTGCCTGGAAAGCTCCTTGACCTTCTTGTAGAAATGCACCACTGATGTGAGAGCTGGGTCCGCTTAGATACTAGGATGTCCAGCTGGTTGGAGTAAAACAGCAGTGTCCCACCTGGGTACATGGCTGCCTTGATCTCTTCAATGCTGCTGTTGACCAAATGATGGAAGCTGCCACTAGCTGCATACCGGGAGTGGTACTGTATGACTTCTGCATAACAGACCTGAAATATGCAGATCACACAGTTGTAGTCATATCCTCACAATTTCATCAGTGCCCTGTGCATATGTTTACGGAAGAAGCAAGTAAACTTGGTCCACATGTCAACTGGAAGAAGACCCAACTGGTAAAAGCGGCTGATGGACCTCTACCTCTACCCCTTGTAATCGATGGACAAAGAATTGAATTTGCCAACATATTGGAGTGTCTTGGTTTCATTGTCACCAAGGACGGAGGTTGCCTTGCTGATGGAAAAACTTCACAGATGGCCTTCTACGTGCTGGAGAGAAGTCATGTCTTCTGACCTTGCTCGCCTTAGCCTTTACGTAGAGCAGGCTTCAACATTAGCAGGAGACCGGACTCTCCGGAAGCAGGTGATCCAATGTGTATGCTCTATGCTCCATGAGAGGGAGAATTAATGAGCGGATGACTCTCTTTCTCGTGCTGGTGGCTTTTCTTCTATTCTTTCTCTGTTGGCCTGGTGACTGTTAGTCATTTGCATCCTTCCTTCTCACCTGCAATTCAGATGCACCTACTCCCGCTTACTTTCCCCACTACCCCAGGTGAGAATAGATGCCCAGGGTTGTACATGCTGGTAGAAACAACCCTTGGAGCTGCACTTTGGTCTTTGGCAAATAGATTATCCTACTATTTTTTATACTACTTTTTTATACTACGTTTTCTCCCTAACTCGTAAATAGTACGTGTGTGGGAATTATTTATCCTTCTTTTATACAACAACATTGCCCTGGGGTTTCTGACATTGCAGGGAAATGTTGCCTTTTTTATTTATTTATTTATTTATTTAAAGAAAAGCTGCATTTCTTTCATTTAAATGCCCTGTCTCTTCCCCCTTCACCTCAGGTTTGTGTCTAAATTAAAAATTTTGAATCTTTCTGGTTTTAGGATGTACGTCTGTTGCCATTGCATTGATTATGATGTCACAAATCTGGTCCTGTGAATTCACAGCCGGAGGAGCAACTGGGTGAGAGAGAGGCTGGTTTTCAACATCAGTATGTTTCCCAAGGAGGGAGAATGGTAAAGAACAACCAGTGATCCAATTCTGATACTAGTGGATCATCTCTGAACTGAAGTATCTGAAAGTTGCCCTTTCCAGTGTACAAGTCTCTCAGTATTTGTCAATAATTTCCATGTGTTACCCCTGTTTGAATCTCCAGGAATCCATTTCTATTTAAACATAAGTCTGGTGGGACTCTGTTTCCATGAAGCCATGTCAGTGCCATCTAGGCTGTAAAAACAGAGAACAAATTCCCTTTATTTATAATTAATGGAGGGGGTAAGAAAAATGAAACAAGTGATGCTATCGAAAGTGGGCATCACACTAACAGGGATTTTTTTACAACATGCACCAGTGCCTCACTGGCTGTAGTGCATGCAGAGCTGACCAGGTGAAAGAATAGATCTGTTAAACGACAACACTATCTTGACCTCAAACTAAAACTCTTCCCAGAGCAACAGACTGTTCTCCAGGAAACGAATCCAATTGAGGGCTTACTAGTGTCCATGTTTACTGGACCTGGGTTTGATATAGAGAGCAGGTTGTTCTACCTTCAGTGAGTGGTTCTGCAACTGAGTGCTCTGTGGTTTAAACCACTGCATGCCCTGTGTTTAACAGGGTAAAGTACTCTCCTGTTTGTCCCAAATGGAGTGGGGTAATGTAACCTCCCTTTCCATGTAGCATCTGTTTTCTTCTGGCTTACAACAGGGCACTTTGCAGGCTGTGTTCTCTCTAAGTGTCAGGTCCCATTTCATTCCCAGGCCGTGTCCTGTTGTCTGTTTCATTCTTCATCTCCTGGTTGTCAGTGAGTTCAACTCGTCTTATCTTTCCTACATATTTTGGAACGTTGGGTGCATCATCCCTTCCAGTAAAGCAGCTTTGGCCTCAATCAGCACTTCAGTAACAGGAGGAACAGCCTACACTGTAGGATGGGGCTGTGTCTAAACAGGTTGGAACTGCTCCAGGAGCAATTGTAGCAAAGGATGAATATAGGCACCTGATGAGAATGACCAAGTGTGGTTTTCCAGTTAACACTCAGCAGTTAAAGCACATTTCAAATGTGAATCCTTGCAACACCTCTGTGTGGTGTTCCAGATGAGGGAGCTAAGGTAGAGAGGCTGTGATTTGCCCTAGATTCACCCCCACATAAACCCAAAGTTAACCCTTTCCTCCCCAAGGAAACAGTATGGTACCCCTGCCTGACCTGACAGATGTGTACATCTTGCTCCCATGGTCCTGGACAGGTGAGGGGAACGGGACAGGAGGTTACTTTCTGTAGCTCTAAAATGGGGATATTTGGCTACCTCTCATGGAAGTAATACGTCTTCAAAGAAACATATGGCTCCTGAGCACAGTGTAAATGTAGGGTAGCTTGATAATCACCGCAGTCCAAAAACTGAGATTTGTACAGGTAATGAAGTGTGAGGAGGAAAGAAGTAGCTGGGGGCGCTTCCATAGTGGGATATGTATATAGTAAAACAGATGCATCTCTGTCACCTAGACAGTCATTATCTCGAGTTCAGCAGTGACTGATGCACTCAAGTGTGTAGTTTCCGTAAACTGTACTAGTCAGAGCAGGCCGGTGAGAATCAGGGCTTTCTTCTCCCGCTCTCAGCTCTCCCATTGACTCACTGTGTTACATGCAGTTACAATATTTACATACTGGCCCAGGGTTTGGAGATTTTATTCACGTGTAAATAGCATTGATTTCCTGACCCGAAAGGTGGGTATTAGTGCTCTGTACTTCATGTGCACATATATTTAGCAAACCCCATTCCCTTACAGCAGCTGTTCTGTGCACTGCACAGGATCAGATCAGATTCCCCTCCCACCCCCCTTTCCTAGGAACAGGGCTTGTATAACAGCCAAAGAGGGTCAAAGTTTGCTGCTTGCTTGTTAGTTTTTGGGGTCCCCCCAACAGTATTCCCTGGTGGTTGTCCTTATGGCGCTGGATTTCTGGTCTCTGGTCCAGATCTAGTATCCAGAGTTCCCTGGAATTTACTATGAATTTTCTTGGGTGTGACTCCTCCACTCTCATGCACTTCCAAGGTATTGTGTGGCACTATAGCTGCCGGGCGTTTGGGTCATGGTGTTTTCTTATGCAATTGCCCTCATTTGCCTGCAAGCCGGTGTAAGTAATGTCATGTTTGCTTTGGGCAGAGCCACACCTTCAGGTTAAACGTCTGGATTCTCTGCTCTATAACCACCCAGAGTCTGTGTACACATGGGCTTTCCTGTGCTGGCTGAGCATCCCTTTTTGAAGGGATTTATTCATGGTGCTGTCAGCGGGTGATCCTGTTTTAAAATAAAATCCCTTTGGAATCTGTTAAAAGGAATTTGTTAATAAAAGCTAGTGCTCAGTGGGGTCAGCTCTAAGTGCTTGTGGGCCCTATTGCTTTGGTAGCGCACACATGAATTTGTCCTCAGTCCCCCATGTGAGGTAAGAAAGTATTATCCCCATTGTACAGCTCAATAACTGAGGCACAGATTAAGTGACTTGCTCAAGTTCATGCCAGGAGATGAGCAGAACTCAGAATGTAACCCATAGCCCCTGACTCTGAATCTAATGCCTTAATTACAAGATCGCCCTGTCTCTCCTTGAAATTCTTGGGCTCTTGCTCTCCAGTTTTGTGGAATTTGCTGCCCTTAAAATCTCTTCAAGGGACTATGCCAGAACCTCCTGTTAAGGGCTGAAGAGGCACATGGATCCTTATGAGCAGACCCTCCTCTTGGGATTTTATAATAAAATGTTTTCAAATTTGCTTTGTCTCCTCTCTTGACATCAGTGCAGCTTCTTGTTACCCCAATTCTGTAAAGTTCTTGCAGAGAGACATGACTGATCAGTTCACTATGTATGTTCAACATGGGCTGAAATTCTCCTTCTCAGAATGACGCCTGCTTTGCACCTGTTCAGATTAAAGCAGTGGCCAGCTAGGACTCTGTTTAATGGAGGGGCAACCACCATTCTCCTTGGTTCAGATAGAGCAATTAGCTTAGGACTTGCTGAGTGGGAACTAAAGGGAATGGAAGTTTCCCTAGGTAAATGTCTTCCACTCAAACCCTGCTTCTAATGCACAGTGTCTCAGACCAAAGGAATAAACCTTTAGGCATTAAAGAATCCTGTCCCTTTCCACTTGAGATCTCTTAAGAAATGGAACATCCCTGAAATTTGTCCTCAAGACTCAGTGAAACTTACCCACGTGCTTGTCTCTCTAGTAGTATGTCTATACTGCAGAAAAAACACCAGAGTAGTGAGTCTCAGAGCCCCCCGGTCAACTGCCTTGCAGGGCTTGTGCTATGGGGCTAGAAATAGCAATGTGGACATGTCGGCCCAGGCTGTGAAACCCGGTGAGGAGGGAGGACCTCAGAGCCCAGGCTCCAGCCCCAGAGGGAATGTCTACATTGCTATTTTAGCCATGTAGCATTAGCCTCCTCAGCCTGAGTCAGTTGACCAGGTTCTAAGAGAGACTGCCATGGGGATGGTTTTTTTTTAATAATGTAGACACACCCTTGGGCCTATGATGTATCCATCTCTCTAGTAGATGAGACAGTATTACTTAGTGCTTTGAATAGCACTTCTAACATTGAAAGCACTTTGCATATATTAACTTTGCAGCATCCCTGTGTGGTAGGCAAGTGTTATTCCTGTTTCACAGATGGGGAAACCGAGGCATAAAGAAGTCATGACTTGCCCCAGCCCATAAAATGTGTGAGCCTGGTGTCGAATGTAGGATTTCTCAGCCCTGTGCACTGATGCAAGTCATTTCTCTATTAATGCCCAATATCACAGGATGGTGCTTAAGGTGAATTTAAAAAATGAGATGAATACAAATACTTCCACAACATTTTACATTTAAAACCAGGTGAAGGGTTTTTAGGCAGCCCTTTCCAGTCCCTCTAGCACAACCTTACTGGTTAGGGTGCAACCAGAGGGGCCAGAAAGAGACCAGCATTTAGCGTGCAGGCCGAAGGGAATGTTGCAAAGGAAACGAAATGGCTAAATGAAGAGTAAATGGATGTTAATGCTCCATGGGCCTGTCTACACTAGGGGAGAAAGGGTGTTAGTGTTAGCTCATGTTTTCAAATCCATGTGTAAACAGGGTTAGTTGTTGTTTTTTAACACATTTGCTAGCTGAGGTGAATGCTAGGTTCTCCCCCAGAATTCACTACTGAGTTGTGTTTTAAAAGGTGGAAGCTATTGTGTGTTAATGATCCTGTTTAAACTCACTTTTCTCCCTAGTGTAGACATACCCTAAGGTTGCCTTACCTACCCAGCCAGGGAGCTGTTTTATAGAACAGCTAACTTAACAGTGCCCCTTCTAAGAAAATACTTTGATGTAGATGCTGTGTGTTCACTCGTTACACAATGATAGGGGCTCTATCTCTGGGCCATGTTCCTGCTGAGCTTTGATAGTGCTGCCTGCTTCTTTTCCTACTGAATAACCTCATAGTCAGACCACTTGGTAGTGTTGGAATGAGGCACGGAGATATGTCCTATCTCCCTTGAACAATATGTAGCAAAGGAGCCATGTTCTATGGGTTTTAATTGCTGGGGGTGGGGTGGGGAGAAGGTTTTTTCAGTTTGCTACAGCGCCTTCCGTTCCCAATCCTGTGCTCTCTCCTCTACATTAAAGCAGGTCAGCCAAAGCACAGCCCATGTAGGATGCAATGCAGAACTACATCCACCCTGAAAGGAACCATGTTGGGAGACTTTAGGTCCTACACAGAGCAGCTCTGGGTCAGGATGGAGCATTTGTGTCATAAACCCCCAACATTCAAACTCATGAGTTGCATCCCCCCAAAACTGCCAGATTGGCTTAAAAATTCTGATATATACATATACAAATATTTTAGGTTCTTTTAGTTTTGAGCCTCTAGGCTACATTGGGTCACACTTTTGTGCTTTTCTCTACAACCATGAGGGCCAGAATTCTTTGTTTAAATGAAAGCTGAAATTCTCACATATTCATGTGACCCCAGAAACAGGAGCTTTAAAAGAAAACTCTAATTGTCAAGAGAGTTGCAACAACGAGCATTTCATTTTAGGACCCGTTGTCTTTCATAGGTTCTCAGGCCAGGAGGGACCATTGTGATCATCTAATCTGACCTTCTGCATAACGCAGGCCAGAGAGCTGCCCAGAATAATTCCTAGAGCAGAGCTTTTAGAAACACACCCAGTCTTGATTTAAAATGGCCAGTGATGGTGAATCCACCACGGCCCTTGGTAGAAAGTTGCACAGTGATGGGTGTGATCTGCTCTGCTTTATACAAATTTGGTTCAGCCTTCAAGCTCCTGCCAAGCTTCTGTTGCAGTCCTTGGGTGGGCAGAGTTTGGGCATTAAAACAACTGGTGTCCTTGCCATGCTGTGTGCTACAGTGAGCTTTTTGTGCTGTCTGAATGAATGATGCAATCGTGGTTCCACCTTGCTCGGCTGTGCTGCGTCACCAGGAAATCCACTCACTGTGACTATTCATTCAGACACTCCCTGAATTTGCCTTCCACTGGGTATATCTTCTGAACATGATGTACGCAGGAAGAGTAAGGCAACAGCTTTATCAGATGTTTAGACCCCATCCAATGCAAGTCAGGCACTAATAAATTAGAACATTTAAAAGCAAAAATATTAAGTAAGGGGTGTGTGTGTGTGTTTCTCCCCTTCCTCCTCCACCCCACTTAGATTATCAGCTTTTCCTCTCTTTATTGCCTTAGGGTGGCAGTGAGGTTTAGTTAACTGTTGGAGACCTTTGGCCGTAAGTCCATAGTGGAGGTTCAGGTTTTCAGCATTCAAATTCTGAAGGGCATGCCCAATTTCACAGTCTGAGCCCTGGTCTACACTAAGCTCGGGGGTCGAACTAGGGTACGCGAATTCAGCTACGTGAATAACGTAGCTGAATTCGAACTACCCTAGTTCGACTTACTTACCGTCCAGACGCCGCGGAAGCGAACTCCGCGGCTCCAGGGTCGACTCCGGCAACTCCTCCTGCCGCGGTGGAGTACCGGAGTTCGAACTAGCGCTTCCGGGGTTCGAACTATCGCGTCTAGATCAGACGCGATAGTTCGAACTCCGAGCAGTCGAACTCGCCGCGTCGACCGTCCCGGTAAGTGTAAACGTACCCTAAGTCACTGCCTGCACAAATGTCTAGCAATTTGTGCAATCTCAGCAGTTTCCACGTTTCCTAAACTTTCTGCACAGCTCTCCCTGGGGTGGCTGTTTCAAATGGCCAGAGGAGAAAAGCCAGCTTTTTAATCACTTCAGTGTTCAGGCTGGAAGTCCATGGGTGACTATACTATTCAGGATCTCAGCCCCTATTTCCCCCCCCCCCCCCGAAAAGGAAATGAGCCCCCCATCAATATTTGAAAATGGAAAACCCCAAGCATCACACCCATGGTATGTCTGCTCTACCTGAAATTTAAACTCTGACCTATTATGGATAGAAGGCTCAGTAAGGCTTGTTACAGCACTGCACAAAACAGCTGTTTGGAGAAGGGATCATCTTTTCTTAATATCTACAATGTTGATATTAGCACATTGGGGCCCAGCTCCCTTCTTGGGGTGCCCAGGCACTACTGTGGTACAGTGAGTGCAGGGAGCTGAGAGGGGTCACTGGCTAGCCTGGGGGGAAGTGGGCGGAATACTTACTTAAGAGAATAATCACATCGTTCTTTAAAAACTCTGCGGAAAGTACCACCTGGCTAGGGATTTCCCATCTGCAAATGAACTCTCCCCGCCTCTGAAATGGAACCTGTTGCTGCACCCCATCAGTGGGTGGGTGGAAGGAGAAGAGCTGATCGGCAAGATGTCGAGTTGGAGGAGTAGAACCCTGTTAGCCCTCCCACACGCTTGGGGAAGGCTGTGTTTGGTCGGCTGTGTTGCCTTGATTCCATCTGAACAAAGTGGAAAGATAAAAATGTGACCGTCTCATCCCTGCCTGTGGATAGCAGGATATAATAATTCTCCTTGGTGGTGTGACTGCAGGGCTCTGCGCTGTCCACCCTCTCTGTGTGTAGGCACGTCCCCCATTAACTCCTTCCAGCCCAGTCAGCTGGGCATGCTTGATACCACGCTGCCCCTCCTCTCCTTTCCACAGGGAAACCAATGAGTTCAGTCCGGGCCAGGACTGTCACATGATGCTGACAGCCACTCCTGGTTGTTGTCTCTTTTTCTGATCAGACTGCCGGGGAAGCTGGTGTGTGTAAATCTGTAGCCCATTCTCACTCTCTTCTGTCCCCTGCCTTCAAAATCACACCAGTCCTGCCACAGCACAAAAGGTGTAACTGGGATGTGAATAAATGACCTGTATATTACATCTCTTGGGGAAGTGTTGCTGTGTTTGGCCGAGGAGCCTGTGCGTCCGGGTTGTGCTGATGGTAGTTTGATAGGGGATGGGGGTTTGTAGGCAGATGCCTGTTGCAAAAAGGAAACCAGTGACAGCCATGCATTGGAATGTACAGTAGCCTGGGGGCTAGTCTGACCCCTCCTGGAATGTATACCACCCCGCTTGGCTGCCTTCCTCCTCTGTTGTCTTGTTAGAAAACTCAGCTGGCTTCTGAAGACTAAAAATATACATTGCAGCCCACATGCGAGAAGATCAGAACTAACCCGTGCGCAAAGTCATGGCTCAAGAAAAACAACAACAAGATCAGATGCCCAGAGACAACTCAGTGACTGCCTGGATCCGGGCCTGCAGCCAGCAGCGGGGAGATGGATGCGGTACTGGATCCAAGCTGTGGGTCTGTGTGCATAGGAGAGAGGTGATGTGCTTAGATTTGGGTTCGAACAGAGGAGAGTTTCATAGAACAGACTGTGGGCCGCCGCCCACTATACGGCATACCATTAACCCTGGTTTCACCTGGTGCTACTTGCCCATCTTCCCAGCAGGAGAGGGGAGCTGGACAAGGAGAGTGACCACGTGGTGAAAACCCTTGTGATCTTCTGATCACTAACTATCTTAAAAGGAAATAAAAGGTTTTGTTAGTGAGCTGCTTTCTTTCACATTAAAGGTGGCAAAATGCCTTGTGCTTTTATATGGCGGCAGTGTGATCTAGTGGACAGCGCGCTGGTCTGGGAGTCAGGAGACCTGATTTCTAGTCACAGCTCTGCCTCCCACCTGCATTGTGACTTTGCACATGTTGCTTTTCCTTTCCCTCCCACTCTGCATTTGTCTTGTTTACTGAGACTTTAAACACCTCAGGGCAAGGACTTTCTCTTCCTGTGGGTTTGCACTGTGTCTAGCATAATGTGTCCTCAATTTCAATTGGATGCTGTTGTAATACAGGTAATAAATATATCAACGCTAGAAATAGCTCCCGGAGTCTGTATTTCCATGGTGATTATATGTAAGCTGGCTTGACCATAGGAGTAACGGGGTTGGTTTAGGAGATATTGAAGCAATGTACTTTACTGTTAGTGCAATTTTTATGATGTGT
The DNA here is from genome assembly GCF_020497125.1 of Mauremys mutica. NCBI lineage: Eukaryota > Metazoa > Chordata > Testudines > Geoemydidae > Mauremys > Mauremys mutica. The sequence goes on along the minus strand of NC_059085.1, from coordinate 41,062,765 downwards.
CACTATACCCATATAAGGAGGCATGTCCCTGCTCCAGAGAGTTGTAATCTGTAGCGACCACCTTCTTGAAGACAAGAAATAGGGAGGGGGAGGGATTCGTCCCAAGACAATTACATCTTAAATATTTATTTTTAGTTCCTAACCTGTGTTAGTTAAAATATGGCAAACCTTTGACTATACGGAATAATATACTCCAGGGAGTATGTAGACCCAGTGTCAGATAAGTATTTTCAGAGGCTAGAGATCTTTGACATTGTGGATAATATGGAGGGATTATACTACATTAAGTAACATAGGGTTACTACTTAATATAATATATTCTAATAATAATATAGAGATTTTCTACCAAGTCTTTAGAAAGCAAGAGAGTCCTAAGATGGATTTAGTTGTGAGCTCTGTTCATTCATTCGTTCGTTCTTAGCAATTTGTGTTTACTAAATTTTAACAGAAAGCAAAGGCCGGTGAGAAGTCTCAGGGTATGTTTTGTGTTCTAAAGACTCACTGCAATGGAAACTGATTTGTCTCTCCTTATCTCTGTCTTTAGTGTTTCTCACAGCGGTGAATTGTTACAGCGTGAAAGCCGCCACCCGCGTCCAGGATGCGTTTGCAGCGGCAAAACTGCTGGCTCTTGCTTTGATCATCATCCTTGGTTTTGTGCAGCTTGGGAGGGGTGAGTATGTCTCCTATTTTTGCTGAGGGAAAGAGTGAAAGGCTGGTGGTTAGAGCAGGGGACTGGGAGTTTGGACTCCTGGGTTCTCCTAGCTCTACCATTTATTTCTTGTGTGACCTTGATGGTGGTTTTTTTTTTTTTTTTTTTAATGTCAATAGATGTAAACAGTAAAGCACATAAAACTCCTTTTTGAAACAGGTTCCATACTATGTTGCAACTTTAACTGAATTCCTTCCACTATCTTTAAAAACAAACACACCAACTCCAATCTACTGCACATATTAAGCAGTGATACCGTCACACCTGGATTTATAAATGATAAGGATTTCCTCCTTTCCATCATTCTCAATATGACTGAATTAGTTTTCTTGCCAAATAACTGATAGTGGAGCTGCTTATGCCTCTGACCTGGGGAAAGATCAGGGATTGATTCTCTGTCAGTTGTGGAAGGAAATTTTTGTCCTGTCGTTACATCATGAAATCACAGTCACCATAGTGTCTCAACACAACACATCCTGATGCCTCAATTTAGCCTTTTTGTGAGGCTAAAAATAAATTCAGGATTGTTTTCATTGTCCTGAGGGTCAGGCTTATAGGCTGCAAGGCTGTCTCGCAAATTTCAGGATGTATCTAGGCAGTACAGTAATAAAAATAAATTAATAGTAATATCATAATCCAGTCTAATTCCCCTTCCCCTCTGCCTTTCAGGGCATTGTAGCAATTGGCTACACAGCTTTCAGAATGTCCTTATATCCTCCCACTTCCAGAATATATTTATTTGTGTTTTTACAAATCATAATAGACCAAAGAGACCTTCAGATGGGTCCAGAAATATTAATTACTCTAGAGCAGTGGTGCCCAACCTTTTTGTGGCCAGTAGCACATTCACGTTTTCAGAAGAGTGCGGCGGGCACCAACTGTTTTTCAAGGCTTATTTTGTATTTGTGCGTTAAATAACATGAAAAACATCATATTTAATATAACATAATATATGAATCCAGAGAGAAGCCGCAAGGACAGAGAACACCGGCGCCCGCAGCCTGGAACCCTGGAGTTCTCTGTCCCCGTCAGGCACGGGGCTGCGGCTCGTCTCCCCTGCTGGGCACTAGGCGGGCCCCGTGCCTGCTGGGAACAGAGAATACCACGCTCGCAGCCTGAGTTCTCTGTCCCCGGCAGGTGCGGGGCCCCGGCTTCTCTCCCCTGCTGGGCACTAGGCGGGCGCACATAAATGCCCCGGCGGGCGCCATGGCGCCCACGGGGATCACATTGGGGACCACTGCTCTAGAGAATCTGTCCCCAGAAAAAATTCTACAAAGGTGTGTTCAGAAGCTATCATAAATGCAATACAAGTCTGTTCTCTTCCGTGTGCTTGAGTGATGTTCCCAGCAGTCCCTTTATAAAGGCGGGTGAGCGTGTGATGGGGTGTGTATGGGTTTGTCTATGGATAAGCTGCCATATTTTACATCTGTAAAGGGATTGCTGGAATTTATGTTAATGGTACGCAAAGTATTCCACCATGCAAGGTATCTTCCACTTAATTCAGCCGTTGGTGAATTTGGTTCCCTGTTTAATTTGATCAAAATCTAAGGGCCCAAATAACATGTATTAAATAACAGGATGTCCATCTTCTTATCTTGATCTCTTTAGCCCAATGTTATTGGGTAGCCTGATCACTAAATGCAGAAAGTTGTCTCTTAATGAAAAGAGAAGGCTGTAATTCTGAATGAAATCAGAGCGCCCAGGAGAAAGTCTCTATGGCTGTGACTACACTTAGCGCTTCAAAGCGCTGCCGCGGCAGCGCTTTGAAGCGCTAAGTGTAGTCAAAGCGCTACAAAGAGCTCTCTCCCAGCGCTGTCCGTACTCCACCTCCCTGTGGGGAATAACGGACAGCGCTAGGAGCTGCGCTCCCAGCGCTGGGGCTTTGACCACACTGGCACTTTGCAGCGCCGCAATTTGCAGCGCTGGAGAGGGTGTGTTTTCACACCCTGCTGCAGTGCTGCAAATTTGCAAGTGTAGCCAAGCCCTCAGATAAAAGATTGGTACATCTAAAGGTGACTAATATTTCTATAAGCCCTGACATGTTATACAGAGTGTGAGAAGGACCCTAGCGATCATGTGGATAATTGACCCACTGCTCAATGCAAGTGATAAGAAGAGACTTTATTGGAATAAGACGAATAGAAAATCCTGGTTAATTTACAAGTCGTCTGCAAAACGGGCACTCCTGTCTGGGCAGGAACCTGCTGTAGGGTCACTGTTGCACCAAATGCCAATTTTCTGTCACCAAGACTTCTAAAAATATATATTCAAATATTTAAAACCACCCCAGAGCTTGTGTGGAGTCTGCTATCGCCCAGATACAGGTTTAGCTCACGAGAGAACAGAAATTCCCTTAAACAGGCTGTATAACTCTCTCAGTTTCAGGTTAACTGCACCTTTGAACCCCTCCTTGCCTTCTGCAAGGACATCCACCTAAGGTTTCAGGCTCCCAGTCGTCACCTCTCTTGTGCAGAGACCTCTCTCTCTCTCTCTCTCTCTCTCTCTCTCTCTCCCCAGACCGGAGTTTAGGCTTGCAGTCCCTTTACACTTCACTGTGATTTCCCCATCAGGGTCCAGCACCTGTGGGTACCCTTTCTCCAGGGCTTACAGCAGTGTACATCACTTACCAAACAGCCTCCACAAAGCAAAATACAGTTATGTGTAAGGTAAAAGCGGTACAGAGAAGACCCAAAAACCAGTAAATGTTCCTGCATGCATGCTAAAAGCTCACCAGGTGTCACCCATCAATCTTACGGAGTCCTAGTAGGCTAAAGTATTTTAAATCCTTCCGCCAGGGTTGTGGCCTCCACCCCCGTTGGACAGATGGTCTTGTCCATTTGCTGGGTCAGAAAGAAGGCCCTGAGTCAGTTTAAAGTCAGCCTTTTTATGCGAAAAGCCCTTAGGTTGTCTGTTGATCTCTGGAAAATCCGGTTTGAACCTGTATCGGCGAGCCTTCTCAGGGAGTGGTGCCTCTCTGGGGGTGGTTACAGCCCGAGTGATTTGCCTTAATTGCCTTCCACTGTGTTTAGTTCTTGGCAGAGGCTGTGGTACCACCACCTCCTCCCCCCCCGGCCTATACGATCCCTGGCCCACAGTGATACATAAACCATTCCTAAACGTAATACAATGTGATCCCCGAAGATAGTGCATGGGGTTGCAATATCTGTCTCAATGGTGACCTGAGCACACCACTCCTCTAGCAGCTAGGACACAGTAGTTTCCAACAGGATCATGTTCATTCATCAAAAACTAATCAAAGCCCTTATCTTTGTTGGCTGTCGGTCACACACTGCACATTGCCGTGATAAATGTGAACTGCAGGCTTTGTGCTGAGACCTAAGCTGCTCCAACTGTCTATTGACAATCATCCACCAGTCTGTATTCAGCACCCATGAGGTAGGCGGGACAGAAATGGGATGTCCCTTACAATGCTGGTTCCTGCAGGTCTTCACGAACATAGACAGACAATTGTAATTGATCAGCTTGTGCCCTCTATTGATGGCTGAAAGCAAACCAGAGGGTGAGCAGATGTGGGGGGAGGGGGCAGCTCTGTTCATTGATGCTGGATATGTGGCCTGTCACTTCTAGGCTGAAACCAGCCAAGATCCACAGTGACTGAGAATTGCTATGCAATGACTCTTGTGTGTCCTTATGTAACTGGTTTGTGGGTTCCCGTCCGTTTCCGTAGTCTGCATCGGCAAAAACCCCCATAATTGTCATTATCCTCCCCAAACTATCTGTGCACTTTTGTCTACATCATCCCTCGTGTATGGAACATCCTCCCTGGACTAGTCTATAAGGCCACTCCCATGTCATCCTTCATATCCTTCTAGTGTGATGACTATAAGAAATTGACCAACTAATAACAGTTATGTAGACGCACTTGGGGGTAGTTGATACTGATTTTTAAAAATGCTCGGGCTGTAAGTTTTAACTCTCTTGCCCACCTGCCCCCTTTCATAGGTTGCTGGTGTGCTCAGATTGTAAACTCATCCTGGCTGGGACTGCATCTTCCTGTGTGCATGGAAAGTGCCTAGCACATAGTGGGCACTACTGTAAATCTATTAATAATTAGCCTTTTATTGGCAGTCTTTGCAGAGAAGCTAAGGATTAAATGGGGCAGGGAATATTGTGTCACCCCAGAGATGGCTTTTCCAGGACTAGGTTGAGGGTATGTTGGCTGGGCAGTCGAGGGAGAAGCGGCACTTGTGCTAATTTACTCAATTATCAGAGGACTTCAGTCTCTGGCACTGTCAGCTGACACTAGCACTAAACTCTCTATTAACTGAACACTTTTAAAAATAAGCTTTTAAAAAAATAAAAGATTTCATTCCGGGAAGACAAAGGAAGTATTCTGCTTATTTTTTGTTGTTTCCTTGTATAGTTACTCTGTGAACTTACAACTTTCTCAAAGATAGGGAAATCATAGAATCATAGAATATCAGGGTTGGAAGGAGGTCATCTAGTCCAACCCCCTGCTCAAGGCAGGACCAATCCCCAAACAGATTTTTACCCCAGTTCCCTAAATGGCCCCCTTAAGGATTGAACTCACAGCCCTGGGTTTAGCAGGCCAATGAAATGCTTTATCTCAGATTTGATTAGCAAACAAACTTACCCTTATAAAAAGAGTTTCCATATGACTGGATATAAGTGGATGAGAATTTTGAAATCTGGGTTTTATGAAAAGAAACTTCTTTCAGGAAGCTATGCAAGCACTTTTTTTGTTCAGTGTGGATAAATAACATATTTATAGCTTGTCCCTCCTAGCTTCGTCCTGGCAAATTCACTTCACCGCCCTCCCCCCCTCCCCCCCCACTTTTAAATTCCTGCCTGACCTTTGGGAGACACTGCTGTCTTTGCAGAATTCCTTGCTGCTTCAGAGGATTTTATTCCCCTTCCAACTCAGTGTCTACAGCTCTAGAGGAACATTGTTCAAGGCTTTGTTGCAAAATATACTTCCCTCCCCCTTCCTGCTTTGCTGAACTTTATCACCTTTAGAAGAAGAAGGAAAAAACACAAACAAATCCTCTCCTCCAATTTCCCAGTAATTACCCTGGGCCAAGTGAAATCTTTTTATTTTTATTTTCTGTTTATTATAGTAATAATAATACTGCTGTACATCTTTGGAGCACTTTTACTCCACACAAATCTTACCCTCAGGTCTTTTGCAGAGTATGAGTCAGATTTGGCTCCTGGTTACATAGGTGTAAAATCCACATTAACTCTGCTGACACACGGGTGTAACCAAGAGTAGAATTTAGCCCTGTTCATGTAGCAACCATCCTATATCTTCCTCCCTTATCACCTCTCTACCCTGTCTCTCTTTCGCAATCTTACTTGATAACCTCCCTTCTTCCTTGTCTCTGTGCCTCTTCATTTTTCTCTCCAGCACTAGTGCATACTTGTGTCCGCAAGCAACATTTCTGCCAATCTCAGTCCCTCCAGCAAAGCCTTCCTGATGAGAGTTGGGTGCTCCTTTTTTCCAGCCCTTTAACAGACCTACCTAGGTGCCCATGAGTTGCACAACAGGGCAGATTATAGGGGTCAGAGGTTGACTGCATTATAAACACTGTTTGTTTGTTCCCTCATGAAAATGGAAATTTGCTAATATAAGAGTATATTGGGTACTATTTATCTCTGTAAATACATTTTGGGACGTTGTTTGCATGGAAGATGTTAAACGTGGATTTCCAGTTTTTGGTGGGTTGATCTTCCCATGTCCTACAAAATCCCAGACATGTCAGGATGCCTTCCATGGGATCTTGGATTTCTGAGGTACTTCACAGGCCACTCTGTTGTGGAATGTACTGCATGTTTAACAGCTCTTGCTGAAGTACATTTAGGACAGAAAGTGAAGAGTAATGCGATTAGAATCAATAAGACAATAAGCCCTTTAGGGCAGACACCATGTCTTCCTTTGTGTTAATACAACACCCAATACAATAGGGCCCCAATCAGGATTGGAACCTTTGGCTGTTACCACTGTGTAAATAATTAATAATAAAGCTATCCAATTGAAACTCACGGTGCAGTTTGGGCAGGAGAATCTCATTACTCGCATGGGGTTTAGGGAGGACTGTACGTGACTGTTCTGTTTAGAATCTCTCTACCTGAAGTAGATAACTCTCACAGTCATTCCATGTTTACAAGCTGCCCTAACTCGAGACCTACACTTCTTGCTTGTTTAGTTTTTTTCTTTAACAAAATGCGAGGCAGAGAAATCTCTCTTGTCTAATACTTACTTTCACCAGCCTCACAATGGAAGAATCTGTCTCACTGATCGTCTGCTAGATTCACTTATTCCTCTCATGTGCCCTTTCTCATCCTCCATTCATATTTTAGTTTCCATCTTCCCAAAGCTAGCACTTCTTCATAATCTCACCACAGAGCTGTAAGCCTGCTACAGTAGTGATACAGCAAGGGGACTATTTTTCTTCTTTCTCCAGTAACAGAATTACGCTAGTATCACATAAGGTTCCACAACGTCTGGTTGTTGGATCTCTTGCACGCTAATATCAATAGGCCTTGTGTATAAAGTGCTGGCTCTTTAAAATGCTTAATTTTTCTCAAAGCCAGTTAAACTCTGAGTAGGTGGGTGACAATAAATCCCATTTCCATGGGAAATACATCTTTATTCTGTGTGTCCTTGTTTTCTTTTAGACCAATCATTGTACTCTTTGGACAAAAGGAACTCTTAGCGCTACGAGCTCCGTGAATTTGATCCTTGGCTGGCAATTATTGTTGTAGCAAAGTACACATCAAGTTTGAAATATTTTTTGCAGCGGCTTGGCTGGCTCTGAGGTCTGGGAGGTAGAAGGGTTGGTATGTTCCCATGACATTTCATTGTGTGTCTGAATGGAGTTCATTAACTTTTTTTCATTATTATTTTTCCTACCACTATTTTATATTTACATGATCAGTAAACAGTGGAAAGTAACAATATTGTGGTCTCTTATTCAAATGTGGAAACTTCGGAGGCTTTATAGCCTGTCTGTCTGCACTTCCCCCTCAGTCCTTGGCTCTGTCTTTTCTCTCTGTTGTGAAGTGCTTTCATTACTTTAAGAACCGCAGTAAAATTTTATGGCAAAGAAAACATGTGACCATATTACCCTTTGCAAAACAGCATTTTCTTATGAGCTTTCTGTTTACATCTCTAATGCAGATCCAGAAGGAGAGCAGAAGTTGGTTCCTACACCTAGGCCCTGATTACTTTTAAAAGTTGTACCAGTATTACTATTATGGGACACAAAGGAGTGAGAAGCTTTGTTTTTGTTTTTTTTAAATCTGGATAGTTATACCGGTTAAAGCCTTAATGTGGATGCACTTGCAATGAGTTTCCCCTGCGGTGCCACTTGGAACTGGGGTACCACTGAGCCCACCTGACCCACCAGCCTGGGTTTCCTTTTACACTGTGGTGCTGTGGTAAGTTGCGAAGCTCTCCAAGCTCGCTCTTTCACCAGCCTACACACCCAGCTGCAGCTTCACACACATGCTGAGATCAGCTCTGCATGGGAAGGCTCAGCTAAGGCACCTCCCAGTCGCTAAGGAAATCCACTCCCCCCCCCCTGAGTGCAAACCTAAAATTATACCGTCTTGCGCTGCATAGGGAACTGTACAGCGTAAACTCATGAAATTCGCCCCCTCCCTCAATGTGGAGGAAGATATGCCACAGCTTTCTCCTCCAAGTATAATTTCTACACACTGGTTTTAGACAGTTTATTAACAAGTTTATTAACTACAAAAGATAGATTTTAAGTGATAGCGAACAGATCAAGGCAGATTACTTTGGTAAATAAACAAAACTGCAAACTGAGTTTAACACACTAGATAGGATATGAATTAGCAAATTCTCACCCTGAGTGATAAACAGTCTGGCAGATTCTTAAGGCACAAGCTGCCTCAGCTTTCCCGGGTTTTCATACACAGGCTAAAAATCCCTCTAACCTGGGACCATCACTTCCCCCAGTTCAGTCCTTGCCCATCAGGTGTTTCCAGGTGTGTTGTTGTGGGGAGAGTGAGGTACCATCATGATGTCATTTTCCCTCTTTTATATCTTCTTCCCACTTGCTGGAAAGCTCTTTTGCTGTGACTTGGGTCAAACATTTCCCATTGTGTAGTGCTATCTCTGAGAGGTTTCTGTTGTACACGGTTCCTGGGGTAATCCTTGTGCATGTGTGCATTTCCTCAATAAGCCATTAACATTGTTTGGCCTTTTTACTGTTGTACCTGAAAGGCTGCTTGTAATAATAATAATAATAAAAAAAAATAACTGGAGATATACCAATCTCCTAGAACTGGAAGGGACCTTGAAAGGTCATCGAGTCCAGCCCCCTGCCTTCACTAGCAGGACCAAGTACTGATTTTTGCCCCAGATCCCTAAGGGGCCCCCTCAAGGATTGAACTCACAACCCTGGGTTTAGTAGGCCCATGCTCAAACCACTGAGTTATCCCTTGTGCGTGTTTTCAACCTCACAACATGTTTCAGTAACACGTACATAACCAAACTTCAAAACTTCACATATGACAATAGCACATACAGTCCAATGAGATATTAATGTCTAGCAGATCAAGACTTTTAGAATGGTACCTCACAAGGCATACTTGGTGCAAAACGTATCCTTATGACAGTGGTGAATATTGGGGAGCCAGGGTGTCACAGCACTTATGCCAGTATAAGGGTACCTTATGCTGGTATATTTCAGAGTAGCAGCCGTCTTAGTCTGTATCTGCAAAAAGAACAGGAGTACTTGGGCTTTCGTGGGCTACAGCTTATGCTCAAATACATTTGTTAGTCTCTAAGGTGCCACAAGTACTCCTGTTCTTTATGCTGGTATAGTTATTCCGCTTCCTGTACATGAATAGGTCATAATTGTATCCACACTAGGGGTGGGTTGTACCAGTTTAAACTATATAAATATAGTTAAAGGGAGAGAACTTTCTAGTGTAGACATGACCCCGGTTTTTCCCTCCACTGCTACTACAGACTATCTTTGTTCTCTCGTCTAGTGATACGCTCATGTTTACTTTTTTCCTTCTGTCCAAGCATGTCTAAGCGCTTTTTGGCAAGGTATTGCCTAGTGAAGAGGCAGTGTGATCTAGCAATTAGAACAGGTGACTGGGAGTATGAACACCTGGGGCTAGATTCTGCATCTAGATTTGTTTGGCTGGAAGACTGGGGTCCGACCATACAGAACCAGTTGCAGCAGCTGGCTCTTGGGTTATATTCCTGGGTCTACATCTGATTTGTTATGGTTTCAATTAAAATTAGTATATGGATGATGAGTATTTTGGAGCAAAATTGAAGGGAGAAACCAAGAGGATTGGGGTGGCCTTGACTACGTGGCAGCTTTCCGATCTTTGGATTTGGAGCTGATCTGATTGAGCCATTAAGTTTTCTGAGGACGTGAGCGACATAAACTATATCGTGATTATTCCCATTGTAGTTCTGCAGCTGTTGCATTTAGACCCATAGCTCTATTGAAGGCCTGCTTAAAAAATGAGACTGTAAGGATTTGTTTAAAGAAAAAATATAATAGCTTCACTGGGACAGTTTTAAAGCTGGTGCCTTTAATCTGTGGCATCACACAAGAATACGTTGGTATATTTAGATGTGGAAAACATGAAGTGGACATTCTAAAGTAAAAATTTTTAATTTTTTATAAATTTCTTAATTATTAAAATTGAACATTCTTAAAATCCTAACTTCCTTTTTGCCATTAATGCTGGGTGAGATGTGTGTGTGAGATATATACACTTTCATTGATTAATCGTGATCAATGAAAATAGTCAAGTTCAGTTTCTGGTTCTTGTGCCCAATGCTGCAATATTTGGTTACAGCCACTGCTGTGGCATGCTTAAACCCAAACCAAAAACTTGTTCTCACCAATTTTTTTGGAGGGGTGCGTATGCGAATGGGAGTAATTAAATTCAGATTTCTGTTAGGTTACAACTTTAAAAAAAATTTTGAATTCTGATTTTAAATCATTTGCCTGTGAGCCTCAAAGCGATTGCCTTAAATCCACTGTGGTGGCAACACTGAGAATTAAGGCTTCCACTCTGTCCTTAACTCACTTCACTGTGTTCTCAAAGACCTAACACAGAGAGCTGCAGCTGTTGAACAGACACGGGTGAATTAAGGACAGACGTAGGTAGGTTGAATTTCAAACATTTGCCATGGAGGGTTTAGATTAGCCCCTAAACCTCGTTTTTTCCTTTAATTATATGCAAACTATATAATCCTGTACTCTTGGGTCCCCCACCTCATGGACTGGTTCATTGTTCGGGGTAAAACGGTCTTTAAAGGAACGATTGTGCCTGGCAAACTTCCCGCTGTACGTGGGACTGTTTTTAAAATAAAAGTTAGGAACTGAAGATCCAAACCTTCAGAGACTAAGCAGAGCAGCACAGAATAAATCCATAAAAGCCCAATAGAAATATTATCTACCTACTCTGGTTGCAAGGCAACATCTTGGCTTTGTGTTTATGTATGTATCTTTATTTTTAATTGAATCTCTTTCTCTTTTGCTAGGGAATTCCCTTTTGATCTGCCTCCTTCAATGAGGTTCCTTTTACTAATTCCATGGCGGGAGAAAAAGAAAATTGCCTTGTTTGTGACAAATCCTCTGGTTAGAACAGATCTGAGGGAGGGAAAGTTTACTCTCTTCCACTCTACTGGCAATAATGGTAGTTGAATGCGCTGAAAAAGCCTGTCAGGATAAATCTGCATGAGACCAAGGGATGGAGTGAAGAAACCCTTGTTAATAGTAAAAGATTGGTCAGGTTATAGCGGTCTGGTTTGTTCTGGAATCCCATGAAAGAGAAGCTAAGAAATATTCTGTTGAATTGACAGGGAAATTTGCAGTGCTTGGCCAGTAATTAACAAAATCTCAGGCTTGAAGGATCTCAGAACATAAACTGCGGACAGATACTGACAATACATAGGGCCACAGATTGAACAAGTGTTGTCATTGTCTATGTTCCCTGCACTCCATACCCAGAGTTAATTATACGTAACCATTCAGAGAGCAGCAGACAATTAGCATAGTTACAGAAGTCAATAGATTTTTCTTCTAATGCCTGCTGGCTGGCCCAGGGGACCAGTAATGGGATATAGACCTTGGACATAAAGCTCACTTATTCATATCTAATGGTGGCAAACTCTTGACTGTTTGGAATGAGTTTGGGGGTCAGAGTGCAAATACCTAGTGGACAGGTACCCACATGGCAAAACCCATCGCCACAACTTCCTCCTGCTTTCCTCCCATTTTCTGATCTCTAGCAGCGAGGCCAAGGGCTATGGAGACCGAACTCCCCTCTCGTCTTTTGAATTTGTCCCTGCAGATCACGATTGAGGCACGTACGGGGATGGGGGTAAGGAAAGCTTGCCCTCTTGTTGCCTGTGCTGTTCCTGTTGGGTGGATATGATGAGAAGAGAGGCTGTTTCCATAGCTGTCAATCTGTCACCTTCTACCAGCACTTGAGGTTTGAAGGAAAACTGCTGTTATGAGATCAACTTCAGCGTTCCTCTTCGTCATCGTGTGCGTGTGAAAAGTGGGTGAAGGTATCAAAATGGAGAGTGAATGGAGTCTGGAAAAGTAGACAGTATTCTACACAGCTCTAAATCATATCGGGCTGGCCGCATGTTGAAGACTTAATCAGGCATTTCACACTAGAGGGTGAATAACTCAATTATGCAGGATTTCTTTATGGGCTTGTTGCTCTCTAACCACCAATTTAATCTCCAGGCAAAGATGGATGCTAATGTCTGAGGCCAAGTGGACATAGTTGATGCAGGTGCATGCCAATTGCCTAAGGCCAGGTGGGCGTGGCAGGTTAATGTGTTGCGCAGTTCGCATGCTGTAGTTTGAGAGGAGGCATAATTAGCTTTACCCAGACAGTTTGTTCTTGCCAGCTGCTGTGTTAAAGCTCTTGGTGACCAAGGCCAGGATTAGCGACACCTAGACTTTTCACATGTGCAGTTGCCTGTGCAAAAAAATTAACGTGCATAAAAATACAGGCACAATTGCTGTGATTTCTCTTCCAGTCATAGGGACTGTATGGTCAAATGCCCATTTGTGTGTGTGGTGATTGCAGTTATGCAGGGTGCACATGGAAGACTGTCCCGCAGTGCGGGCATAGGAGATGACGCAACATTTTAATGTTGCTTGAAGGGAGTGATCATAGGCAGTGTAGTACACCCTGTATATCCGTCGTCACTGCCACGTGGCCACACCATGTTTGCAAGCCCTAAATATGCAAAACACTTGTGCCTGTGGCTATATACCTCTGCAGGGTGATCATCCGTCTGTCTGTATTTGAGTGGTGCTCATTTGCAGGTACCCAAAATGCACTACCTTCTCCTAGCCGCATCAGAGTTGATGCTTAAGCTCCGAGACCCACCAGTTCATTGCAAACTGGCCAAGGAAAAATTACTTTTGGCCACTACTGATCTAGGCTAGGTTCAAAACAGCAAATCAGATGAAAGGTTCCATTTAAAAATACAGCCGTGCTAATGCTGTTAACGGTATGGCACTAAACACTTGCATATTTTGCTCTTTTTTCCTCCACATCAACCCCCAGAGTTTCTCTCTGTCTTACCTCCAAATCGCCTTTGACTGTAGCAGTAGCAGGTTACACCACTGATGGATCCATGCAATCGATAGCTTTTCTTGTTTTACGCTATACTTTCCCCACAGCTTCTTACTGAAATGGAGCTATGATTAAAGGTTGTTGCCTCTGATAATTACAGCCCTGGAAACTGAGTACGAGCAACAGACGGGTGGCTATGCCATCCCCAAGGGTCGTTGGCTCTGTTACAGAACTAGTTGGTTGGCCTTAAATCAGTCCCTATTCAGGACCTTAGTTGGCTGACTTCCCTCCACACTCCACCCCCTTCTCAGCTACAAGTTTCTATGGATGTGGATTAAACCTGCTGTGCTCAATAAAATAAGCTGGTGGGAAGTGGCTGTGAATGCACTGGATTGTTTGGAGTTTCCATTTTGCCGTTAGCCTGCCCTAATGGGAAAGGGGTGGGGGTTATTTGTGAAGTGCCCCGTCTGCACCTAAGATAAAAATTGAAGTAACTTGACACATTCTCTAAAGTCTCTAACCACCACCTTTGCTTTCTCTAATTCCCAAAGGAAGCTTGCCCTGTGGCACACGCCTCACCCACTCCCAGCCTGCGTGGCCCCATAAGTGTAGAGTCAATACTTCTGTATGTTTTAATAGCAGCTTCCACACTGGTGGATACAAAAGTTGCAAGAAATCAGGAGCAGGTTGCACAGGGGAAGGGCTTGATTATGCTTCCTTGGTAGCAACAAAATGCAAAGGAGCCAAAGAATGCAGCAAAGATGTGTGTACGCAGTGTGCAGTGTGCGTACACAGTGTTGCAGTGCTAGTGTAGGGAAGATGCTGTTGAAATGGATTCCTTGGGCTTTGCAGCTTTCAATAAGCTATCAAGAAGGTTGTTTCCTGAGGCTAAGGGAATACCATTTTGGTCCTGATCTAGCAGGAGTCACACCCAGATGAGTGGTTTGATGCAGTGGTTAGGAAGGTAGATTGTAGGCAGCCTTTGCCCCTTCTGGTTTATGAGCCTACAGAGGAGCATAGCTTGAGTGGACAGGTAGTTCTTTCTTTCCTACCCTGGCCTCCTGTGAGAGCCCAGGGCTCCGTGATGAAGATAATGAGGGGAAGGAATTTGGCAACCAGAACTCCCTTTGGGCCTCCAAGTCTTGATTATTATTGTTGTTATTCTTAATAATAATAATAATAGCACTTTATGAAACGTTAGCTAACTAACCCTCCCAGCGCTGTGGGGAGGGAAGAGTTATTACATTTTACAGAAGGGGGAACTGAGATGCAGAAATATGCTCTGACTTGCCCCAGGCCACGCCCATCGGTGGCAGGCACCATGAATAGAACCCAGGAGTCCTGATTCACAAGCGGTGAGGCGGCTCTGCCTCTTGCTGAAATCCCCAGCGCATGCCTTCCTAGCCAGAAGCAGAGTCTCTCAAGCTTGGTTGCCCCTCAGGAGAAGAGATGAGGCTCCTTCACTTGCAGCGGTCATACAAACAGCAGGCAAGGCTGGACGTATGGCAGCAGCACTAGGAATAGGCCGATTGTAGAAATGAGAAGCTGGCAACACCTGCGTGAGTCCGATGTAAACCATTGCCTTGCGGGAGGGGCGGTAAATGACTCCGATGATAGGACTTCCACCACTGCCCCAACTGAGTAGCTCTCGTCACTGGGAGCTTTCCCTACCATCCAGCGTATGTTTCCCTTTGCTCGGTTTCATTCCTGAGCTAGATCCACTTGGAAAACCCTGCGTCGCTCCCCTTCGCTCTTTGACTTAGATGGCTGCGTTCCCCTCTCGTTGGCATTTAGCCCAGCTACAAATGTTTAATTACAACCTCAATAGAAGAGCCTGCATTATTAAATCGGGAATGGACATGACCTGATACAAAATGAGGGCTTTCAAAGAAAAGGTCTGAACATGCAGCACATGGCATGAAAATTCCTTCTGCACGAAGGCCCCGGGTGGCAGAGAGGTTACAGGTAGAATTACAGGCGTCTTGTTGGCTGGCAAGAGCTGCAAATAGGGATTGTGTCGGAACTCGTTACCTTAATGTGGTTAATTTGTGAGCAGAGTGTAATTGTACAGGGTGCAGGGTGAAGTGAGGATGTTGCTTCTGTAGCACTTTTTGCTATGAGGCGAGGCCAGTGTTCCTAACGGACAGTATTTAGAGTAGGGGGTATCAACTGGAGGGAAGGGCAAGTGGATATAAATGGAGCACTGCAGCCAGTGTTCTTCACCTATATACCGGTAGTAACATCCTGCTCCGTGGGAGCACTGGACGCCATTGAGCATGTGTGGGCCCCGGCAGGGTGAGCTGCGAACGGGTACCTTTGCGCAGATTCCAGAGCGCATGCAGCAGATTTAACTGAGCCGTGCAGTAAGAGGGTGGGAGATGCTGTGCTTGTCTGTGTCAAACAGAATTCCCTGAATCTCCAGCTTAAATGTCGGGCCCTTTTCAGCAAGCGTTGTTCGTGAGACGGGTGGATGAAGTCAGACAGGCTCATCAGTGAGACTTCTAGGGCTTGGCCCATGGGGAAGACCTTTCTGGACTGCCAGCTGGGTGTGATCTTTATTGTGCCACAACATGTAACGCGTTGGCTGCCACGTCTGTGTACATATGGGTTACAGGTGCAGTTAAGCATGTCCCTAGGGATGTGCTGCTGCTGCCTGATATGGGGAGATGGAACTTTGGAGCAGGGTGGGAAGATGTCTGCTCAGGTGGGATGTGCCCTCCAGAATACATTTGCTAATGAATGGGAAGGCGGACTGTGTCATTAAACCACTCAGGGCACGTCTACGCAGCCCGCGGAATCGAGCCTTCCAGCCCGAGTCAACAGACTTGGGCTCATGCTACCACACTAAACATAACTGTGTAGACCAGTGGTGGGCAACCGCATATAGCCCATCAGGGTAGTCTGGTTGGGGGCCGCGAGACATTTTGCTGACATTGACCGTCTGCAGGCACAGCCCCCCCACAGCTCCCAGTGGCTGCGGCTCGCCGTTCCCAGCCAATGGGCGTTGCGGGAAGCGGTGGCCAGCACGTCCCTGTGGCCCGCAATCAGGTCAACGTAAACAAAACGTCTTGCGGCCCGCAATCACATTACCCTGATGGGCCCACCACTGGGGTAGACGGCACTTTGTAGTTGTGACTCAGCCTTGAGCTTGAGCTCTGAAGCCCACCCCGCTCCCTAGGCTTCAGAGCCTGAACTCCAGCCCACGCCACAGTGTCTACAATGCTATTGTTTGACTCCATCCCTGCGGACTAGCAGCTCGGTGCTGCAAAGGCATGGGCTAGGTACATGCTATGGCAAGTGCAGGGGTGTGTGTGTCCTATTCCTCCCCCCACACACACACACACCCAGCCCAGCCCAGCCCAGCCAAAGAATAATGAAAAGTTATGCTTTATTGTTCCTGTTGTGCTTAAACACTGCTTCTGTAGCACATGTTCTGTGGCAAATTTCACTTCTGTTTGATCATGTGCCCTGAAAGGGCAGCCAGTCTCCTTGACACCAAGCCAAGGCGTCTGTGAAGCGCAGCACGGCACCGAATCCGGATTAGAACTAAACAAACCCTCTTTGCACAGAAGCGCTAGAGTTCCCAGCTGGGGGATATTTCCTGCACTGGCGAGCACGGATTTCTGGCCGGCGACTCGGGGATGCTGGGCTTCTGGCCACGAGCTTGAGAGTCGCTGCTCTGCTTGGCTTTGGCAACAGACGGTTACTGTGTGCTCCAGCCAGGGGAAAGGCAGAGCGAGATCTATGGACTGTTGGGAAAAAAAGTAGTGCTAGAGCCCTGGACAATCTGTTACCACTATAACAGAACCGTCCTTCAGTGGTAATCACCTCAGTGTCCTTGGCAAGGTTCTGGGGTAAAGAAACACACCTGAGTAGGTTGCAGTGTAGCCTGATCTATCAATTATGTATTAATTCTGTTAATTGCTTAAGAATTTCCAGTTACCGCTTTGAGGGTTGACAAGTTCTCATCCCAAGATCATGCCCAGGATTATTTGATTTCTTTCATGCCTAGAGATCTCGTTGTTCTGTGTACTCACGCCCTGCAAGCAACCACGCGCCTTACAAAAGGAAGAATCTGCTTGGCTGGTGGCAATTCTGAATTGCCTGGGTATCTGGTAGAGATCCACTTGCCTCTAGCTTCCTTAGCCAACTCTGACTCCCTCCTGTGATTCAGAGGAACATGCAATGGCAAGGGCAGCATGCAGGAGGTGTCCTGATCAGAACACGGGCCTCAGCAGGAGCAGACTTGGATAGCACAGGCCATCACATGGGGAATGGAGGGGACCACTTGCTGCTGGCACTAGGGGCCTGCTAAAGGCTTAATTGGGCGAAGGCGCAATGGCAGCTGGGCAGAGACAGACAGTGAAGAGGAGACCATGTGCGATGGAAGGCAGGGCTCAGGTGGGAGGGACCAGTATCAAAACAGGCCATTGAAGTGGGTAACTCCCATTGGCTCCTACATAGAGCCTGCCCCAGCAAACTAGCCCAGACTCATCATATTGCAGGGGAAAGCTGCCCTTTCTCGTTGATAGAAAGTGCTACTGGATGAAAATGTGCGTGATTCTAGAGTCTCCCTGTCACCCAGCTTTATTTTGTGTGTTCCTTTTCTGGCCAGCCTGGGTAAACGTGATGCTGCTGAAAGCCCTGTGGTGCGGGGGAGCTAAAATTTTGCAGCACAAGGAAAAAGTGGTGCCTTGGCTTTTAATACCCCTTTTCTTCCTTCTCTGATATGAATCTGTGGAATGTAGCCTTCCAAAGGGAGAAGGGTTAACCCCCAGCGCTGCTGATTGCCATGTGATAACAGTTGCCTGTGTGATTAGAGCAGATCCCTGCTGTAAGAGGAATCACATGGGAGGCAACCCGGCTGGTCAGATGCTAACGTGCCTCACCAAATCCTGTGCTGCTCCCCTGTCTTCCTCCCTCACAAAGGAGAGCACTTGTTTCATTGAAGGAGAGGCCCCACCCCAGGCTTGGATTTAGGCTCCAGATCAAACAGCATGAAACAAAACAGCCGCAGAGAGATTTAAACCAAAACAAATAACCCCTGCGGGTGTGCTGGAAGGGCTTTCAGTAAATTTACAATCAAATCCTCTTTTTATGGCTTTTTAATTCAAATAGTAGATAAATAACAGGAACTTTTGATATTTAGACCCTAAAGTAGCTCACTTCCCTTCCCACAATTCAAAGGGGATACCATAACATGCTGCTTTATTGGGTCACCGATGAAACTAGAGAAAATCCTGGGTCTTTATCGAGGAAAAGCAGCTTTTGGTGGAAGGACGATATAATAGCAAAGTCTTTTAAGCATCATTCAGCCAGAAGGATCCCAAAGCAAGCTGCATAATGCAGGAATCATTCCACCCACTGCTAAAATGCAGCTAGCGCTGGGGTGGAAGGAGCAGCTGTTTAACAGTCACCCAGCAATGCTGCACAACCATTTAGGACAGGGAATAAGAGAGGATCCCCTATTCGGTTGAAACAGCTGGGGAGCTTTAGGGAGGCAGGATAGAATTGTTCCACTTGGAATTTAGTCAATGGCATCAAGGCCCCAAACTCTGTTATTGGCACATAAAGTGTCTTAGGGCAGATCTGCACTACCACTTAAGTCAATCTAATTTACGTCGCTCGGGGTGTGAAAAAGACGCCCCCAAGTGACGCAAGTTACAGCAACCTACGTGTTGGCCACACTGGCGCTATGTTGGTGGGAGACGCTCTCCCGTCAGCACAGGGCGTATTTACCAGACACGCTACAGCGGCTGTAGCGCTTGTAGTGTAGACCAAGTTCCAGCAGTGGTGAGTCCAGGAGAAACAGCATGTGGGCTTTGGTGCTGGGGATTAGGTGCTCAGAGGTGCCCTTAGGAAAGCTGTCTGCTTTCATGGGGCTTTCATCTCCTGATTTCTGCTTGCTAACTTGCATCAAAAGAAGCTAAAAATACATTAGCTCCCTCATGTTACTTTCCCATGTAGCAGTTGTCGCCGTTGTCAGATGGGATGCTATGCAACAGTGAATGGGAGGGGAGGTGTCTAGGAGGCATTATCTGTCAGCGCGATCCACGCTGTGGGAAGTAGTTAGTTGTTAATTTCACTTATCCTAGTTTTACTGCAGTGGAATCACACAGTGTGAAACTGGAGTAACGCAGTAGGAGATGAGCCCAAGAGAAACTTGTCTATGCCTTCTCTAACAGAAACGCAACCTGCTTTGCATCAACAAAACTAATGCCCTATCGGCAGATTTTGTCCCAGGGTGTTGCCAGACCATTTCCCTGCCGAACACCTGTCTGTGTCAACCTGCAAAGGTCTCTGGGACTCAGCCTGTGCCTGCTTCTCACCTTTTAATAGTCTGTCCATGTTTGTTTTTTGTCCCAATGTAGGTGATGTGGCAAACCTGAGTCCTGAATACTCCTTCGAAGGCACAAACGTTGATGTGGGGAACATCGTTCTGGCTTTGTATAGCGGTCTCTTTGCCTATGGAGGCTGGTAAGATCCTGGCATATTACTCATTGCAGTGACTGTGTCATTTAGTTCTTTGTCTTCAGCGCTTTGAGAGCGTTGGCAGGGAGGGCATGGCCCAGAACATCTAGTCTAGCTCTGCTCCTCACCCAGGTAACGGTGCAATCGCTTCATTTTTGTCTAGTGTTGTTCATGCTCAATCCTTACAGCCTCTCCCCAGTCCCTATGTGCAAGTACAAGCAAGTGGTGTCAGTTGCAGTATTTAAAACAGGGAGCAAGTCTAGGGGCAGCCTGGTAAAATGCCCAGGTTCTATGGTGAGCAGACCCCATGGAAACCAAGAGGCACTAAATAAGGTGGGATTGTCTGGTTGGGCCAGAATCGTCACAGACGGAGAAGGATATTTGAAGAGTCAGGGGACACTTAGGTGCAGCAAGAGAGCAAGGCTATTCCAGCTAACCAAGGCAGCATGGGAGAAAGGACTCATCACATGCTCTGGGCTTGAGAAGGCTCCATCCCTCATTTTGGGCAGGAACTCAGAGGCAATATGCCTTATATGGGCCATTGGTTCAAACTGGCTGGATTTTGGTAAGCCAGTGCCCATGGCTTGTGTAGGAGCAAAGGTCAGAGTAGAGGTTGTGGGCCCTGCAGCTGTGACCAGCAGCTTGTCAGTACTGACACATCAGTCTGCCAATTGACAACTCCAAGCCAACGCTCCTACAGGTTTCTTCATTAATCTCTTCACACTCTCACATGTGTGCCCAGAAGCCTGGGCTCTCTTTATTTGCAATAACAATAGAGGCAGATTGTGGCCCTCCTCTGGCAGTACGCTGCTAGCTGACCATAAGTTTCGGCATGCAGTGATCCATCTTATTCCAAGCAAGCTGGCTGCATTGCATGCTGAGACCTGCAGAGAACACCTTTGTTTGAAGGTTTTGTAGGTAGCCTCGGCCCTTGTGCCGTAGATTTGAGACACGCGGCCACCCTTGGTTTTGCAGAGCATGCTTTGGTTTGTCTGTCTCTAGTGGGGCTTGCGTATGCATGTTGAGGTTAGGGTTAGGCTGCTGGATTCTTTTTCTAACTTCATTGATCTCTGTAACCAGAATTACCATTGTCTTTTAAATTGCAGGAATTACTTGAATTTTGTCACTGAGGAGATGATAAACCCCTACAGGTATGTGCATCACATGGCAAGCTCTTGGCTAGAGAGAGAAACTCACCAGCTGTTCACCCTCTAAATGCCACTTCCATCCCTTAACGTAAAGCCACCCTTTGTGTGTAGCAAGTGTTGTCTCTAGCCATCCCAGGGAATGTAAAACAAGCTCTCGTTTGGGGGCAAACAAAACCTCTGCTGTGGGCAATGCACGCTAGATAATGAGACTGCTCTTCGTTAGTACAGCATGGGGATTTCTGCAGGGAGGAGGAAAAGAAAATCTCTGTCTAAGAGAAGCCCTTGTTAAATCACCTTCCCTCTCTGGTCTCATTTGAAAGTCCCATTTCCTTGGCCTGGCTCAGCAGCCGCTCCTTCACAGTTGTGACTTGCTGGCAGAAAGGGGGTTTTCTTTGCATTTGTTGCTTTATTGCAGTTTCATAATCCTATCTAATGTATATTTTCACCAAAATGCCAGAGGGCTTGCCAGGGTGAAGTTTTACTGTCTGCCACGCACGCTTGACCTCTGCATTTTTTTCCTCCCAAGGCATGGGCCTTTCTGTCCGTTACATGTCTATGTCAGGGTTATATGAGGGGATCTGGTAACATGGGATTGATCTTGCCAGAGCAGAACATCTCTGGCAAATCCCTGATCCCTGCAGGAGAGGTGCAAACCATGCGTGATTGCCAGCGGCATCACTGGCTGCAGTTTAGGCCAATTCCTGACCCCTGTGGTGATCAGCTCGTGCTGCGAAGCATGAGATTCTTTTACCCTTTCCTTGACATGTGTAATTACACATGTTTTTGTAGACAGTAATTGTCCACCCCTTTCCGAATGCAGCCACTCTGTTGACTCCCTAACCTCCTGCAGCTTTGAGCTCCACAGGCAGATTGTCTGCTGCATTAAGAAAGATTTCCTTTTAAAATTAGTTTGCTTAAAATAAGTTAGCCTATCAGGAAGGGCAAATCTGCCTTCACACCAGCTTCTCTTTGAGGGTTTGTTTAGGTTTCAGGGGCCCAGCCAGCTTTCTGGTGACTCTCAGCTACAGCCTGACCTTCCTGTCTCCTTTGTAGACAGCCACAAGCACAAGTGCTTATCCTCTGGCCAGCAGACTACTGTGCATGTTCTGACTCTGGTATCTGGCAGGAGGCCCCTGTGAGCTCTTCAAATGAAAGTCTGTGCCTTGAACCCGAGCACCATTTGCTCAGCCAGAGTCCACTCACAACCTGTCTTCCCCCCAAGAGTCCATCTCCCTCTGCCTTCCAGCCACCATCCTGGGCTACTTTTATTTTTGGAATTGTCTCCTCAACTTCTCCAAGGAGGATGGAGTCCAGATTGGACCCTCTGCAAGACCAAAAAAAGCAGAATAAATTGGGCAGTCTTTAACCCAGTGCAAAAACCTATTCAGAAAGGCTGGTCTCTGCAACAGCAGCATCTCGAATTATGTCTCCAACTGATCTTCAGAGCCCCCAGATCCTAATATGTTATGATTTCCCTCTTCCTCCCAGAAACCTGCCTCTAGCCATCATCATTTCACTGCCCATAGTCACCTTAGTTTACGTGTTGACGAACTTGGCTTACTTCACTACCCTGTCAACAGAACAAATGCTGTCGTCTGAAGCCGTGGCCGTGGTAAGATGAGTCACATAAAAAATGCTCTTATCTATTTCTCTCCGCTGCCTGAATCCCTCGTGCTATCTCTAGTTGGATCTCCCCATTCATTCAACACTTATCATGGCTGCTTATAAGAAGCTGATGTTTGACAGGAGATGGGAGGCGGGGAAGGGTTGTCCCCACATGAGCTGGATTAATCAGAGCGATAAGCAAGGGTGGGGGAGGGAAATAAATGGCATTGTTGTTCATAAATAACCCTAGCTGCCAACTACCGGCCATGTAACTGTCTGATCAGTTACCAGAGTGTGACATTTATTGGAAAAGGTCACTCCATCAATAGTGAACCGGGCTGGTGTCTCCAAGTATCAGTTGGCTTTATCTGCACTTGAATTTAAAAAAAACAAACAAATAAGCATTATTCTAATAGTTAAAATTAAAGCACGCACAGAACTCCTGCTCACTGGCCCTATGGAGAGTGGGCAGCTTTGTGTGAACTCGGAAGCTAAGCAAGACTGGGCATGGTCGGTATTGGTGGGGAACCCTCCAATCCTGCATAGATTGGTGTTGGTAGTTCAGCAGGCAGCACTCTCTCCTGTGAGTAACAGTGAACCCACACACCAGCACGGTGCTATCTGGTACTGTGCTGCTAGAGATACCAGTTCTGGTTGCATTACTCCAGTTTTATTCTGAAGTGACTCCAATGAAATAGCGGAATTGCACTGGCATAAAATTGGAGCAATATTGGGATGAATCAGACTGAGACGTAAAACTGAGACTCATTAAAGAGCCCATGGCACTTCCTGCCAAAACGGGTGTCTGCTCCAGTGTCCTGGACTAAATTGACATTTTGCATATGTGAATCCTCCTGCCGTTGCAGTTGGATCCAATATTTTCCTAGACTTTCTGTCCTAAACCATTGTGTGGTATTGCTGAAGCTGTTCTAATGGATGTCATGTTCTGCCCCAGAGATGACTGCATGTCAGGGAAGTGCCTTCTGTCAATCATGTAATTCTGTAAAATGCTTTGGGCGTGTGAAAAAGGCAGTATGAAAAATCTTCAGCGGTCTGTGTGTGTATAGTCAACATGAATGAGGTATTTTATATGTTAAAAACTTGTCTGGGTAAATAGATACGAGTCCCTGTAGGCAAGTTGCTGATGGAATGTTGCTTCCTTGTAGGACTTTGGGAACTATCACCTTGGCGTGATGTCTTGGATCATACCCGTCTTCGTTGGCTTATCCTGTTTTGGGTCTGTCAATGGATCCCTCTTCACTTCTTCTCGGTAGGTTTTTTGCTCAGTACTGCAGATCCCATTTACAGGCACCGGGCCTAACCTGTCTTCGTTTGGAGCTGTCCTCACAGGAGCGGGGTCTCTGAGGTTCTGCCGCTGGACAGATGCAGAGAGGGAGGGGGCAGTGCACTATGTAAGGAGTGAGAGTGGTCATTTTTTTGAAAGGCCTTAGATCAGTGACACTCGGACCTCAGTGCCAAATTAGCGATCGACATTATCCCAAAGAGCCACAGTCATGTGAATTCAGTGTTTCATTTAAAATATATATCTATCTATATCTACGCTCCTGTGAGGACCGCTCCAAATGAAGACAGATTAGTCACTGTGCCTGTAAATAAATATATATGTATATAATTCTCACAGCAAAATGACTGACCAAGTATTTTATCAGCTACAGTTGGTTAATAACGCAGTAAAAGTATCCTGATTGGTTAATAACTTAGATTGGTTAACTTAGATCCCCCAGTGTTTTAATATCATGTGCTGCAGAGGGCTGCAGGAGACGCATTAAAGAGCCACTTGCAGCTCGTGAGCAGAGTATCATTGCCTTAAACAGTATCCAAAGGCCAAATCCTGAATCCTTGCGGAGACCTTCGTCTCACTGTCTTTGGGCAAAATCCTTTTGAAGTCGTTGGGTGTCTTCAGCTGCAGACTAAATAAGTACTAGGGTGACCAGATGTCCCAATCTTATAGAGACAGTCACGATATTCGGTGCCTATTACCTCCCACCCTATCCCGATTTTTCACACTTGCTGTCTGGTCACCCTAATAAATAGACTTGGACTTTAACAGCAGTGCTCAAGAAAGCATTTTCAATGTAAACCCAGATGCTTATAAAGCCTCAAAAACAAAGACTGAGGATTCCCCCAAAAGAAGAGAGAGGATGGCAATGGACTGACACCCAGGAGAGCTGGGTTCCGGTCTCGGCTCTGCCACAGACTCCCTGTGCGACCTGGACTAAGGCACTTAATCGCGCTGGTTTGGTTCCCCATCTGTAAAATGTAGCTAAGAAAACTTTCTTCCTCCCACCCTCTGCCTTCTCTGTGTAGAAGGCAAGCTGCATATGTGCAGAAGTCAGCATGTTGAGGCCCTGATCTCAACAGGTGCCACTCTAATGCAAATAATTAATAGCAGTGGTGGGGAGCATAAGTGGCACACAATTGCCACTTGGAATAGCAGTGCATGACTACGTACTACAGGTTGGGTTCAGAGTGTTATTTCAGCCTGGCTCACTCCAAAATGCCTATGCTTCTGTCACGCCGTTGTACCTTGTTTTGTACTGAATGCAAACCTGGACTGAGTGAGTGACTCCCAAGCACTTGTGCCAGGTGAAGTAACTGCTCTGTTGCCCTCAGGCTTTTCTTCGTGGGATCCCGGGAGGGTCACCTGCCCTCTGTCCTGTCCATGATTCACCCCAAGCTTCTCACTCCGATGCCATCTCTCATCTTCACAGTAAGTGTCCTGTGGGCTTTCAGATTAAGGTGGTGCATGGCAGAGAGAACACAACTGATCGAGACGGTGGAGCAAGCCAAGGTCCATCAATGCCTGCCCCTGCTGGGGCTGCAGGAAAATGGCCGTGGGATACTCCACTGAATCCAAACAAGCAATCTCTGTTTGTTGTCCCAGTGGAAGGTGAACCTCCTCCATCTCCTTTTGCCGATCCCCAAAGTGTCTGCCAGTATGCCATAGGGAATAGTCCTCCCAGGCCCCACGTGTCTTGCTAGGTTTAATAAAGTGCATGGGGTGAGGATGTCCTAGTGAGAGAGCAGCACTACACAGGAAGCTGAAATGCCGGGTGACATTGATAAGGCTATATGCATGTAAGTTAGTGTCAGCTGTTACCACTGTACCTTAAGTCACTGTTTTAGGAACCTGGGGGAGGGGAGAAGTTTTGCAGCAGAGAATCCAGACTGCCACCAGCTTCAGTAAATTGAAAAGTCGTGGGTGGTCCCTGGGGAAAATGTGTGTCACTTTGGTGCCACAGTCTTTCTCCGGATGTTCTCTGACGCTGTCAGAGCATCCACAGCTGTAGAACAGCAGCTGTAGTTTCAGTCTTCGGGGGCAAAAAGAACACGTCTCTGCACTTCAGAATAAAAACCTTTGGAAGGAAGTGTGGCTGGGTGAAAGAGGAAGTGAAGGGCACATAGTCTATCACCTGGTCACAGATTCAGTTAGCTTAGTGGAGATCCCTGCTGAATCATCCAGTCCATGTTTCAGCTCGATCCCACCTCACACATCCTTGCAAGACTGACGGCGCTTCAAATTCTCGGTCTGCAATGGGAATAGCTGGGGGGAGGGGCAGGGGGCCCACACAGAGCGCATGCCAAGATGGAAAGAGCAGCGGGTGCTGCAGGACCGGATTCGGAGGCATTGGTACAGCTGTGGCAGGGATCCCTGCTGGTCGTGATTGAAATGCATCGAGTGAGCTGCATAGAGGGTGCTCTGGCCGGGAATACAAGAGGTAGCATGTGTCAGAACAGAGGTGCATTCAGCAGAGCTGTGTGGGGAAATGTTCCATAGCGCCTTCCTGTTCCTAATGTGACTGATTCTGACCGACTCGTTCAGACTCTTAGTTTCCTGAGCACTAAGAAAATTCCCCTCCTTTTCATCCTCCAAAACCCCACCCTCCTTTTTCTCTCTGTGTGTTTATATGGCCCTCATCCCCATTGCATAGCCCTGGATTGCAAGTTTCACTTTGAAATAATTCCATGCAGTGATCAGACTTGGTTAAATTAGTAAAAAATTAAGCCACCTCTTCTGTGTATGCCTAGAAATCCTTCACAGTTCTTGGATGGTTGGCAGTTGCTCTCAGACACTTGTCGTTAGTAGTGTGAGTGTTCTCTCCTGCCTGTCCCTTTGCTCATGGCTTCTGTTTCTGGCCGCAGTGCTTCATGACCTTGCTGTACGCCTTCTCCAATGACATCTTCTCCGTCATCAACTTCTTCAGCTTCTTCAACTGGCTCTGCGTGGCTCTGGCCATCGTCGGCATGATCTGGCTCCGCTACAAGAAGCCGGAGCTGGAAAGGCCCATCAAGGTGAGGATGGTGTTGGCAGCATAGCGGGTAGCCCTGCAGACGCAGAGCGTTCCCCTCCATGCTCGGGGTTCTGTGATGCTAGTGGGAAGGTGGCAGGATTGGAGGCTTTATGGTGGCACTTGCGGGAGAGGGGCAGTTCATTTGTGTTCTAGGATGTGACTTCCACGTATAGAAATTTTCTCCCTCAGCAGTAAGGGTGAAAAAATCTGTGCAGGGAGGAGTGGAAAATGCAGCTGCTTTACTGTGCGGCGGGGCAACTTTAGAGCAAGCCAAGTTAGATGTGAACGAACAGAGGCCTATGTGAAATGAGTGGCTGGTGTCAGACTGGTTCCTGGTAGGCGGGAATCCACGTTGCACAAAACTCCATCTCGGCTGACGCTCATTGGCTCCCTCATTGGTATAGAGGCCCAGGGCTGAGACACCTGGGTCATGGAAATTCCCTCCACGTCAGGGGTGCAGTACCTTGGCAGGGCAGCACACGGGAAAGCTCTCCGTGCTAAACCTGCTCAGGGGATTATTAGTAAAGGACGTCAGCCCGTGTGGCTCTCAACTGAATGCTTTGTACCAGCGTGAAATCGACTTAAAATATTTGTTTAAAAAACAAACTACATGGGAGATAACTTTATTTGATTTGTCCTTGGCCACCCTGGCAGCACAATGGGCCCATCTGGTTAGAGGCCAAGATCATGTCAATCACTGGAGTCATTCAGCCCTTCTTAAAGGCATGCTCTGCCATCATCTTCCAAGCGCACTCAAATCCCCACCAAGCCACCGACGGCCAAAAAGCAGCAAACGTTACCAACCTTCCCAGATCAGTGCTCCCAAGATGGCTCTTAGCAAGCGGCTTCCCTCCTGAAAGCTGGGCTCTGCTCCCTTATTTTAAGAGTACTGTGGTGTTCTAAAGCAATGACCTAAATCGCTACAGCTCACGTTAGCCGTACTGCTGCGTTCGGGACTGTTAGTTGAGACACTCTATAGTTTTATATATAATGGAAGGACTGAGCATGGGACTGGGAGCCAAGAACTCCTTGGTTCCGATTCCGTGTACGTCGGGGATTTGCTGTGTGGCCTTAGGCAAGTCACTTGGCCTCTCTGTGATGGAGCAGAGAAATGTCACACCAGCAGTAAAGGATTGATGAGAGCCTGTGGGCCCTGCTAGCCCCATCCATCTGTACCTGCAGCCAGCTCCAGGACTGGAGGGGGAAGGAAAGGAGAGAGCCTGGCTCAGTTCAGGGCTAACTGGCGAAGAGGCAGGAGGTAACTCTGCCTCTCTCTGGGAGGGGAGCATCACTACAAGTCTGATGGCCAGGACAGCCGCCAGGGAGCAGTGCTGCATCCCTGACCGAGAGAGACTGGCACGCACCCAGCACTGAGCAGACTGTACTGTTTGACTGGAAGGCCGTTGTGAGGCTAGGCACCCTCCACACTTACATCTGCCCACGCCCAGAGGGACATGAGGCCGTGGCAGGATGCCACTAACAGCCTGGGTGCTACTCCAGATGAGTCACTACAGCCTGGACAATAGGGGCCACACCTCAGACTGAAGGGACACCAGTAGGAAGTAGTCCAGAGCAGTGGACTTAGCCAGTGTTGCTTCAGAGGGCCCTGGGCTGGGACCGGATGGAGAGGGTGGGCCAGGGTCCCTCTACCATATCCCCTTAAGGGCTGAGACTCCGATGTGAGTGGAGTCCAGAAAGTTCCTCATCTAAGGTTAGCAACCAGGCACCTCTGCCAGGGTAAAAAAGGGGCCAGAAGTCAGGTATGCTAACTACTAGGCCGCCCAGCCCTTCAAGTGCCCTATTTATGTCCTCTGTAAAACAAGGGTGATAATACTTCTAGCTCTCCAGGGTGTTGCTACGGTTGATGGATGAAGAGCGAAACTAAAAATCCACAACTTCTCATTCACAGTGGTGAGCAGTCAGGGGTAGCATCTGCAAAGAGTCTCTCTCAGAATCTAAACACTTCCCCTCCCAGGTCAGAACCCACCACACACATTGCAGGGAGATAAACTTCAATTGCCTCTGTTTCAGATCCTCCTTAACTAACTTCCCATCCCTTTCTTGTCTCCTGTGTCCAGGTTAACCTCTTGCTGCCCATCTTCTTCATCCTGGCCTGCTTATTCCTGATCGTGGTCTCCTTCTGGATGACACCAGTGGAATGTGCTATCGGCTTTGCTATCATCCTCAGTGGGATCCCCGTTTACATCTTTGGGGTTTGGTGGAAAAACAAACCCAAGTGGATCCTCCAAAGCATCTGTAAGTTATAGCTACAGCCGTCAGCCTTTTCAGGGTGCACCTTTGTCTTTGGCGCCATACTAAGCATGCTCAGGCAGGTAGCATTGGCTGTAATTCGTATTGCAAAGGTCTACAATGGGTTTCTGTTTAACAGTCCAACTGGTAATGGGTTGGTCAGCTTGTGGGCCAGGCACCCAGAATGATGGTCCCCCTGCTGTAATGGCAAATCACAGACCAAACACATGAAGCTTTCCCCTCCCTTCTCCTCCCCCCTAATCCCCCAAACAGGGAAATGATGCTGCGTTGGGACATAAATCCCTAGCAAGCTGCTGAGGCTGCCTTATGCCCCCCAAAGAGCTGCAGTGTCTCAGCTTTATTAGCAGAGGAAAATATCCCGCTGGGTGAGGTGGGAAGGGGGATAGAGATACAGTGTAAAAATCGAAGGTGAGATCAGAATTAGTCCCCAACATGTTGTCTATTTCACACAGCCAGTGGAGACCGGTCCTGGTGCATTCAATGCCCTCCCTACCATCAGTGTAAGGCAGCACAGCCAGGGAAGGGGCAATATCCTGGTAGATTCTCTTAGGAGCTTTATTTGTAAGGTATTCATGTAATATAGGTGTGTCTCAGCTGTCAATGTCTACACCACAGTGAGTGTTCAGGGATGGAAAGCTCTGCCTGGCACCACCTAATCTCTGTCTGCACAACTGATTCAAGAAAGTCAAGCTGTGTTGTCTAAGTAACTAAACTCCACCATCTGTCTGAGACTCTAATACAGCTGGTTGACCTAGAAAAGCAGACAAGCAGAAATGCCAAACCTTATCTATGTGCTTTTTATTAACAAGAACAGTGCTTTTTAACAGTGCTCAGGACTTTTTTTTTTTTTTTCCTTTTAATTCTAAGTATCAGGCTTAGTTCTTGGTAAAGCTATTTCCACAGCGGCTGAGTTGCAAATTAGCATATTAATTATGTTCCACCAGGACAGGCTTTTAAACAGAGAATAGAGAAAATAGTCCAAGAACACAAAATAAGAAATCTGACACGTGTCTAATTAGGCGCACATGAGCCTTATGCCCACATATGTATTAACATACTGTAGATCAGGGGTTCTCAGACTTTTGTACTGGTGACCCCTTTCACACAGCAAGCCTCTGAGTGCAACCCCCCCTTATATATTAAAAACACTTTTTTATATATTTAACACCATTATAAATGCTGGAGACAAAGTGTGGTTTGGGGTGGAGGCTGACAGCTCGCGACCCCCCATGTAATAACCTCGTGAGGGGTCCCGACCCCCAGTTTGAGAACCCCTGCTGTAGATAATCTGATCAGATCCAGCTCATCAGAATCCCTGTTAATTGTATCTGCCAAGATTGTCTCATGTGCAGAGAACACTCAGTGTAGTAGTGATGGCACAGAACCATTGAAACACACTTTAAAAAGACACGGTCAAGGTAACTTATGATTTCAAAAAAATCTTACAATTTATACCACCCTCATAAATTTGCAGTTGAAATGTTTCCTAACTAAATCTCCTCCCCCCTCCGTTGTGCATGTGCCCCCCTCTTTTGTTGTTGCAAAGTTGTGCATAAGCATTGGGCTGCACATTCTGATTTGCCCTTGTGTTGGTTGCTTGTGACAGTGCAACGCTGCTGTGTTCTTAAGGAAAATGCATATACAGGATCAGATATTCAGAACCAGGCAAGCAAAAATGCTGTCTCACAACGTGTATGCACCATTACTGTGACTCTGCAGTAACTGCATGTACAGTTCTGAAATTTGGGCCTTAATTATATGCACGGGTTAAATGGCATGTGCACATATGATCAGTTATTACTGTACATTCCCATGAGTGTGCAGTTAATAAGACTGGATTTAGAAATGTACATGTAGTCAATACACATACTCTGACGCCGACATCGGGTTAATTTTTATGCTTATTCTATGCACAAACTCTTGCTGTTACAGATGGAAGTTGTGGATAAGAAGTGAGGCAGCATATAGCCTTGGTACAGTAACTCCTCACTTAATGTCATCCTCGTTAACATTGTTTCATTGCTGATCAACTAGAGAACATGCTCGTTTAAAGTTGTGCAGTGCTCCCTTATAACACTGTTTGGCAGCCGCCTGCATTGTCCACTGCTTGCAGAAAGAGCAGCCCGTTGCAGCTTGGTATCAGGGTGGACCGGCAGCCCCCCGTCAGCTCCCCTCAGTTCCCTGTGCACCTGGCCAGCAGGCTATCAATTGCCGGGCATTTCAGCTGTCCCTCCCCACACTGCCGTGTCCTGCTCCTGGCCTCTGCCGTGGAGCTGCTCCCGGGAGCCTCCTGCTTGCTGTGCGGGGTGGAGGGGAGGGAAGGGAGGGAGAGGGGTGCTTCCCCTGCTCCTGTACCCTATCTCCACAGAGCTGGGGGGACACGACAGGGCTCAGGACGGAGGGAGCTTGCTGGCAGCAGCTACTGTCTCAGCTTGCTGATCTACTTAAAAAGTCAATGTACTTAGAGTGGGGGCAATGCGTCTCTCTCTCTCTCACACACACACACACACACACGTACGTACGTACGTACGTATCGGGGTAGCCGTGTTAATCTATATCCATAAAAACAACAAGGAGTCTGGTGGCACATTAAAGACTAACAGATTTATTTGGGCATAAGCTTTCAGATGCATGGAGTGACACACACACGCACTGTGTGTCTCTGTCACACACACACACACACACACACACTCTCTCTCTCTCTCTCTCTGTGGGTCTCTGTCTCTCTCTGCCATGCTGTGTTTCTTCCCTCCATTTGTGCTGCCTTGTAGAGTGTGAAGCTACATTAACAACAACGTGTTAACCCTTGAGAGCTCACTCAGCCAAGTGCTAGTTCATCATTTAGCAGTAAGGCATTCCCTGGGAAATATCCCACCCTCTGACTCCACCACCGCAACCAAGCTTCACAATCATCATCGCTATGTACAGTATTAAATTTGTTTAAAACTTATACCGTGTATAAGCTTAAAGTAGTATTTTTCAGGAACATAAGTGCAATGTTAGGCAAAGAGTTACTGTATTTGATTTGCAGTGAAGACCTATGAGGTATTTAGACAGACTCCTTTGAAAGAAAAAAGTGGGACGGCTGCCCTGTCAGGCCATTTGAGGCAGAGGATCATGAAACAAGTTACCAGCTCTCCAGGCTGAAATGAGTAAAACTTGCATTCCGGTACCTTTAATGCGCTCTTGTTTCCTCCTATTCAGTTTCCGTGACAGTCCTGTGCCAGAAGCTGATGGAAGTGGTTCCTCAAGAGTCTTAAGGAGGAAAAGCAAAGACGTTCGACTCGGGGAAACGCACAATATTATTTTAAAACAACGCAAAAGAAAATCTTTCTGATCCCTCATAAATCTAGATACCCTGAGCACCTTGGCAGAGCTGCTGCATCCCTGAGACTCCACTCCCTGGTGTGCTCTGCTTTCCCCTCCCTGGCCTCATCACCACCACCAAGCCAGGCAGCTGAGCAACACTTTGAAGAAGAGTTCTTGGGGTACGAATTTAGTCTAGGAAAAGGAGTTTCTACTGGTATCCTCAAGAGGCTCCAGCACGTCTGGTTACCAGGAAACTGATCAGGCACTCTCTGTCTGTGTGTGTGTGTCTGTGTGTGTGATTGATGGCTGGACTTCGGTTATGTTTGTGCTTATTTGTTGTCTTGTTTTAATTTAAGGTTAGCATTTAGTTTCTCCATCACAGCAGCTGCAGCTGAATCTGCTAAAGGAAACAGAAATTCCAAGGCAGTCAATGTTACACATGTGCCTGTGCAAGGGATGGGGACTTCACACTGTCACAGGGCTGCAAAACAGTCCTCCAAGTCATTTTCTTTCAAATGCAACAAACCCAGCCAGCTTACCAAGCAAGATCTCCAGAAGGCTAAACACTTCTGGGCACAAGTAGATAAAACAAATGGACTGAGATAGACATGATGCTGATATTAAACAAGGACTTGCACTGATTTCAACTGGATCCCTGGCCCTTTTTTGCTGCCCCCCGTGAATTTTTTTTATTATTGTTTTTAGTGATACTAAAGCTGTAATCCATTGGATATATATATTTATATATATATATATATATGGTTTTGGGTTTTCCCCCCACCTCAGGGACTCCCAAGTGTTTCTGCTTTTTACCGACTTAAAATAAATATTAGCAAATTCTTAGAGATGTTTGCAAAGCAAAGATTGCTCGAGAGGCGTTGTTTGATAATTGGCACACGCATGTGCACACACACAAAAATATATTCTACTGGATGCTTTGGAGTCTGCCAGTGAGGTGCCATGACAGTGATATGCGAAAGCTCAGAGTGAAGCAGAATTAATGTCTCAGAGAGCCTGGGGCATGTACATGTATTTTGATTTCATTCTGATGCTGAAAAGAGCAATCTGGATCATGCTCAGTTGCCTGTTTTCTGCTTTTCAATCTTAGCCCTC
Organism: Mauremys mutica; assembly: GCF_020497125.1. Classification (NCBI taxonomy): domain Eukaryota; kingdom Metazoa; phylum Chordata; order Testudines; family Geoemydidae; genus Mauremys; species Mauremys mutica. Next base: position 41,029,238 of record NC_059085.1, on the reverse strand, counting down.
TCTTGGTTATTAGGCCAGCATGCCAGGCTACTTTTCTAGTTACACTAGTCCCATCATTATCCTTGAGTACCTAGAATGCATATCATCTGCTCCTGTAAATTAGTACTGGGGTAGAGGTGAGGGTCCAAAGGGCAGCGTTTCATGGGAAGTTTAAGCTGCCTTCTGAAAAATGAGCAGAAGGCCAGGTGGTAAGATGGCTGCATTCTACATTATCCTGAAGACTGGTTCGAGTCAAGCACATACACAGCTCAGTGCCATGCCAACAAGTGGCGCACTCCATCAGCATTCAGTGTAACTGATGCTTGCTCTTAAACAAGTCATACAGAGAATATTTGGAATGGATTCTCCTTGCTCAAACTCACAGATTGCATGTCAGTGTATTGGCTGCTGTGATGGCTTTATTAATGCAGTACTCATTGTGTTTCTTCTAGAAGTATATTCAGAGGAGATGGGACTAAGTAAGTCTGGGGTAGAGGGAAACGAGAGTGTCCCCAAACGGGGATCCTCAGGGGTCACTTTGCTACCCGTCTACCATCAGTTTGACTGATGTTCTCTTTCTCTCACCGTTCCTAGAAGCGATGCTGGAAAAGTGCTCCTTCATGTAAAACTGCAGCACCAGATTCTGGTTGGCTGGCATTAGACCTTCTTTCTAGGACGTTCTGCCTTCCAGAGGGTGGCACTGCTTTGGATGCCGACCAGGATCTGCAGTTCTATGGACCATGTGAATGTGTCTCTGTTTTCTGGGTGACTACAGGGAGCCAACTTTCCCATTCCAACTTGAATCTAGACTCTTATGCTCGCATACAGAGTGCTGTGACCTGTTATGTTCCCATGTAGTCAGGGGCATTCTCTTAAGGACTGTATTGGTTCCTTACCCTTACCTAAAAAATCTGTCTCTTTAGCAGGACACAGGGCCCCAAATTCTGTAACAAATTGCCCTGTATTCATCTATGTGAAAGGTGATGTTCTCTTTTAAAAGCAAAAGCCTATTTTCCTTAAGTAAGCTATGCTAGTCACTTCCAGAGTCTCCTTTATGCTTTTGCCTGGCCATCCCTTCCCTTAGAAAAGGATAATTAAACTTGTGCCCTGCAGTATTGGTTTTTTTGTAAAACAAGATATTTTGAAGTAGTAACCCTGTAGAGTTAGGGGCTTAGAACTCTGCCTCTGTCAGGTGTCTTTCTGCTTTGTTTTGCGTTCTTTTGGCAGTATGGAAGATTTCTGGAAAGAGAGGCAATAAGCATATTGAAGCCTTTAGTTGATGCACTGTCCTTTTATGAAGCTCTGTTGCCAGGAGGCTTGGCAGCTTGTAGCAATTCCAGACAGCAGCATCTCCTAAGACCATCTGGAGAAAATGACCAATGGTTGTAGTTAAATCAAGCAGCACTGTTGCTGCTATTTAAAAAAAAAAATTCTCCTTGTTCTTAGAAAGTATGATAGGAGGAGTGGATGGCTCATTTGTCCTGTAGAACATCTCCCTGCTAGGTCACCTATTCCAATCCAACCTGGGTTGGTAGTGACACATCTGATAGCTGTTGAGGGGAACTCTGTGCAGTGGGTTGGTAGGTCTCAGACCATTCCTAGTGGATAGGTGAACAACTCATGGGCCAGGGAATCTGAGCTCCGCTCCTCCAGATCAGGGTTGAGGTGCTTTGGCAGGACAGCGAGGGGAAATTTGCACTGCCACCGCGTGCGCAGTCAGTACCTCTTCTGCGTACGGCGCACCTCAGGCAATCTGACACCTTTCACTAGTGCTAGATTTTCTTTTTTTTTTTAGGGTTTAGTGTTCTTCGGACCAGCCACATGGGGAACCAGGCTTGAATTTCTTGACTTGGGTTCTAGCCCCCTTGGCTGGCAGGGACTTTAAGTGCCATGTAGCCAACTGCAGAATTATCAGGGGTGGGAGGAGAGAGGGTTTTTCATCCCTCCCCCACCCCAAGCTGAAGTAAATTAGTAGCTGTGCTGAAGTCACAAAAAGTTCAGATCTGGCTCCAAACCTCCCCAGAGTTTTGGCGTTGCTTGGTTTGCACCCATCTCTGCACTAGCTTCAGGGGTGAAGAAGAGATGAAAATGGATTTCCTCTTGTTTAACCTTTGTGTGTGTATAGAAGGATTTTCACATTGGGGAGTTAATTTTTTTAACAAGTCTTAATTAAAACCTGCTTGCTTCTCTTTAATAACTTTCCTTCCTGACATTGAAGTGAAGTGAAGAGTTTTCTCTCGTGTCAGTCTGTGTGCTCCTGCAGTGAAATCACAACACTGCGTTATGACATCACCATTGTTTCTATGGCAATAACTCTATCATCAAAACAACTGCTGCATCACCACAGGATGATGCAGGAGGAGTATCTGGTAGACCAAGGTTGAAATCTCATTCTGAGTTTTCCCAGTGTGCAAGTTCATCTTTCAGGGACCAGACTGATTGTCTTGGAAGGGAATCCCAGGTAGTCCTCTTCATCCAGAGGATGGTGGCCTAGATGTATGTATTTTGGGGGGTTGGGGAGGGAATGGGTAAAGGAGTAAAACTGAATGAATTTTCTTTGGGGAGAAAAAAAGTTGAAAGCAGTTTTGGCAAAGAGAAGAAATCGCTGTTACAAGTATAGATGCTGTCAGCAGAATCTACATCCCAGTGCTAAGGTGCATAACTATCATTCTGAAGCTTGGAGATACCGGCTTTGAGGCTGGACTTGTTAAGCTAGGATAGAGTACATCCAATAAAAGATCTCTGCTGCCTTTCTGATCAAAAGCAGGGTGAAAAGTGCCAGCTGACAGGGGGCATGAGGAGCTGAGAGGGCGTCTGGAGAGACTGCATATAAGTCATCCGGACTAGACATGGTTTTGCCCGTGATTAGTCATCCTATTTTATGTTCTGAATGACCCAAAAGAGAGAGGCTAACCCTCTCCTCGCACACACTCAAACGAAACCATAGTGTTACTTGTAAAATACTAATGACTATTTGATGTTGCCGTTTAGTAAATTTCCCCAACCAGCGAAGTATCTTGTAAACGAATTTTATAGCATAATGTTGTGCAGTTGTGACCTCCAACAGCTACAACTTACTGTAGTGTTAATAGAATAGAGTGTATGGGACCATGGCAACTAGTTTTTAGGATTAATTGCAGGGAAATAATTATCACTGAATGTTCATGGCAATCTTCCCTTATCGTTACCTAGAGGGTAAGGGAGAGGGGTCCTTGATTCAATGGGCACATTCCCCAATGTGTTATAGGGCTCTTCCTCTTTCTCCCTCCCCCTAACCCATAAACATCCACCCTAATTGAAATGAGACTATGCCCTTATTACCCACATCCATTCTGGCAAAATAATGCAAAGTAAACCATGTCAGCTGGGATTTCGTAGAGATGGTGTCAGGGGTTTAACTGTGACTTCGGTGTAAATTCTGGAGGGCAGGTGAAATACAGTGGATGGTGTCATTTAAAAAACAAATGATTTCCTGGCTAATTAAACTTCCAGCAGTATGTGCAGCATTTCCCCTTCCGAATATTGTGTTGTGGTAAACAGGGTTTTAGTGGCACCCACTGTACATACCTTGTTGCTGTCCAGCAAACTTTAAAGATCGTCCAGTTTGATTGAAACCCGTATTAAATTGCTCTGTTGTTTTTCTCTGCTTCAAGCAATGCTGACAGCTGAGATGGGAGTATAACTGAAATTCCTTGGTGTGGCTTTCTTGCGGTCGGTTTGTCTCCAGTGCTGGATTGTGACATAGACTGGAGAGGTGGAGCAGGCTGTGCTCATTAATCAGCGCTACAGATTCATAAATAACTTGGCCATTGGCAGTGATTGGAAGGAAGACGGTACCTGATAATTTGAAGATGTTTCTGGAAGGCATATTTAGGTTTGTCTGAATATGACAGGGTCATTTTCCATTTAGTGGTGACACTGGGAGGTCTTTTCCCTTTTGTCTGTGAAAGCCCCCTGAAAGCTTAAACAGATGTTACCGTATTTGGTGGTAAGAGTTCCAAACGCTACCATTTACAAAACACTAGAGAGCCTCTACTGTGAGGCACTGCTGCATTTTCATAAAAGGGTTGCGTAACCCCCTTTCAGTGACATCAAAGGGAAGGCTAAAAGAACTGTTGAACCACTAAGAATTTTTTTTAAATTTAAAAAATATATTGAAACAATGTTCTTAAAGTTTGTGTCCTCTATTAGAGCTGAAATGAAGCAGGCCAGAAGTGAGATGGCTTTAATTTCCTCCAGGACCTTTGCTGAAGCTCACGCACTGAGCTGTCTGACATTTTTCACATCAGCAGGACTCTTGGCGTCAATTACAGCCTTGTATTCACACTGGGAGCCCACATAGTAGCTGCTTTATCCTGCTGCAGGAATTGGTATCCTCCCGTGGGGACAATGGAGTTCAAGATACTGACTTCAGGCCAAACCTCAACACTCCTTCAGGTGAAACTCCCATGGAAGTTATAAAGTTCCCTAGGCTGCTGAATATTTCATGGAGGCTGCACCCAGTTGTGGTTGTGATGAATTTGGTCTCTTGACTTTCATGGGTATTTTGCCTGCATGAGAATAGCACATGGGTTTGTGGGGCCTGATCATGAAAGATGCTTTAGCTCCTCTCAGTTTTCACTGACTCCACTGGGAGTCACAGGGCTTCAGCCTCACCCTGACTCGGGCCATGGTTGGGGAGTTTCTTACCATTCTCTCTACTGCAGCATCGGGAGCTGTAGTGTAGATGGGCACTGGCTGCTGCTGGTGGTCTAAGCAAGATGTCAATCAGACCTGCTTTGATTAGGGTGACTATGCTCAAGGTAATGGCGGCAACTGGCGGCCCATCTAATAGGGCTCTCAATGTTTCTAGCACTGGTGGAGCCGAACCGTTGTTTTTAACAGTGAGGAATATTTAGAAGATGTCCCTAGTGTTAGATGATGTCCCTTTAGAGACCTGCTGTTCACAGGTCCTGTCCTTAGCTGCTCTTTATCACTGTTGTTCCTTGCTTTAGAAACGATGTCACTTCCTCCAATTGTAGTGTTTAATACAAAAAATATTTTTTTAAATATTGAATTAATTGCAAAAGGCCGAAGGAGCCTTTATACCTAAATTATTCCCTTAGTGTGACATTCATCCCAGTGCAGAAGATCTGCACAATGTCCTGCGTGCCATATTCAGTCCCATGTTGAGGGGCCAAGTAATGCAGATGGCTTTGGGTCTTCTGCACTGTGATGAATTTCACGTATAGGGAGAACTTTGCTCCTTGTTTGTTCAGAAGGACAGCGAGAAGACTAAGTCCCATTTAAGTCCTTAAAATAGGGAGTTTTAAGTGTTGTGTAGGCCTCGTGCTGGCCCTCTGAACAAAAAAGGATGAATTTTGCACCTAGTGAATAATCTGACTTTTTAGAAATGTCTTTCTTTTAAAGGTAATATAAGTTTTTTGTTGTTTTGTTTTAATTTTCTTAACAAACAAAAAATCTAGATATAGGTTAGGATTTTGTTACACCTGGTTGCTTTTTTTTTTAAAAAACTACTAATTTTATGGTTGATCTAGATGATTTTCTGTTCACTTTAATGGGTAAATATCTTTAGTCTTAATATTTCTACAGTAAGTGCTGTCTATTTACAATGTTTGCGTTCTTGTCAACATGGCTATTCCAAGATTGACCTAGAGTGCTGTTCTGTCAGTCATTAGTAACTTAATCAAATTGCTTTGTACAATGAAATGTGTAATGCAATGTATTATTTTTCTCTAGTATTTCTCAATTCTTTTATTGTTTCTGGTTAACAAGTCTGTTACATTAGAATGTTTTGGTTTTTATTTGATCACTGAAATATGAATTATAACTGTTGTTGTTACTGGTCTTTGCCTTGAAAACTTTTATTTGCAAAAAAGTGCCTGCTTTGTCTTTTTTTTAAAAAAAAAGAAAACATAAGTCTAATTATGTCATTTGACATGGACCTCTGAATTGCATTTTCAAGGGTTCTGCTTGCAGATGGGTGCTGGCATAGTAACATAACATAACAAAGATAATTTGCACTTCCATATCAGCTTCATTCAGAAGATCTCAAAGCCCCTCACAGACATGAAGCTTTGTCCTCTAATAACTCCCTTGTCAACTGTTTACTATGAGCCCCATTTTACAGATGGGGAAATGAAAGCAGAGAGAAGTGGTGTGACCTGGGATAAGTCAATGAAGTCTGTGCTGAAGCTGGGAAAAGAACCCAGATGTCGTAACTCCTGAATCTTGAACCACTGTTGTTCATTTCTGTGTGTTCTGATAGATGGGGCTAGACTTGTCAATGGGCAGGAGAAATCTGGAAAGCAGTAATGCCGAAAGAGATCTAGGTGTGACAGTGAGACAGATTATCATGTGATAAAAGTACCCTACCCCCTAAAAAGCCCCTCTGCATGTTTGGGCAGCATAAACAGAAGGATGGTGTCCTGCGGTTGGGAAGTAATAGACCTTGGCAGAAATCTTTCTGCAAACTGGAGGGAAGTTCAGAGAAGAGCAATAAAAAAGAGTTAAGTTTGCTTGAAGATAGGCGGTAAGATTAAAGGTGCTAAATATGTATAGCTTGGCTAAGAAACAACGAAAGCAGGTCATGACACCAGCCTGCAAATACTTGAAGGATGTGAACACTAATGAGAAAGGGGAATTCGCTAGGATGGTGTAGAAAGGCTCGGCTGAGGCTCGTCCCCCGGCGGGGCTGTGGGGTATCCCACCGCCTCGCAATAGTTGGCTATGGGCCCCAGGGCAGCACAGCAAACAAACAGTCTGGAGCTCAGGCCCTTAGGCAGCGGCTGAGCCAAGAGTCCAAGGGACGCCCAGGCCCTAGGTCAGGGCGGGGCAGTAAACAAAGTCTGGAGCTCAGGCCCTTAGGCAGCGGCTGAGCCAAGAGTCCAACCGAAGCCCAGGCACTAGGTCAGGGCGGGGTAGTAAATAAACAGTCTGGAGCTCAGGCCCTTAGGCAGCGGCTGAGCCAAGAGTTCAATAGAAGCCCCAGGCGCTGAGTCAGGGCGGAGCAGTAAATAAACAGTCAGGAGCTCAGGCTTCTGAGCGTCTGGTGCGAGGGAGAGACTGCCACCCGTGAGTCGGGTGACGGGGGACGCAGGCCCACCCACTCCACTGTGTCCCAGCCTGGGGCCCTAGCAGCGGCAGGAGACTCGCTGCTGTGTCAGTGGGGATCCTGACCGCAACACATTGACATGGGTTCTGGCTGAGCTGCAGCCAGATCAGGGTCGACTGCCCCCGGGCTACTTCCGGACTCCCCCTCGTAGGGTACCTGAGTTAGGGCGGTGTCCTCAGAGGTTTCCAGCACCATCGGTTCCTCCGGGTAGCGGGCGAGGGGTAGGCTCGGCTGCTCCTCAGGGTAGCGGGCGAGGGGTAGGCTCGGCTGCTCCTCAGGGTAGCGGGCGAGGGGTAGGCTTGGCTGGCCCGGCCAGTCTTCGTGTTGGCCGCAGCCTGCCGGCCTGTCCCAACCCGGAGCTAGGCCACAGGCATCTGGCCTCTCCGGCGGCTGGCTTTCAAGTGAGCTGGTGCTAAGGGAGGCTCATCCCTACGCGGGGCTGTGGGGTATTCCACCACCTTGCTACAGATGGGACTAGTGTGTATAACACTGGAGTAGATGGAATAAATAAAAGGATAATTTAGTGCTGAATAAATTAGTGCAAGGATAATTAAATATAGGGATGATGCAATTTACTAAAGTGATAATTGAGGCTGGCAAATTCAGTGAGATACATTGGGTTGTGCAGTAGGTCCCTCAAGGGAAGTGATGGAAGCTCCACTTACAGCTATACTAAATTAAACTCTAAAAAATGAGTTATTCTTATGTCATCCATCTGTAGTGTGCAAGACACAAAATAAAGATGGTTCCTGCTGTGGGGCCCATGCAAATAAGTATGCACTCCCCAGTCCAGTTGTCCCTGGTTCTGTTGGAGAACGGCTTGCAGGTCTCCAGACATGTGCTGTCGGCTCTTAATCGAAAGGGTGGGGCTACTGACTCTTTAACCAAGGCATCCTTTCAACCCGGTGTTCATTAGGTGTTGAAATTAAATAGCTGTAGACAAAACTAAAAAAGCAGTTTTAGACAGTCCCACAAAATTGCTTCTCAAATTTGTGCAGATTTCACTCTTGTGATGGTATCATTTTGCTGGTTCCCTATCACCTTCATTATGTTCCAGGGTTCACAAGACCTGAATTTCTAATGCAGACAACATTTGTGTAGGAAGGAATGACCATAAACCTTCCACGCCTTTTGCTGCATCATAAATATAAAGAAGCATAAACGGGCACCGTCCAGTTTATTATTCCATTCGGCGGTCACCTTTGACTTCTCCTCCATTAATAACTGTCTGTCCTAAGCAAGCATGGCTGAATGGTAGTGCTGGCTCTGAAAGCAGACATCAAAGCCCTACTGGGAATAGTCCCCTGACATTTTAAGCCATAGTGGCCTCTTTCATATGAAGACATTGTATAACAGAATAATTAAGTGGGAGGTTTGGGAGAGGATGAAGCTTTTTTTGGTACATGCTTAAGGCGAAATAACTCTGCATTAGCGTCTTTTGTAAGTACATGGCAATTTTCAGTGCATCAACACAAGGAGTATCTTGTGTTTAATTTACAGTTAAATCTCTTGTCTTTATACTCCACCCCATGGAAACAAATCTCATAAGAAGAACATATATCCCCATGCTTTTGTGGTGAGCGGGCTGCAGATGGACCATTATGTGAAAACGTTGCCAGCTGTTAATTTCCAAAATCCCTGTATTATGGGGGTGTGCGAAACTATAAGGAAAGTATCAGGAAAATGGGTGCATTTTTCAATAGTGGGAGTGTCACAGTGTGTGGAGAAGTCAGGGCCCTGCACCCTCTTCCTGAGATTCACCGTGATGCTCAGCCAGCCAGTAAAACAGAAGGTTTATTAGATGACAGGAACACAGTCCCAAGCGGAGCATGCAGGTTCAACCATAACCCCTCAATCTAGTCCTTCTGGGGGGTTTAGGGATCTTAGACCCCAGCTTGGAGTTCCCTGCGTTGCATCACCCAGCCCAAGACTGAAAACAAAACCTCCTCCCGCAGCTCTCTTCCCCTTCCCCCAGGTCCTCCTCTCCTTTGTTCAGTCTCCCTGGCAGAAGATGTCACCTCTCCCAACCCCTCTCCTGGCTCAGGTAGCTTCCTTCAAGGGAAGTCCCCCATCCCCAATGTAACTCCCCTGCAACATTCCCAGGTCAAATCCACCCTGCTTCCTGCTCTGTAACAAGGAGTAACAGATGCAGGCGTAACCTTTTAGAGGAAGGCAGTGCGGATGGGTGGTTAGCTTGGGACTCAGGAGAGCTGGGTTCTGTTCCTGGGTAAGCCACTTCCCGCGCATTAATTGATTCCTACCCCTTTTGTGTAAGAACATTGTTATTTATTATTTGTATTACCACAGTGCCTAGGATTCCTGTTCGTGCACCAGGGCCCCATTGAACTAGGTCCTGTACAAGCCTAGAACAAAATCACTGTCCCTCCTCCCAGGGTCGTGCAGTCTAACATCTTTGAGATTGACAGATGAAAACTGCTATTTAAGAGCTAGGTGGTGGCGGTGTTGTTGTTAATGTCACTGTGAAAGCTTCATCAAACCTTCACGTTTGATGTTACCAGATGAAATCCATAGCTGCAGAGTCTAGTCTCAGTAAGCATCTTAACTCTTACATATTGTGTGTGAAGACCAGGACCGTGAGAAGAGTTTGCTATGGGGCTGGACCTCCGTCCCCTAATTTAAGTGCCTTTTTAGCTAGATGCCTCCTTAATAGACTGCCTTGCAAGGAACTTCGCTCCTCAGTGAAATGAGTTCTGCCAGTGTGTTTGTCCCTGAACGTCAAATTGGATTCACATTTTGCCCTGGGATGTATAATGACTGTTGTTGTTTTAGAGCCTTGCTCAAATATGCATTTCAGGGAAATTGTTCCTGGATTTGGATCAGTTGAAATCCCACTTAATACCCACCAATTACCCATCACTTCTTCCAATTGTTGTGCCCTACAGATATTTGAATCAGAAGCTAGCTGGTAAGCATTAACATTAGAACAACGCAGGGGTAAAGGAGGTTGCTAGGATATGTTAAAAAGAAGGGAGGGGTATTTGCGAATGATTTCAAAGAAAATAACCAACTTCTGTTTTGCATAAAGAGCTCTTTTGCAATCCACCCTTTTCAACCAAATCGCATCTGCTTTGAAGCCTGAGTCTAAGGCTATGTCTACACTGGCAATTGAACGACAAAACTTTTCTCTTTCAGAGGTGTTAACCCCCACTTACCACCCGAAAGACAAAAGTTTTGCCAGTGACAAGCACCAGTGTGAACAGCGCAAATGCCGCTTGTTGAGGGTGGAAGTTTTTTGTTGCCAGGAGAGCCGACAAACAGCGGCTACACTGCGCAACTTTTAGCAGCACGGCTGTAGCCACACAGCCATGTCGCTAAAAGCTTGTAATGTAGACATAGCCTAAGTAGGCATAAGCCATGGGAGCTACAGCAAAGCTTACTTTTATCTTCACTGGGGTTACATTCTTATATGATTCACAAGTTTGCATTTGTTCTTTGGTCTTTGTTAAGATCTCTCTTACTTCATGCTATGCGTGAGATTTTCAAAATGCCTAAGGGTGCAAGTCCCATTACAAGTCACAGGTACAGATGCTTTTAACCCACTTAGGGACAGATTCTCAAAGGTATTTAGAAGTGTAAAGATGCAGATAGGTGTCTAGTGGGATTTTCAAAAGCACTTAAGCAGGTTAGGTGCCTATCTCCATCTTTGGGCACCTTTGAAAATCCCACTTTATTTATCTGTTCATTTGCCTAGTACAGTGGCTTGATCTGGATGCGCCCTCTAGGGACTACAGCCATATAAGTGAGTAATAATGATCCTTTGTCATCCTAAGATCCATGGCTCTGTTACAACGGGTATTTTAGCCAGGTGGCAGCTTGGGGCTAGAACCAGTCCTGTCAATCACTGGCAGCAGGGAAATGTCCCCCAGCGTTCCCAGCAGTTGTGTTGTGCCTCTGTGGCGGCAGACGGGCACCTCCTCCAGTCCTCCCTGCTGCAGAGTTTTTATGAGGAAAATTCTAATCTTTTGTTTTCAAACTTCTGACTAATTAAGAATGACTAACAAGCTGGCTCAATAAATCCCAGCTGTGTCTTAGGCCTGTGGTTGCATCTGGGGGAGTTTTCCCCTTAGCTCTATTTCCCTGTCTGAGGCATCTTGCAGTGGCTGATGTCCTCGGGGGCTTGAGGGAGGGAGGGAGGCCCAACAGGCATAATGAAAGGTCAGTCTCCCTGTCTGCCTCCCCATACTGAGGCCTTCCCTGTGGACAGAATGCTGTTTTCCTTCTCACTGCTGTGTTGGAAGGGTTGTCGCAGCTCCCTTGGGTAGTTAAGGAGCCAGGGAAGAATTGAGAAGTTGGCTCTGATTGGCATTCTCTTAGCTGCGCAGTCTGGTAAGGAGTCACCTCAGCCACCATCCCCCGGGCAGGGAAGAAGTTGGGTAGCATTGGAAAAACTAGCTTCAGCAGCAAGTGGCTTTCCATCCCTCATCTCCATGAGGGGAGTGACACCAGGAGGGCAGCAATCCAGAGGTAAGATGGTACCTAAGTCCTGAGAGCTATCACCAGCATCGAGGCTCCAGACTGCAGAACTCAGCCTATGCCATGTCCCCTCAGGCAGCCTGATGGAGGGCACTAGGCACTGCCAAAGCATCACTGCCCTTCCGACTCTGCCCTTCCTCCTGCTGCCACCTCAATAACAAGTCTCCCAAGAGTTCCTCTCTGATGCCCTAAGGCTAGGCTGCGACCTCTGGGGGAAACACAGACCCTTCTGGCTCGTGTAGTAGAGCACTGGGACCTCCTACCCTCGACAAGCCAGTCTCTGGGCATCGGGTTTTGTGGGAGTTCATTCCCAAATCCCAGAGGGCTCCTTGAGAGATCCGGAGTGAGAGGGGAGACAATGAGTCCATATAACCATGTATCCCTCCTGTGCCCTGGAAAAACATGAGAGGAATGGAAACACCTGGAGTATGGGCTATTGTCCTATCTACCACTGCGGGTCGTTATTCTCCTCCATATGGACTATCATGCCCAGCTTAGGGTTGCCAACTGTCTAATCTCACAAACCCAAACACCCTTGCCCTGCCCCTGCCATGCACCTTCTCTGAGGCCCTGTCCCCACTCACTCCATCCCCCTCCCTCCGTGGCTCGCTCTCTCCCACCCTCATTCACTTTCACCAGGCTGGGGCAGGTTGGGATGTGGGATGCGGGCTCTGGGAGGGAGTTTGAGTGCTGGGTGCAGGCCCTGGGCTGGGGCAGGAGGCTGGGGTGCAGGAGGGGGCAAGGGGTGCAGGCTCCAGCCAGGCAGTGCTGACCTCAGGTGGCTCCTGAAAGGGCCCGGCACATCCCGCTGGCAGCGGCTCCAAGGCTGGGGGACCAGGGTGTCCTGCGGAGTCAGCGCTTGGGGCAGGGCAGTGTGCGGAGACCCACTGCCGCCCTCCCTAGGGGCCATAGGGACATGCTGGCCACTTCCAGGGGCGGCACATAGCCAGGGCAGGCAGGGAGCCTGCCTTAGCCCCACTGCGCCGCCAGACTTTTAGGGCTTAAAAACTCCCACTTTGATTTCAGTAGCCTCTGGGAGATAGAGCCTGATTCTGGGAGACTCCTGGCAAAACCCGGGGGGTTGGCAACCCCTAGTCCAGCTGCTGCTGCAGGTTGCCATGACCTTCTGACCAAGATAAGTCCACCACCACTTACTGACCCTTAGCTCTGACGGGACAATCGGGAGAGCAGCCCAGATATGGAAGCCCGAGTAGGAAGTAAAGGCCTATTAAATGCACCAAAAAAACAAATGACTGAATAATTAACGCCCATTCTGCGTAATCCTTGGTGCAATATGGAGGAGTGTAACCCACATTAGTACCAGCGATGCTCTTTGCTCCCCTCTAGCAGAAAGGGAGGACAGTTAAGACATTGGCCTGGGGCTCAGGAAGCCTGAGTTCAATTTTCTGATCTGCCACAGACTTCCTGTGTGACCTCTAGCCTCTCTGTCCGCCAGCTCCCTCGCTGTAAAAATGGGGCTACTAGTAAATTCCCTCCTCACAGTGTCGTGAGGACAAATATGCTGCTTGTGAGGTGTTTAGATACTATGGTGATAGGGTCATGCCAATACCTGGACCATGGAAAGACATGGATGGGTCTGCTACTGTCCCCAGGTGAGGGTCTGTGGTGACAGGACTGGAACCCAGGTCTCTGGGATGGCCAACACCTCCACACTGTTACCTGGCAGCCATGGTCGGACCATATGCATTATCACTGTGAAGATAAATACCATAGGAATTATAGCTTTGGTGGGCCAGACTGACAGATTCTCTTGTGGCCCCTGATTGGTCCAGGCGCCCTATTTAAGCCGAGGAAGAGGTCCTGGAAGTGTCTATGCAAAGAAAAGGATCCCCTATCAGCTGAAGTGACAGACCTGCATCTCAGCTTGTTCTCGGGCTCCCAGCTCTGACCTTGACCCTGACACGTGGCTAGACGCTGACTCCTGGCCCCGGTTCTGACCCTTGGCTTTCCTCCTTTCTCTTGGCTTTCTCTCTGACCACTGTGCCTGACTTCAGTCCTGGTCCTCTCTGCTAGGCCAGAATACCCACGTCCTGCCTGTGGACACCCCGACTCCAAGCTAATAACTTTAGATCCAGCGGCCCTAGGTTCACTCCTCATAGAGTACCAACAAGGTCTTCTGTAAGGCAGGAGGACTGAAGGCCCTTGTAATTTTTCACTTCACTTGTGTAAATGCAAAAGCTATTTTTATTTGATATTTTGTCAGTTCTGTCTATGCCCCGTGCTACGTCCATCACTCAATTATAATTGAAAATGAATCACAATATCATCAGACAAGACGCTGTTCAGAAAACAGACTTCTAAACAATTGTTTGTGTACTGTACTTGTTGTATCCTTTCTAAAATTGCTAAGCTGGCTGCCTCCAGAGTAGTTTGCAATAGTGCATTTCATAGGGTAAGAATAACAATGACATGTAAAGGTGCTCGTGCTGAAAGGCCTCTCTGCGTGCCATGACAAAATTAGAAGAAACAGGCCCTATGCCTATAAAAAAACCTAACAGCTTAATTATGTGCTGGTTAAACTAAAACATTACCCACTTTGAGCATGTTTGAATGCCAGTTTGTTTTGTCAATTTAGCAGGCAAGGCTCCAGGTTTTAATGCTCTTAGGAGGGCGTTTAGGGTGTGAGGAGAAGAATTTGTGTAGAGGCCTCTTCTGCTAACCAATGCAGTTTAATCAAATAGTGTAACTGCTGCCTGATGGAATAACAGGTCCTGCCTCTGAGGCTCTGTGGATACCGCTTTCTTCCTAGACTTGGGCTAACGAAAGCTCATAAATCAGGCACGAGCATTTTAGGCATTCAGGAGGCTTGTCACTGTGATGAGAAACATGAACATGGTGGTGCATGCTAGATCCTCAGGGTAACTAAGCTGCAAACAAAGACGTCAGTTTGGTATAAAATATTTCCTTTTGAGGACCGAGCGTGCCTTAGCCAGGTGATGCACAAATGAGGAAGCTGCTGCTAATTGCGAGTGATTCAATCCCCACAATGTACTGCGTGGGAGAAAATAAGCAAAACAGGGACAGGCATGCCAGTATTTCAGATAAAGGCGGCTGCTGGCCCTTTGCTTTCATTAAACAAATGTTAGCAAACTAAGTAGATATGTAAAAGAGGAGAAGTTGTTGTCCGGGGACAGAAATCAGTGTGCAACCTTTAGACAGTCAAGAGTTTGTATGAAATGGAAAATCAGGCAGCTACATTATTATATGTACAAGAGTTTGTAGAAAAATCCTCCTGCCTTGGCAGGGTCTGATCACAGATAAAGATGTGAAAGAAAGACCCGACTTAGAGGGAAAAGAAAGTTCAAACTCTATGACCCACCTTGTTCTTTATCCTCCCATTGACACTGGCAACAAAGGGGTTAGTTACTACCAGTTGTGCATTTGTGAGGCACGGGTCGGGTATTTGTCCACTAGGAACTGGTCAGATCATTGCAAAAAGGCTCAGTGATCCCAAGAGAACGTACTGTGCTGACGGCAAGCTCCGGAGAATCAGGAGCAGTGCAAATTACTTATTGCACTTTGCAATACATCAGAAGTAACGGGGGGGGGGGGAGTGGAGAGGGAGGGGAGGAAGCAACATTTCATCCCCAAACTGGCCCAATCCATAATAAAATCAGCAAGAAATGCTGATTTTTGGCTTGAAGCAAATCTCGCTAATGCTGCCAAACTGCAACCAATGTAACTTTATTTTGTTTTTGCCCCTTTTTATCAGCTTTGTGAAAGGAACTAGGGGCTAATGAGACTTTGGGCCCATATGTTGTCCTGAAGCCACATTCTGGCGCTTTGTCAGAAATCTCACGGCCATCGATGTGTGTTCGGTCACTGCTTGAGGGCATTAGAATAAAGAAGAGATCCGAACCTCTTCTCACTTACCAATATACCTCTATTGCTTCAATGGAGAGACTGATTTTCACTCCTGTAAGGGCTTGTCTATATGTGGAAGCTATTCTGGAATAAGGTAGGCTGAGCAATTAAAGCGCTATAGCTAATAAGAGTGTCCACACGAGCGCGGCTCCCAGCGCTTGGAGCCTGTCCACACTAACGCTTTAAAGCGCTCAAACTTGCTGCGCTCAGGGGGGTGATTTTTCACACCCCTCAGCTAGCAAGTTAGAGCACGATACAATGTAAGTGTAGACAAGCCCTAAAGCGCTGTAATTGAACCGCTGTTGCATGTCCACACCGTGCTCCTTGTGTCACTGGAGCACATCCATACTAGCAGCTTTAGCAAGTGCACTGTGAGCAGCTATCTCGCTGTGCAACTGGCCGCAGGGTACTTTGGGAAGGGTTTGCAATGCCTCATGGGGCAGGTACAGCATCACATGATGCAGGTTTCTCAATCTCATTGTTCCCTGGGCATCCTACTAGATTGCCAGCTGCTTTTCAAATGAGGGGGAGAGTGAGTGTGTCGGCTTGCTATCGCCTAAATTCAGACAGCCACTGGAAGCAACCTGTCTTGAAGCAGGGGAACAGGGTGGCCATTGCACCCCAGAGGGATGGGATTGTAGCGGAAGAAAACCTTTAGAAATGGTGACTCTGCACTTTCTCCGTTTTGTGTTCGTGGTTTCTCACAGGTATAGCTCCAGGCGGACACTTGTTCAAACCAGTGCACTCCAGTTCCCATCCCAACCCATTCCTTTGTTTACAAACAGCCTCAGTTACCACCGCCTTCGCTGAGAGAGCCAAGGGGCGATGCCTAATAGCTGTGTTGAGACATGGACTCTTCCCATTAATTGTGCTGTATTTATATTGCTGTAATCCCCCCAGGCTCCATTCAGGATTAGAGACCCATCATGCGAGCCCTGTACCAACAGAGATCTCCATGAATACCTGTAAAATGCCCTCATATTTAATTAATACTTTGGAGCCTTAGTCCTGTTGGAAATGCCTTGCAGTCAAATCACTTCTAGTTTGTTGCCCGCTTACCCAGTTAGAGGATGTCCCGGCCTTCAAATCTGGCACTGTTCACTAGTGCTAAATTCTAGTGCTTAGTGAAGCTCTGGTGATGGAGACCTTACAAATATCCTAGGTAGATAAAGTTGCCTGAAATGTAAATAGTCTATGCGGTATTGCCAACCCCAAATGTCCAAAAATCATGCATCAGGCTCACCAAAAAATCATGAGGTTGGCTTGAAAATCATGAGATTATGTAAAAGTGATAGATTTGGTATTTTTTTATTTGCCTTCTGCTTTTTGAGCCTTTAGGGTGCACTGGAGTCACATTTTGAAGGTTTCCCCACATCCACGAGGGCTAGAAACTTACATTTTCTTTAAGAATGAAGGCTGAAATCATTACATATCCACTTGACTCCAGGAGCTGGGGCTTTAAGGAAAACAATAATTATCATGAGGCTCATGACAAAATCATGAGAGTTGGCAACACTGACTATGACTTTTTAAAATTTAAGCATCTTAAGCTCTCACATGAGGTGTTCTGTTGTGCCATGAACTCAAAAATCACCATTAGACAGAGTGATATACTGCCCTCCTTGTGACACAATGTGAGAAAAGAACAGGAGTACTTGTGGCACCTTAGAGACTAACAAATTTATTTGAGCATAAGCTTTCGTGGGCTACAGCCCACTTCATCGGATGCATGCAGTGGAAAATAAAGTAGGAAGATATATATATATATATATATACATACACACACACAGAGAACATGAAACAATGGGTGTTATATATACACACACACAGAGAACATGAAACAATGGGTGTTACCATACACACTCTAATGAGAGTGATCAGTTAAGGTTAAGTATTAATAGTAATAGCTCACCTTAACTGATCACTCTCATTAGAGTGTGTATGGTAACACCCATTGTTTCATGTTCTCTGTGTGTGTGTGTATATATATCTTCCTACTTTATTTTCCACTGCATGCATCCGATGAAGTGAGCTGTAGCCCACGAAAGTTTATGCTCATATAAATTTGTTAGTCTCTAAGGTGCCACAAGTACTCCTGTTCTTTTTGAGGATAGAGACTAACACGGCTGCTACTCTGAAATGTGAGAAAAGAAACCCAGGACATGCAGCTCAGTGAGAAGGCTTGTGATTAGTCAGCATTCAAGTAAAAGTGCCAGGTCCTATAAAACAATCATTTAAAGTCTCAGTTATCAAGGCACAGGACATTTCTTGTGGTTAGTCAGAAAATAACTAGTGCCAGTCAAAATTTTTCAGATGAAAAAGTAATTTTAAACAAAAATCCTCCCTCTCCACTCTTTTTTTTATTTTGGTAAAGAAAATCTGTGGAAAATGTTCAAGTCCTTCACATTTTTATATATATTTTTTTCAATAAAATACTGAAAACCTAAAGTTTTTCAAGTTTTTGAAAAGTGAAAGCCACCAACCTCCTCACCCAATTTATGTTGTTCAGTTGCTTTGGTTAACTTTTTAAAAAAAGAAAAAAATGGAAAACACCAGTAAAATTTTTTGAAAAAACTGAAAACATTTCATCAATTTCAAAATGTGTTATGGAAATTAGTTCCCCGTTTTCTGACCAGCTGAACTAATTGCTAACCCGCAAGGAAGAGTCAACAGTTTTTGCCATTCTTTCAGTATTAAGCTAAATTTAAGGGAAAACATTTGTAAAATACTCTGTGTGGCATTTTCTTTTTATTATTTGGCTTTGGGGGCCAAATTCTCCCTTAATCCTTTCCTGCACTGGGCACAGGAAAGGGAGGGGTGGAAGTTAGCTTTGAGCCTCTTGCATTCTGACCTACTGCTTATTTGTAACAGCCCTTTATGGGCCAGTACTTCACAAGGGAATAGCCAGGGACGTGTCATGGCTGTCACTGTGCAGCCGTGGCCACTCTGAGCATCCCAGTGACAGCAGGGATACAACACAGCCTCCTGCTCCATAAACACAGGTCTTTACCGCTTCAGCTACAGGGACAAATTACTCTTTACCCATGGGCTGGGGAAGAGATGTGAGGGTTGTGAAAGAGTTTGTACAGGATGGACAAATCCTGGCCAAAACTTGTTGCTTCATTAAGTTGATTAGAATAGCGGGGGAGGGTGGATTAATAAGATTTTATTACCCTTATTAAATTAACCCAAATAGTTACATAACAGTGGACTTCCTGGATCATATGCCATTGTTTCCTCGGGCACAAAAGTCTGGTACCAAGCTCTGCTCCACCAGTGCAAGTTGAGGCTGGGTGAATGATGCATTCATGATTCATGATTGCCAAGCTCCAAGCGCCAACAGTACTGGCGCTAAGGAAGGAGGCGTGTTCAAACTCCCACACAATATCGCTTTGGCTACCTGGTTGCATCAGAAACTGCTGTTGGCCTACAGGACTTTAATTATTAATTCAGAGGTGTTACATGTTGAAGCTTTCTTGAAAGCAGAGTTGAAAGGTAAAACATTGAGACAAGGGAATTTCTCTCTGCCCTCACTCAGCAGGAGGCACATTAGAGGAGATGAAAGCTGGATTTATGAGCAGTGGTTAACCGCAAATATGGGTGATTCAGCAATAGTACAGGTGTTTGTGAGACACAGAGGCTGGAGAAAGGGAATGAGAAGAGACATGAATCAGAGATAACTCCGTCACGTTGAATGGACAAGTTAACACAGAGATAGACCTTGGGAGGTCTTGAAGAAAGAGTGGGCTTACCTGTGCAGCTGCACAAAAAGCAAAAGGCTATTTGGGAATAGCATCCCCACAAGAGATGTAGCTTGGCTGGTTTGGAACTAGGAAGAGGCTGATCTCGACAAGGAAGTAACAGTGTTTAGGTGAGAGCTGGTGGTATATGTTTATATGACTAACCGCCCCCTGGGCTGACAGCAGGGTCTGAAGCCTGGACCTTCAGTGCTAAAAGCATAAGCTCTATTGTTTGAGTTAATTCCATTATCTGGAGCAATAGCAAGCTACTAGAAGAGGACAAAGACCCCCCTACTCCCCTGTGTGCATTACCCTTAAAAGGAAGGTGGAGATGGAGGGTCCATGGGAGGCTATAAAATCAAACAGCACCCCATTCCTCATTTGCCAAGCCGAGGTCACGTCTAGATATGCATGAGTGGGGACTGAATTCCCATGACCAGTCCAGTCCTTGGTCTTTTTTTCAAGACTGCCAGCGAGGCCCAGATATGGTGATTTATTATGTGAGCATCTGTCAGTGGGATGGAGCCCACCATATCATTTCACAGCTGCCACCAGATAATGATGACTTTATGCCGCCACCAGTTTTAGCCACATTTGTTCCAGTGCCCTGCGGGTTAAGGGCTTGTGATCCTATGGCTGGTTTTCAAGCTTCATTATGGTGTTATTCTTTTGGTTTGGGGAACAAACAAGGAGTTGCTGTCATATGTAGCCTACTGAGAAATCATCAAGCCTCCACCAGGGATAAAGAAGGGTTGGATAATTCAAATGATAGCGAAGCAACATTTGTCAGAGAGGCATCAGCAGATTGCACCTGCTTTCAGCAGAGTTCTTTGCAAAGCAAATTGCTGCCTTAGGCAAGATGTCAGCCTCTCCTTGAAGCTATTGTGCACTTCAGAGCTACCACTTTTTTTTGGTTTGTTTGCACCAATAAGAAGCCATAATACAACTAATGTGAGCGAACAGCTCTGTGTAGAAAAAATAACCTTCAAGGCAGATTGCTATGCTGGTAATTATATATCAGCCTGGTACACCTCTACCCCGTTATAACGCTACCCGATATAATATGAATTCGGATAGAACGCGGTAAAGCAGTGGTTCGGGGGGGGGGGGGTTGGAGGGGGCTGCGTGCTCCGGTGGATCAAAGCAAGTTCGATATAATGCAGTTTCACCTATAACGCGGTAAGATTTTTTGGCTCCCGAGGACAGCGTTATATCGAGGTAGAGGCAGGGCCGCCCAGAGGATTCTGGGGGCCTGGGGTCTTCGGCGGCGGGGGGCCCTTCCGTTCCGGGACCCGCCGCTGAAGTGCCCCGAAGACCCGCGGCGGGAGCCCCCCCGCCGCCGAATTACCGCCGAAGCGGGACCCGCCGCCGAAGCGCAGCCCGGTGGTCGGGGGGGGTCCCCGCCGCGGGCCTTTGGGGCACTTCGGCGGCGGGTCCCGGAACAGAAGGGGCCCCCCGCCGCCGAAGACCGGGCTGCGCTTCGGCGGCGGTGGCGGCGGCGGCGGGTCCCGCTTCCCCCCCCGGCCCTGGCCCCGGCCCCGGCCCCTTACCCGAGCGCATCTCCGGCGGGGCCTGAGCTCCGTCCCGCTCAGAGCCGCGTGGTGAGGGGGCGGGGCTGTGAGCTCTACGCCGAGCGGAGGCAGCTGCCCCGCCCCCTCCTCACGCCGCTCTGAGCGGGGCGGGGCTCAGGCCCCATTGGAGCTCCCAGCCCCGCCCCCTCACCACGCGGCTCGGATCGGGGCGGGGCTCAGGGGCTCGGCCGGAGACTCGGCGCTTGATGCGCTGAGGCTCCCGGAGAGGGGCGGAGGTGGGAGCCTCCGCTCTTCTCTTGGGGGCCCCTGCAGAGCCTGGGGCCAGGGGCAAATTGCCCCCTTTGCCCCCCCCTCTGGGCGGCCCTGGGTAGAGGTGTATTTCAAGAAGGGAAGCAGATAAGTGCCTTTTGATTTCGGTGGAGTCAGATGCAGCTTGGGAAGAAAGTTGAACAGGAAAGAGGCTTCCTCGGCACTTCTGCCCTTTGTTTATTTTTCAGAAATGTGAAACCTATTCTGCTCTGACAAGTGGCAGCTGAGTCAAGATCAGCTCTTTACAAACGTATCTCGGCATCAGCTCAGGTTATAGTCACAGTAACCCACAGCGGTTGCTCTCCATCTCAGTTCTATTCCTGGAGACGGTGGAGGGAGCAAGTGGAGGAGAAGGAGGTTTTGAGCTGACCCACTAGTTCTGAATAGAGATGCTTGTACTGTCATGCAAAGAAATGGGGTTCAACTCCTGAGTGAAGGCTCCGCTTTCCTAGACAAGCAGGGTCTGCAGGAACTGCAGAGTCAGGGCATTCAGCTCCAGGAGAAAGCACCTCACCTTTCTCAATAGTGAATCCCTCTGGCTGGTTAAGATGAAGCATTGATGGACTTTGCTCCAGCTCACGTCGGTCAAAAGGGAGGTCGCTGCACGGTGAGGCCTCCAGGATGTGGGCTCTTCAGCATCCTTATTTCCAAAGGATCTCAAAGTGCTTTAGAAACTATTGTATTCAGACTGTACAAAGCACAAGGAAGATGCCACTCAGCACTGCAAGCATGGGGGCTCCTTCTCAGAGGGCATGAGTCGGAGGCAGTAGTGAACAGCAGTCACTTTGGAGAAAGCAGTGTTTTTGTTGTGAGAGCCAGTGTGTGTGTGACTGTGTTGGGGGACTGTGACAGAGTGTGAGACTGTGTGTGTGTGTGTGACAACCTGTATTGGGGGACAGTGCCTCGTGAAGAGCAGTGTATGTGGGTGTGAGAGCCTGTGTGTGTGTGTGTGTGTGTGTGTGAAGTGATCAGAGACAAAGCAGCGCAGGCAGGCAGGGTCCAGGGAGGGACTCCGTTCCAGGCAGTGGTGGGGCAGGCCGCCAGTGACTGGCTGCACAGCTCTGGGCTCCCCGGGGCTGGAGCGGCAGAGCCAGAGGCTGGAGTCCTCAGCCGGCTGGCTGAGGCATGAGGGAGGGAGGGGATGGGGTTGGGGGAGGGGAGAAGCCCGCCGCCCCAGCGTGAGGGAGGGGCCGGAGACTAAAGGGTTCCAGCTGCAGCCAGCGAGGGGAATGGTGCCCCAAATTTCAGGTGCCCCATGCAGCCGCGTATGCTGCTTATGCCTAAGGACGGCCCTGGTTGGGATGGTCTTGGGCCAGGAGAGTACGTATTGGCATTGTAACAGTTCTTTGTGTTGGTGTGCTCAGGATAGTTATTCGGTAAAATTGAGGCAATAGGTGATGATCTTGTCCTCAAAGGCCTGAACAGCTGATAAGTACCTGAGTATCAGAGAAAGTATCTGAGTACCAGAATGGGAGCCAGGAACTCCTGAGTATTAATTACAGCTCTGACACTGAGCCCTTCTGTGCCCATGGGGAAATCGACCCTATGTGCCTCAGTTTCCCAATCTGTAAATCAGGGATAAAGATGCTTGCATACAGTGTCTCCAAAGGGTAGATCCTGTCTGCAAAATGCCAGATATGTTTATAGTGCTCCCAAGGTGAAAAGTACTGAGAATGATTGTCATACAGTTCAAGTGGCCATGGTACAGCTACCATCCTCAGCTGATGTGAAAGCTAGCCACACTGCAATATCATAATTTATCCCCTGGGAAATTGAGAAGCTGTGTTGAATTTGAATGGCCGTTATGGAAAGCTGAATCATACATCCTGATCCCCGGTACGCACTGTGACACAACAAATGGCAGGTAGCTGAGCAAATATTTATTTCTGAATGGAATGTGATTCTCAACTCTTTCATTAATAAAATGGACAGTTTGTGTGGTGTGCGTGATTGAATCGCCTGTGGTTGCCTTAATAATGAAGCAAGCATTGCTTATTTCAGCCCCACTGACGGTTGTTGTAATTAGCCAGAGGCAGAATAGAAAGAGCCATGACATTATCCCCAGGATTTGCCTATGTACTTACCGTGTTGCTGTCTTTCCAATAAGGTGAATGAGATCACAGGTCGGAAACATGAGCTAACAGACATTTCTGAAAAGCGCAACATGTTCTGTGGTGTGGGGAATCTGTTGACAGGCATTAGTTCAGTACTGCTGCTGCAGCTTGTGATTTTAAAACAAAACCCTTCCATACTAAAGATTAATTAGTGGCTGATACACAGATATGACGCGTCATCTCTGTACAATGACCCAAGACAGAGAAAAAAACAGTGTGTCCTAGAAATGTGATGCTATCATTTTAGAGATGAGTCAAAGTAACGGGTAGTCCAAGTTAGGGCATAAGCCAAAGCATGGACTGCTGCACCAGAGTGGAGAGGAGAAAAAAGGGTCCAGCTGGGGCCACTCCTCCCTCCAGCACCTTCCTCGACTCTGAACTGTCCTGGGGGGACCCATCACAGGTGGTGTCTCCCCTCTCCCTGCACCATGCGAGCTTGGGAGAAAGCAGCAGAGGAGCCAGCCAGAGACCCCAGCTAGTAGGAACAGAAACAGCCACAGCAGGGACTTTGGGTCCTTTGGAGAATTTTCTGCGGTGTTGTGGACTAGACTTTCTCTGCTCTGTGCTGGGCTAATTGGCTGCTTGTTTCCACCCTCCTTCACAATCTCTTCACCCCAACCTCACTCTTCTGACCCTCTTCCCTGCCCCCCTACCTCCTTCCCTTCACTGTCCCTTCCCTTGAGCTGATCCCCTCCTTCCCAAACCCACCAAAACAGAAAAGAATCATGGAACTACACCTCTACCCCGATATAACGCTGTCCTCGGGAGCCAAAAAATCTTACCGCGTTATAGGTGAAACTGCGTTATATCGAACTTGCTTTGCTCCACCAGAGTGCGCAGCCCCGCCCCCTGGAGCGCTGCTTTACCGCATTATATCCCAATTCATGTTGTATTGGGTCGCGTTATATCGAGGTAGAGGTGTACCATGACTTTGCTACCATCATCTTGTTCACTCTGCTTGGATGTGATGCCCCTTCCCCCATCCTGTGTCTGTCCTGTCTAGTGAGATTAGATGAGCCTTGGGGCAGGGACTGTCATTTTGTTCTGTGTTTGTACAGCTCCTGGCACAATGGGGTCCCGGTCAATGACTGGAGCTCCTAGGCGCTACCATAACACAAATAATAATAATAATTAACTAAACAGTATAGTACTGTGGTAAACTAGCAAGTGTGATTACGTATGACACTGTTTTACTGGATGGAATGAGAACTTTTCAGCTATGTGTCATAGACCTTATAGTCTTAACAATAAATGGCGAATTTCCTTTAGCTAGAATTGGAGATGCCATCTATGCAAAAGGAACCCAATTAATGATCATCACCAAGAGTCAGAAAATGATGGGCTCAGATTCATTATTAACCAGTGCCATTCACCATTAAACATGCATCTTTTATGCAAGCTGGTCTATAGCATGTTTCTTACCATTAACCAATATGAGCCATCACATCTGTGCAGTAAGAGAGAAATGAATATAGGCAAATCCTGTAAGATGAATTCCTTTTCCCCATTCAAATATTCTAATACTCCAGAGAAACACAAATTCCTATTCATCAAGAAGTGCACAGTACGCACAAGTCCACTTATTGAAATTTATAAGAATAAATAAGTAATTCATGTTTATTTTGCAAAGACACAGGAAATCTTGCAGGGCTAATCATTTCACTCGGGATAAAGTTTTAGGGTCTGCAGCATGATAAGAGCATATATAGGGGGTTATCATATTATTTGTTCAGCCTAAGAGAACCAGACTGAACTTGTGTGTGACAGACTAAATCCCTCAGTAATTTATTGTACAGACCAGTAAACCTTGCTCAGACCATGCTGACTGAAGCAAAGAAGGCATTAACCAGCTGATCTTACTCTGATATCTGTCATATTGTTACCCACAGAAAAATAGGAGTAATTCAGCCCACCCTATGAGGGCCAGTAATTATTACTATTTTTATTGTGGCAGCAGGCAAAATGAGCTTGGCTGTATACAAACAAATGTGAAGGGACACTGTCCTAAACTGCTTACACCACAAAGGTGGGCAAGTTGATTTTGTGCCTGGGCTAGTAAATGTTCATGATGGTTTTGCAATGCTAAGGTATCTGTCAATTATTTAAATATCCAACAAATTAGGCCTCGGCAGCTCAGGAGACTGGTAATAGGATTACAGTCCCTTTTTTAGGTCACCAGTCCAGATTTGTCCCACATGGGTAGTGACCAAAATCTGCTTCCAGCTGGTGGTTGTTTGGTAGCTATTTGAAATGAGTTCATTTTCCAGTGTGCAAGTACGTAAATTCCAAAACCACCTTCACAGCTGATACTGACGGATGCCCTTATTGACAGTCTCCTCAGAGCACGGTAATGCGCTTTCATGTCGGGGGTAGCTTGGATGAGCATGTGGATGAGAAAGCACTGATTATTTACAATTCCAACAGTGAATCCCAAAGAAGCATTCTGGCTAGGTGTGTTGTGCAGCTGTTAATCAAGTTGTGAATGAGAAGGCTCTTCATAACAGAGGGCTTGGCTACACTTACAAGTTGCAGCGCTGGTGGAGGCTTTCCAGCGCTGCAATTACACCCCGTCCACACTTGCAGGGCACAACCAGCGCTGCAACTCCCTGGTTGCAGCGCTGGCTGAAAACCCATCCCGGCAGGGGTATAAGGAGTGCAGTGCTGGTGATCCAGCGCTGCTCAGCAGGTGTGGACACTCACCAGCGCTTTAAGTGTCCTCCAGGGAATAAGGAGTTATCCCAGAATTCCTGTTCAGCCACTCTGCTCATCAGTTTGCACTCTACTGCTCTTGCCTCAGGTGACCAGCCCTTTAAATGCCCCGGGAATTTTAAAAATCTCCTTCCTGTTTGCTGCAGCCAGGTGTGGAGTGCAATCAGTTAATCTTTCCAGGTGACCATGCCTCCACGTGGCAAACAAGCCCCAGCATGGAGCACTGGCGAGCTGATGGACCTCATCAGTGTTTGGGGGGAGGAATCAGTGCAGGCACAGCTGCGCTCCAGCCGTAGGAATTACGATATCTTTGAGCAGATATCAAGGTCCATGCTGGATAGGGGCCATGATCGGGACGCACTGCAATGCAGGGTGAAAGTTAAGGAGCTGCGGAGTGCCTATTACAAAGCCCGCGAGGGTAATCGCCGATCCGGAGCTGCCCCCACGACCTGCCGTTTTTACAGGGAGATGGACGAGATACTTGGGGGTGACCCCACTGCCAATCCCAGGATAACGATGGACACTTCTGAGCAGGCTGGGGGACAGGAGGAGGAGGCGGAGGCGGCGGCGGAGGCGGGGAGGGGGGAGGAAACCACGAGTGAAGCTACTGGGATGGGGGAAGACACCCCAGAGTGGGCATGCAGCCAGGAGCTCTTCTCAAGCCAGGAGGAAAGTACCCAATCGCAGCAGCCAGCAGTTGCAGAAGGACAAGCAGAGGAGCGGGTTAACGGTAAGCGGCTTTTATTTTCTGGGTGGAAATGTTTCTGGAGAGGAAGGGGGGTTCTGGCTGCATGCATGCCAGCCTCTAGATGTGGAATAGCCCGTTGATGTGGTCTATCACGTCGCGGTAATCTGCTTCAGTTATCTCAGCAAAAGTTTCAGCCAGAGCGTGGGCAATATGCCTGCGCAGGTTTATAGGGAGAGCCACTGTGTTTCTTGTCCCAGTCACGCTGACGCGTCCGCGCCACTGTTCCGCGAGTGGGGGGGGGGGATCATTTCTGAACACAGGCAAGCCGCGTAGGGTCCCGGGCGGAATCCACATTGCTGTAAAAGATCCTCCCGCTGTCCCCTAGTGACTCGCAGCAGGGAGATATCTTGCAGGATTAACTCCTGTGAAAAATGTTGGGAGACTCTTTAGTGAAGAGATAGGTAGATAGTGAAGATCACCCCTGCAGCTGCATCTTCACTCAACCCCTCTATCACTCCAGATTACCCGAAGCAACCAGCCCCCCTCTATCAATCAAGCCCCACTTCTCCTTCTATAAGCACCCCTCACTCACCATTTCGTGGCTTCTGTCGTGTTATGCGTGTGGGAAAAGAATGTTAAAGTGCGAACTCCCTCAGTGTAACAATTCATGTCTGGAGATAGTGGATACAATGCTGCCCCTGTTAAATGTTTCATTTCTGGGTTTCTACAGTGACCTTGACTCCTGGAGTGGGCAGATGTTCCACAGCACAGAGGCTACAAAATTTGAGAAGAAATCCCCGAAAGAGCAAAGAGGACATGCTGAAGACTGTTCTTCATCACTCTGCTGCAGAGAGAAAGGAACTGAAGGAGTGGCGAGAGAAGGAAAGCATGATCCGCCAGAGACATTGGCGTAGAAACGCTGTGGCAAAGAAGAAAAGCACAAACCAGCTGCTAGAGATCCTGTCGAGCCAAGCGGACTCTCTCAAGGCTATCGTAGCCATGCAGGCAGAGCAGTCCCGTGCTGCCCCACAGCCCCCCCCGTCCCAAAGCTTTTTTCCTTGTGCCCCAATGTCAGCTCAAACCGCCTTTCCCCAGCATTCAGTTTCTTACCACCACCAGCTGCCTCCAACACCTGTACGTTCACCAACCAGCCCTGATACCTACCACCCTTACCCTCTGCACTCAACCCCCATAACCATGCAGTATATGCACCCTGAAGTGCAGGAATCGTTAAACAGCAATCCAGACAGGACATATGCAAACTTGTGACTGTACAGTTCACCAACCCACACCCCTTCCCTCTTGTGTTCATGAAATGTTGTGTGTCTGTCTGTCTGTCAAGGAATTTTTTTTCTTTACAATAAAACAATTCTTGGCTTTGAAAACAGTCTTTATTATAGCAGATAGTGAAAGATACCTTAGCCCAGTAAAGAAAGAGGCACTGCAAATCATTTTAGGGATAATAGAATAACAGTGTAAACAGTGCAATTCACTCCCATGCAAGTCAGCAAACATTACTGTTGGCTTTCAGCCTCAAATTCTTCCCTCAAGGCATCCCTAATCCTTGAAGCCCTGTGCTGGGCCTCTCTATTAGCCCTGCTCTCTGGCTGTGCATATTCAGCCTCCAGGACTTGAACCTCGGTGGTCCATGCCTCACTGAATGTTTCACCCTTCCCTTCACAAATATTATGGAGGGTACAGCAAGCGGATATAACCGCGGGGATGCTGCTTTCCCCCAAGTCTAGCTTCCCATACAAGCAACGCCAGCGTGCCTTTAAACGGCCAAAAGCACACTCCACAGTCATTCGGCACCAGCTCAGCCTGTAGTTGAACCGGTCCTTGCTCCTGTCAAGCTTCCCTGTATAGGGTTTCATGAG
The DNA here is from genome assembly GCF_020497125.1 of Mauremys mutica. Lineage (NCBI taxonomy): Eukaryota > Metazoa > Chordata > Testudines > Geoemydidae > Mauremys > Mauremys mutica. The sequence continues at coordinate 41,000,797 of NC_059085.1, read as the reverse complement.
CCAAGGCAGTAACGGGTAAGCGGGGTCTCCAAGGATCACAATGGGCATTTCGACGTCCCCTACTGTGATCTTCCTGTCTGGGAAAAAAGTCCCTGCCTGCATCTTCCTGAACAGGCCACTGTTCCGAAAGATGCGTGCATCATGCACCTTTCCAGGCCAGCGTGTGTAAATGTCAATGAAACGCCCGCGGTGATCCACAAGCGCCTGGAGAACCATAGAGAAATACCCCTTTCGATTAACGTACTCTGATGCCAGGTGGGGGGGGGGCCAGAATAGGAATATGCGTCCCATCTATTGCCCCTCCACAGTTAGGGAAACCCATTTGTGCAAAGCCATCCACCATGTCCTGCACGCTCCCCAGAGTCACGGTCTTTCTTAGCAGGATGCGATTAATTGCCTTGCAAACTTGCATCAAAACGATTCCAACGGTCGACTTTCCCACTCCAAACTGGTTCCCGACCGACCGGTAGCTGTCTGGATTTGCCAGCTTCCAGATTGCAATAGCCACCCGCTTTTCCACCGTCAGGGCAGCTCTCAATCTTGTGTCCTTGCGCCGCAGAGTGGGGGCGAGCTCAGCACACAGTCCCATGAAAGTGGCTTTTCTCATACGAAAGTTCTGCAGCCACTGCTCGTCATCCCAGACTTCCATGACGATGTGATCCCACCACTCAGTGCTTGTTTCCCGAGCCCAAAAGCGGCGTTCAACGGTGCTGAGCATTTCTGTGAATGCCACAAGCACTGTAGTGTCACACGCGGCAGGAGAATCGATATCGATATCATCGTCAGACTCCTCACTGTCACTTTGGAGCTGAAGGAATAGCTCGACTGCCAAACGTGTTGTGCTGGCGACACTCATCAGCACAGTCCTCAGCAGCTCGGGCTCCATTTCCCACAGAAATTGCGATTCACACACAGAGAGTAAAACACTCACAATGGCGCCAAATGTTGCCAGAAAGAGTGAATGCTGGGATGTGAAGCGATGCACCACGGGGCGCTGGCAAACAGGAAGCGGAATGACCCGCACACTTCCTTCCCCTTCCCACAATACTCAGCGCCAAAATGGGACGAGGTGCTCTGTGGGATAGCTGCCCACAATGCACCTCTCAATACAGCGCTGGAAAGTGCTGCAAGTGTGGCCACACTGCAGCGCTGGTAGCTGTCAGTGTGGCCACACTCCAGCGCTGGCCCTACACAGCTGCATGACCAGCGCTGTAACTCCCAGCGCTGCAACTTGTAAGTGTAGCCAAGCCCAGAGAGGTAAACAGTTTGGCTTGGAGCAGAGTTGGGTGGGAAACTAACATTTTTGCAAAAACAAATTTTGGTTTTGCATTGAAAATTGAGCATTTCAGTATTCAGCCCAGCACTAGAACAGAGGGGAGGGGATCTTTGCAGACGTGATTGAGTTTGAGAGCAAGGTCGGTCAGACACCAGTTTCAGAATGTCCTCTTCCTGTATGGACTATCAAAATATTCAGAACTAGTGAAATGTGTGAATCAAATGGAGAATAGGCCCCTAAAACTGCATTTATAACTCTGTTCTTTGTGTCCAAGAGAAACCACCACCTTCTTGATTTTAGTGAAATCCCCAAATGCAGAATGTGAAACCCACTCTGCACTACTCTTGCCTCTGGAAACTGGTAACCTTGCCACTTGAGCACGGACTCTTCAGGTGGTTAATTGAATAATTGGCTTCCCTGGTTAATAGAACAAGAAGTAAACACAGGATTCATATTTTTGTGCTGGCTAGAACCATCTACATGGAGGGTGAGGAGGTCCTGACTGCGAGTGAATGAAGTTTGGATTTCCTGAAAGAATTAAAATAGATTTTTTAACCTACACACAATCTTTTCTTCATTTTGATTCATAATCCTGCTCCTGATCACTGAACACTTCTGAGAGAGAATAAACCCCCCAACTTTGCAACCTGATGCAATGCCTCAGCATTTGTTGCACCATGTGTGGAGAGTGTTCCTAAAGAGGATGTGGATGTGGTTTGTGGCTCTTCTCTGCTGAAGTGCTGACACCTGGTGGACTATGAAGGCCATGACAACTTTCGGGTCTCACCACATTCCAGTCTTGATTGCATCAGCCTAAGAACCTGACTAATAAAGACTGCAGAACTGGAATTAATTTGCAAACTAGATACCATCAGATTAGACCTGAATAAAGACTGGGAGTGGTTGGGTCATTACAAAACCTAAACTTAATTTCCCCAATACTAATTTCTCCCTACTGCTACCCACACCTTCTTGTCAACTGTCTGTAATGGGCCACTCTCTTACCACTTCAAAAGTTATTTTCCCTCCTTTGGTATCCTGCTGTTAATTGATTTCTCGTTAGACTGACCTAACACTTGGTAAAGCACCCCCATCCTTTCATGTATGTATACCTGCTCCTGTATTTTTTACTTCATGCATCTGAAGAAGTGGGTTTTAGCCCACAAAAGCTTATGCCCAAATAAATTTGTTAGTCTCTAAGGTGCCACAAGGACTCCTCGGTTCTTTTGCTGATACAGACTAACACGGCTACCACTGAATTCTGGTGGTGTTTCATTAGGTACCTCTGGCTGTTGTGACCTTCTGAGCAATAGGTCCTTTTCTTTCACTTGGTCATTTTCCAGATGGCTTTCCCTTCAGTCAGCCTTGAAACTGGTTATTTTCTAACTAGTGCACCTACATTTTTTAGTTTTATTTTTAAATGACAAAGTGGATTCAAAGACAGTGTATAAACTGGAAATGGGCCCAAGCCCCTGAGTCTGAATCTGGACCTGATCTTCTACAAAGGCCAGATTCAGGGTTTTTGTTCAGTGGACCGTAGAGATGTGAATTGATGTGAAGTGAAGCGCCAGCTTTGAAAGAATGTCAGAGGTGTTTTGTTGCAGGACTATCTCTAATAAAAACATTCAGCTTACTAAGCCTCCCTGGGTCCCCACTGTGAGCTGTTATATGCTAGCAACTCCTATGTTTGTCAAACTGTTCTGCAGAGACACATGATGTAAATGTTACCTAATGGGTAGGACAGTGCCTTTGCAATTTCAGGAAACTAGGGGTTGTTTCATGTTTCCCAACAGAGACATTTGCAAGTCACCCCCACACTGTCAATTGCTGGGTTTTAATAAATTATTGGAACAAGGAAGCCAGTTGCAAACACTCATGTTAATTAAGAAAGACAGGCTCTTTCCATCTGATTGTAGTATTGCCAGTGTTACAACACATTGCCCAGAGGAGTGTGCTTTGAATACTTCCTGCTTTTTAAACTTTCCAAGTAGTGAGTTTTCCCCCCAACTCACACATCTGATGATAATCCATGGAATGACTTTGCCAAAAGATATGTATAGGGAGGGAGTGAAAGGCAGAATGAGATGAAATCAAGACTAACAAAAGAGGAAAGGAGGCAACTGCTTGCTTCCTTCCTTCATTTATCTAAGGCCCTGTCCACACTGTGGTAGAACAGTGCAAGTAAAGCCCATGTTTAAGCATGGTTCTTGCTAGAGGGCTTCTATCAGGATCTTGCTCATCTTTGGGACAGATATATTTTATCTTATAGCATGCCAAGGGAAGTCACACGGTTTGAGTTGTACTTGGCACAGGGCCAAAGGCAAGAGTCAGAAAGAAGATACCATTTTGCCACTAAGTACTATGGTACAGTATGAAGTTCTGGAGAGATCCGCTCTGTTTCATAGCAGGGCAACCGAGGCAGAGATAGCAAAACACATTTGTTAAGGGCTCAGTCCAAGCATATACTGGACAGAACCCTTGGGAAGTTTTGCTAGTTCCAGACTGATACACTGGATACATTACTGTATAACTATATTCAACAATATATCCCACAAAACTGATAACTCCTTGCTCTAATGCCTAGTTTGTTTTAATTAAAGACTTACAAGGATGCAGCATACAAGTGTATACAGTGGGTCAAATTCATCTGTGGTGCATTAATAATAATAGAGTTGCATCAAGCATTAATTTGGCCCAATGGGTACTGCACTAACTAGAGACAGGTCTGAGCCAAAACCCCAGGCTCATACTTTGGGAACACTTGGGTCCAGCTGTGAATTTCATGTGTAGCCCTGTGATATATAATAGACCGGTACCAAGCCCCTGCTGTTGAATGTCCACACCCAAATGTTGCAGGTTCGGCCCATCTCTAATGTCATCCCTTACGAAAGACCATCACTGAACTCAGGCATTTATGTTAGTGCAAATGGGCATGAAGTTGCCATTGACAAGCGCACAGCTGGACCCACAGCCCCCAGATTTGAATATGTGAAGCGCCACATATTTGGTATTTACAAGAGGCAGGACAACCTGCTTCAGCTGGAAGCAAGAATTTTATACTAGCATTTTGCAGCCCTGAATTAATTGAGTCAATTGGGCTGATGCAATAGGACAATGATGTATGTCCCCACTGCTCTTTGGAGAAATGAAAGGGGAAGGCTTTAGGTGATTCTACAGGGTGAGGCACCACTAATGTTAACCGCTTTCACTAGCAGTGAGATCGAGACATTCCCAGCTTCTAAAGGCCTGTGGGGAATTTGCCACTCCAGGCTGCTGCAAATGGCTCCTTTTATGGGCTGTTGTGGTTTCATATGCCAAGGCAAGAAAACTGGAAACATTCCTAGTTGTATGCGCCATCATATTAGCAATTTGCAGTGTTATTGTAGCCGTGTGGGTCCCAGGATATTAGGGAGACAAGATGGATGAGATAATATCTGTTATTGGATCAATTTCTCTTGGTGAGAAAGACAAGTTTTTAAACTTATCTAGAACTCTTCTTATGGTGTTTTGCAGTCTTTGCGGCAGTTCTTGTATTGCAAACTTTTAAAGTGAACATTGCCTTAGTTTTGGCTACTCGGTAATGAAGCCTGCAGTTGTCGACTTCTGGAATATTAATAACTGCTGTGGTCATTATGTAGCACACTTGCGTTAAAACCATGCTTCTTCTGAAAGGCTCTCTCTCTCTCTACAGGTGAGCTCACTTTAAGCTAGTAACGCCTGCCTTTGAAGTGGAATTGCTGGATTCAGGTGCCTATCACCTTGGAGCCAAGTTCAAATATCGGTGCAATCTGCAGAGATGAAAAGTCATTCCCATCTGACAGCTGTGTTTAATTGCTCAGCTGAAATAAGCTGGTGGCCTCCCCTCACTTTTTAGAGGTGGTGTCTGCTTCATGAAAACTGCTCTGTCAAGGCCCCTTGATTGCTGAAAGGTCAAGGATTAAAAGGGCCATGGAAACCCAGGCTGGATGGAGGAGTTTTGCTGCCTTAGACAAACCTAAACCCAAGTTACTCTATCTGCAGTCCCCCTTACAAACAATTACTGGGCCTTTTGTTGCCCCTAACACTGTGCTGCCCTGAGTGACCAGTTGTTCCACCGTCTCTGCTAGAGATGATGCCGATGGAAAATGAAACTCCCTGCTCAGCCTTAAGTTAGAGGTGATCTTTTCAGATTCGAGTGGAGAGATATTGTAGGGGTCATGTGGGGGCCGCACAGGGAAATTTGTATTGGTTGCAGAACCTGTTATGTGGATAAAGAAAACAGTTCAGACTCTAGGACCTTCCACATGCACTAAATTAATTTTAAAATTAACAAAATATGACCATTTTGAGACAGATTAGACTTTTCAAAATTATAGACATTAGAGGCTCAATTTTCAAATTTTGATGCCAAAAGACACTTAAATCCCTTTTTTAGGCATCTAAACCCTGAGTTTGGTGCCTATACTGAAACATCCAAATTTGAAAACTGGGCCCACTGGACCCTTACAGTTGGAAAAGACTCTCTGAGTTAACTTATCTGTCTCCCATTTGGTAGACGGGTGTGGAATTCAGCTGGAATTTTATTTCATTATATCTACCACCTGTCTCCAAGTGTCTTGGTCCATCAATCATCCTAAACTGCTCCATTCTCAGCTACGACCTCCTAAAATGTCTGCAACATCGCTGGAAACCATAAATAATATGTATGTTAAAGCCACTCTGTTTGAATCCTTTTCTCGCATTTCAATCTTTCCTCTGAAGTCTAATTCGATTGCAAAGCACTAAAAAAAGCAGTGAAATTACCTTGAAATTGAGAGTTAAAGGGCTTTTGCTGATTCATTAAAGAGGATTTGTGAACCTAGACACAGTTTAAATGAGACAAACCGCTGTCATTGAATTAGGAATGGGCCAGCTAGTTGAATTGAGTCATCTCATCCTGGTTAGCTGGTGCTGGGGGTCCCCTTCTGGATTGTGGGCATATAGGGACAAATCTTGTAGCTTTTATATAAGCTAATCTCCCCTGGAAATTTTGTCTAGGTTAGGAATTTTTAGAAAGTGCCTAAGGAGCACAAGTTCCATTAACTTGGCCTCATAACTCAGACACTTCTGAAAAACCTAACTTACGAGCCTGATCCTGAAAAGCGTGGTCATGAAGAGCTCAGGGTGCTCGGCAACCTGTTGGATCAAGCACTAATTAAGGCCTGCTGGGTTCAGATGGGGTAAGTGAGGCATGGACTGGGAAAATTACACAATGAGTCAGAAATAGAGCCCTTGACACCTGACTCCCTGTCCCCTGACTTAACCCCAAGACTGTCCTACCTCCCTGAGGGATGGGGAACCTGATACATTAGAAGAGAGCATCTAAGACGTTATATGACGTTACTGCCATTTCACAATGCAAATATCGTAATTAGATCTGAGCCCTTATTGGAACCCTGTCGCTAACCCTAAGCTACCAGAACAATGAGGATTTTCTCCAGCCACATCAGAATATTGTGGTATTAATCTGCAGGGACTTTGTATTGCTCTGCAGCTGCGTTCGCTAGTTCTCTAGCTCTGCGAGGACATTGTTCTACATTTATACCAAAAGAAATGACCTTATCCAGGTTCCTAAAAAAAATCTAAGCTTCCCCCAGTCATCAGTTCCACATTCACCCCTGTTTATTGGCTCTATCATCATCCCCACCTTTCCCTAAAATAAACCCTAGGAAACCCTGATTAGAATGTATTTCTCTTCCATCCACCCATTCAGGAGCGGGAATATGGGGCTAGTTTTGTTACTCTCATTGCACCGCCCTGTTGTTAGTCATAAATTACTTATGGTCCTTCTGCTTCCTTTGTGACATCAATTTTTTCCTTGCTAGCGGCTCTAGGAAACCTTAATAAGGGAAAATAAGCCAAGTGTTAGCGCACAAAGGTGACTTGTGGGGGAAAAAGATATTGGGTCCCCTCTGATCTTCAGTACAGTTATGAAAAAATGTTACGGTCATGAAGGCTCCATGTGGGTTATTCTTTGCTTTGCTGATGCAGCAGCATTTACCATCCCGTTGAATGAACATGTTCCAGACAGTAAAAAATAACAAAGTGAAAGGGCAAGATCTTGCTACAGGCCAGTCTGGGCCAGGCTGCAGATATGATAGTACAGAGCGTCTCACATCATAAAAGGAAATTTGCAAACACTGGCAAACTGAAGCCTCTGTAATGTTCCCTGTCAGCAGATTGTCAACCAAACAAAGGTGATAGGGTGAGCAGCTATGCAAGGGAACATCTGTGAGTGCATGTCTGTGTCTGGCAGTGCACATCTGGCTGCCATCTGTGTGTGTATATTTGAGTGTACGCTTGGCGTGTGTGTGTGTGTGTGTGGAGGTGGGGAGTGTGACTGCTCAAGTATGTGTTTGGGGTGCAAGAGAGTTGGCCTGTTTGTGCAAAAAACTTATCTCATCCCAAGACAGTTCCAGAGAGCCAGGGCTCTTAGCACAGGAACACTGGAATTCCTGTATCAGAACAGTTTGTCTCCTATCTCCAGATGTGGCCTTTAACAGACTCTTTCAAAGAAGGCCAGTCCTATACTGCCACCATCATTATTGCACTTGGAGTTTTGTGCAATGTAAATATAACATGGCGGGGAGGGATTTCGCCTTGATCCAGCTTATGCTAGTGTTGCCAACTTTCTAATTGCACTACACTGAACACCTAGCCCCGCCCCTTCCAGGAGGCCCCTCCCCTCCCCAGAGGCCCAGCCCCCAATCACTACATTTCCCCCTCCCTCGTTCTCCCCCTCCCTCCCTCCCTTTCAATGGGCTGGGGCAGGGAGTTGGGATGCGGGAGGGGGTGAGGGCTCCAGCTGGGGGTGCAGGCTCCTGGGTGGGGCTGGGGATGAAGGATTTCGGGTGCAGGAGAGGACTCCAGGCTTGGGCTTTGCCATTTATTTTGTAATAATAAGCCTAGTCCCCAAGAGAGGGGCTTTGTTGACCAAGAAAAAGCCTGAAGTTATGTTTTTGAATGGCCTAAGAGGGGAAATCGAGGCTGGTTGCCTGTAGAGCAACCTCTGACCACAAGGGGGCTCTGGGGAGGCAGCTGCCTGTCTTACAAACCTCAAACATTTAAATACCTCAAGTCTTTCTTCCCTTCAAAATCTCCCTAAAATGTATTAGGTGAAAGCCTGACTGCAGTGAATTGAGGGGCAAAGCTCCCATTAATGTCAGTGGGGCCCAGATTTCACCCATGGGTTTCTTTCTGAGAGAAAGAAAAGTCACTGTGTCTGAGCTATTGAATGGAGCTATAACTCTTTATGCCAGCTGAGGATTTGCCCCATTCTCCTAAGTTCTCAGTTCACTTTCCTGGTATAAACTTATTGATGACTCATTCTAGTCTTAATTATAACTCTGGCATTTTCAAGACTGCCAGCCAAACATTTGTTTAGCAGGATGTGTATTGTCTGCAGTGCTAAAGAATTTTTACGGTTCTCTTCTCATTCTGTTTTTTTTTTTTTATTATCTTGAAAAAGCTGAGATTCAGATTTTAGGCAGATATTCAAAAAATCTGAATGATCCTGCAGTTTCTAGGGTATGGGCTTAAGTACTTAGCTTATTAGCTGTGTCAGCATTTAGATATAGCAGTGATAGGTACTATGGAAAAACACTGGCACACAGATAGATTAGGCATTGGTGGAAGGCAGCCTGGCCTCACATTCTTGGAGAGGTTTTTTTTAATTTATTTTCAGTGAAAATATAATAATTCTACTTTTTTTCTGGAAGTGAAAAAAATTACACAAGCATATTTTACAGTGGAACCTAATGAAAAGAAAATCATGCCTCCTTGGATTTAAACTCAAACTGATTTTCACAGTGTTCAAAACTGGCTGAATTTAAGAAAATGTACTCTCATAGTCGAAATGATCACTTTTTCCAATTACAGCTTGATGAGATTCTAATGGGGGCTCCATATCAGTGTGAAACACGTAGTTAATAGCAATCCTAATAATGACTAGTTGGGCCGTATCACCAAAGTGACACTTATAGAGCACTGGAGTATCACCAACCCCAGTTTTTCAAAAATCATAAGTCAGGTCCCCCAAAATCATGAAACTGGCTTAGAAAAAGTGAGTTTCTAGCCCTCCTGGTTGTAGAGAACAGCTCAAAACATGACCTGAGTGCCCCCTCTAAAGAAACAGGAAGGCAAATGAAAAGAACCCCACATTTATTATTTTTGTCAAATCTCATAATTTTTAAGCTGGTCTAATAATTTGTTGAGGCCTGGCTCATGATTGCTGGACGGCTGGGGTTGACAAACCACACCTCCTAACATTTCAAGTGGCTAATGTGGGTCACAGCGCCGCTCAGGTTTGGTCCGTTCACTCCTCCATCTACAGAGGGGCAAACCTGAGTGGTGTTCCGACCCACCCCCCCATGTGCCAGGTCACTTGGTTTGGGGGCCCTCTCCACTGGGGGGCATGGGGCAAACTTTTGGGATCAGTGGTCTTGGAGCTCAAAGCTAGGGCTTCAATTACAGGGGAATTTTTTTTAGGGGGGGGCCCTTATTACTTTTTGAGGTTACCTACCTTTTTGTCTTTTGTCTCACTACTGTTTAAATGAAAGTAGCCACTTGACATTCAGGGCCCCCCGACTTTTTTCTGGTAATTTGGGCACTGGTCAAAGCAGGCTCATAGTGGGCTAGTGAGTGGGTGAACTGCTGGGGCGTGTTCAAAGTGACCCCCCTAACTATGGGGTGCTGTACTTTGCACAAGCCTCGGGGATGGTCTTGTACCTCTCCCTTTGGCTAGGGTGACCTGATAGCAAGTGTGGAACATCGGGACGCGGGGTGGGGGGTAACTGGAGTCTATATAAGACAAAACCCTGGCTATCAGGACTGTCCCTATAAAGCTGGGACATCTGGTCACCCTATTGGGACAGGCAGCAAAGCCTGTTGCTTGCACAGCTGCACCAGGGCTTCGCGCAGCAAGGCAGCAAGCCAGTGTGAGAAGCCATCCAGCCCAGCAGATGGCATTCGCCACAGCACGTGGCCAGCTCCTTCCCTTCCACCCCCGGCAGGAAATCACCCCTGAGTGCCTGGGAAGTGATTGTCCTCAGCTGGGTTGCTGCCCCATGTGAGCTCTGCAGGAGCAGGGCGCACCCTGGCAGTGGGGCTCTGTTCAGTGCCCCCTGCAGTAACCCCGGCTGAAAACATGGGTAAGAAAAGCAAGAAGGAGAAGAAGGTGAAAGGGGCAGAGAAAACAGCTGCTAAGATGGAGAAAAAAGTCTCCAAGAGAGCTAAGAAGGAGGAGGTGAGTGGTGCTGGGGCAGGTCAGGTCGCAGGGGACTGATTCGCCCACCCGGCGGAGTGTGCAGCAAACACACACTCACATTGTGCCATGGCTCCTGGTCTTGACTAACTAAAAGACTTTCCTCCCACATGCTGTTTTATTAGAGCTGCTTTTTTCTGAAGAGCTCACTCCTGCCAATGTGTGTGTGAGAGACACTGACTCTGAACCCTTTGGCTTTCAGATGCAATAGGTATTCATCCTCCCCAGGGATTTCTCTGAATAGCAAAGCAACACACAGAAGTGAAATTCAAAACAGAGCCGTCGCATTTATTCTCATTCTGTCTGGGCTCTGTTCCCTATAACGGGTGCTTCACAAGCCATGCCTAAGGGAAAAGTTTCTCTTGAAAGTTAAACATGTGTTTAAGTGTTTCACTAGACAACCCTCCCTTTTCAAACAATGCAGTTGGCTTTTTTATCTGCTGGTATTGAGAGGTACAGATGGTTTTGCCCATGTGGGTCTGGCCAGACTGAAGATTGGCTACGTTGAAGATTTGCCCACGTTACCTAGTATTTTATAATTTGTATAATTTCTCAATGGCAATCTCAAATCTTGACCCTCATCGGCTGAAAAAGTAGAATATTTATTCTGTAGTGGTAATGTTTCAGTTGTCTTATTGGGCTGGTTGGTGGCAAAAACAAGAAAGGGATTGTGTGAAATCTATTTTATTTATGGTCGAGCGAGGTCACATGATTCTCAACTTTTATAATTTCATTTTTGTTTTATGGGGGGGGGTGTTAGAAGTATAATTTGTATGATAGGAGAAGGGCTGAATCTCTGCTTCATATCTTTAATACTGTGACAGTTTGAAAATGTGTACCTATTCTGTTGAGTATAATTGTTAATGCAAAAAATGCTGTACTAATAAACTAAAACTTATAGACTGGACTGGGCTAGAGGGCTCAGCACCTGGCAGAATTGAGCCCTGCACAAGGGGTGGGGCAAACAGGAACTAGTAGAATTAAATTAAGACCGGACATTTGGAAGAACATGCTGACAGATCTATTAGGCTGTGGACTGCTTTCTCAAGGAAGCTAGTGTAAACCCCATTGCTTTGAGACATTTAAACCTAATGGGCTGAGAGCTAGAAGACTTACTGTAGGGAACAATCTTTCATTTTCTCCATCTCCAATTCGTATGATTCTGTGAGTTTTAAAAATCCTAGAAACGTTTCTATTGCTCTTTTAAAAAAAATCAATTTGACAAATTATATTTTTTAAAAAAAAATTAAATTTGACCTGAGACCATGTCCCTTTACTCCCAGCCACCCTGCTGCTGCAGAATGAGAAAGTTTAAACTAATTGATTCAAGTGTCTTACCCAGCGATCGCAAGTATAGCAAAAAAAGAAAGTTGGGCCAAGAAAGAATGAACAGTCCTAGTACTTACTGTTAGGGCACATGGATGGTTATAACTTCCCAACTCTTATCTAAAGAGGGAGTGGGGAAGAGATTTTCTTTGACTTTTGCATAATTTGGGGGCTTTGGGGTTGTGTGTTCTGTTTTTTAATTTACAGAAACTGAAGGAGACTAAAAGATAACATATGAAGTTGTCTCTCCAGATGAAATATAAATTTTAAATAGAAAACACATTTATCTTTGTACTTGCACAGGAGTCAGGCCAAGAAAGAACAGTGTATTTTAACATCTGTCTGATTATATCTGCAGATCAGTTACACAAATGCTGAAACAGCTGCCTTGTGCTAAGACTTCGGTTTCAACTACCAGTTGTGCTACAGAATTGCTCACCAGCAAAGGTGAAACACCTCTGTAGGGGTAGGAACTGTGCACTAACCATGGGATTGTGTTACAGCCTGCTTACAAATTCAGAAATATACAGTAGTGGAGACCAGCCCTTAGTGTAGGATGAAAAAATCTATAACTTTGATACCTCATAGTTTAATGAGGTGAATCTAATCAAATTTAAGGAAAATCGAACTAGTAGCTAGTGTAGGTTTTCATGGTATGTGGATGACAATATATGCCAAGAAACTCATGCCCGACTGGCTGTTTACTTTCAGGAGGATCTTGAAGCCCTGATAGCAGAATTCCAGACATTAGATGCTAAAAAGACCCAGATCATTGAGACAGCCTGTCCCCCACCCTCACCAAGGTAAGAGATCACCTGGAACCATGACTGCTGTTATCCAGCAAGTGATGGTATCAATGAAACTTGTTTAAGTTGTATCCTGAGAGTGGAGGATGTAGTATCAGGCTAAAACGCTTTTATGGAAGGATAAAAATGTATAGCGTATTCAGTCCTCGGAGCATCAAAGGGACCAGCAACGCCTCTCTGCTAACGGCTACTTTTTAATCTTCCCTTCAGCCTGCTAAAAAGAGCCAAAGTGGGGAATCTTATCAAAGCTGGTGGTTAGATCTGAGGGCTTTGAGCGGTATAACATAGATGAGTGAAGGGGAACCTTGTGACTTGGGCTGGAAAGCTGAGGGCATGCTACCGGTAAGATTGTTACGAGAATCCTTGTGAGAGTCAAGATACAGTGGGCTAGTGGCCGGAGCACAGGGCCGGTATCCTGGCACTGCAAAGGTCTAGTCCTGTAGCTGCCACTGATTCAGTGTCTTGAATGACACTTGACCTTTCTGTATGTGTTTCCCCTCTGTAAGGAGGAGATAATGATACTCGTCTACCTCACAAAGATGTTGGGAGGATCAGTAAACAATGAGCTTCTTTGAGGTCTGATCCTGTGAAGTGCTAGATGCTGTCAACTCCTGTTACATACAGGGGGTGGGTGAACCTTAAGCGAACAGCGGTATCTATGGAAGAATGATGCAGATAACTTAAAATGAGACAGCCCAATTAGAGTCATAGCTGTGTGCCATGACGAAGCTAATCTTTGCTCCTTATCCATCAGCATTAAAATTAAAATCATGTCAAAGGCCGTAGTTAATGACAATATAATGTGTGTTCCTAAAATAGGAGAGGATTTCAGATTAGCCTTTTTGGAAGTTTCCAAAAAGTTAATTTCTTCAGAAAGTTTTTTGGTTTGGAAATAAAAAAAGATATCAGAAACTGATGGAGAGGCTCTTTGGCCTGGAGGGGAGAAGTGCTAGCGCTTGTTAAATTATGCATCCAGAACTGTAGTGAGTAGCTTCCGAGCTGAGTTACAAATGGTTCTGTTATGTGCTGATGTCGGCCCATCTCTCTTTCTGACGCAGGCTGAACGCCTCCTTGTCTGCTCATCCCGAGAGAGACGAATTGATCCTTTTTGGAGGTGAATATTTCAATGGCCAAAAAGTAAAGTATTCTTCCATTTATCTATCCTTCCCCTCCCTCCCCATTGCCTTGACTATCATTTGTATGGGTTTCATCTGGAGCAAAAATTCAAAGCGGAGGTCATAAAATATGCATTTTTCCCAGAATGAGAGCAAAATAGCCTTTAATTCCAGGCTAATACTGTCTCACACCTGAGCTGAGCTGTGTCAGCAGGATCAAGAAGCACTGGGGTCCATTAAGGGGTCAGAATGATTGCATAAGCATCAATATTGCAGGCATCATAATTTCTCTAGACTTGAGGGGCAAATATAGTCCATGTCATCTTTGGTTCCTGTTGTACTGTGTGTTTGCCCCACTTGCCCCGCCATGACAGTGAGATGCTTCTGTTAGCCCGGAAGGGCTAAGCACTGGTGGTCCCTCAACAGCTCCTGCCTGCAGATCTTGCACTGATTTACCATATTCCTGGAGGCGGGAAGCTCCTTATGCTTCCTGAAAGCTCAAGACTGTTTATAGTCATCGGGCTTTGATTCAGCACTACACTAGCCTGCGCTGCCTGTTAACAAGTTCCACTCGCGTCAGTCATTTCCCCTGGTTTTCAGTCTATCCTAGCTGAGCACCACCTTTATAGTACTCATCGGAACGGCCCTACTGGGTCAGACCAAAGGTCGCTCTACCCCAGTATCCTGTCTTCCAACAGTGGCCAGTGCCAGATGCTTCAGAGGGAATTAACAGAACAGGACAATTAACGAGTGATCCATCCCCTGTCATCCACTCCCAACTTCTGGTAATCAGAGGTGCAGGGACACCCAGAGCATGGTGCTCCGTCCCTGCCCAGCCTGGCTAATAGCCATTGATGGACCTATCCTCCAGGAGCTTATCTTGTTCTTTTTTGAACCCTGTGATAGTTTGGGGCTTCACAGCATCCTCTGACAATGAGTTACACAGGCTGACTGTGCATTGTATGAAGAAATACTTCCTTATATTTGTTTTAAACCCACTGCCTGTTAATTTCATTGGGTGACCCCTAGTTCTTGTGTTATGTGAAGGAGTGAATAACACTTCCTTTTTTATTTTTCTCGACACCAGTCAAGATTTTAAAAACCTTTATCATATCACCTCTTAGTCTTCTCTTTTCCAAGCTGAAAAGTCCCAGTCTTTTTAATCTCTCCTCATGTGGAAGCCGTTCCATACCCCTAATCATTTTTGTTGCCCTTCTCTGTACCTTTTCCAATTCTAATATATCTTTCTAGAGATGGGGCGTCCAGATCTCCACACAGTATTCAAGGTGTGGGTGTACCAGGGATTTATAGAAAGGCATTAGGATATTTTTTTGTCTTATTAGCTATCCCTTTCCTAATGGTTCCTAACTTTTGGTTAGTTTTTTTTTGACTGCTGCTGCACATAGAAGGGATGTTTTCAGAGAATTATTCACGACTCCAAGATCTCTTTCGTGAGCAGTAACAGCTAATTTAGATCCCATCATTTTGTATGTGTAGTTGGGGTTATGCTTTCCAATGTGCATTACCTTGCATTTATCAACATTGAATTTCATCTGCCATTTTGTTGCCTAGTCACTCAGTTCTGTGAGATCCCTTTGTAACTCTTCGCAGTCTGCTTTGGACTTAACTATCTTGAGTAATTCTGTATCGTCTGCAAATTTTGCCACCTCACTGTTTACCCGTTTTTTTCAGATCCTTTATGAATATGCTGAACAGCACTGCTCCCAGTACAGACCTCCGGGGGACACCACTACTTACCTCTCTCCATTCTGAAAACTGACCATTTATTTCTCCCCTTTGTTTTCTATCTTTTAACTGGTTACAGATCCATGGGAGAACCTTCTTTCTTATCCCAGGACTGCTTACTTTGCATAAGAGCCTTTGGTGAGGCACCTTGTCAAAAGCTTGCTGGAAGTCCAAGTGGATATACCCACTGGATCACCCTTGTCCCCATGTTTGTTGACCCCTTATCATGGGCAGCCTTAGGCTGTGCAGCTATGTTGGGCTCCATTTTTCAGGAGCTTCACATCTCAAACATGCATCCAATCCACTAGCCAGGAGCCATCCCTGATTTTCCCCACAGTGGTATCATTTTACCCAGGCCTCAGCAGGTTGCGCTGCAGACTGACTTCCCTAAGTAGTATCCTTGGCTTAGAAAGCTGATCCTTATCCGCACCTCCTGGCTTCTTGGCCCATGTAAGCTGTGTGTAGGTCAGCAGTGACAACAGAGCCTCAGACAGCTGGTGGAGGCTCTTTGCGGTCTGAGGTGACTGCAGGCAGGGAGATGGTGGGTGGACCCTCTCACAAATGGGATGGGAACAGGATGGTTCCATACGCGTATTGCTTTGCATAGGGCCCCGCAAGCCATAAACCCAATCCTGCCTATGGCAGTCTGATCCCCTAGCATGAGAGCAGAGTGATGCCATGGACCCAGCAGGCTGGCCTTGGCTTGTTCTTCCTTAATAGAAAAGGACTGTTGCACTTCCTTCAGTGCCTGGTAGAGGCAGGTTTCTGTTAGGTAAAGTTAAATGGCGAGCTCTGGTGATACCCATTTTCCTTTTCCCTCCCACAGACATTCCTGTATAATGAGCTGTACATTTACAACATCCGGAAGAACAGCTGGAGTAAAGTAGATATCCCAAATCCTCCTCCCAGGCGCTGTGCACATCAGGTAAAGCACTTGGCCTCCCAGGCAACGGAAGAGCACTTAGAATTACTCTGACGTTGTATTTCAAGATGCTATGGTAATAGACAGCTGTGTTTCCAAGGGGTTACGACTTCTTAGTATCCTAGTCACAATGGGATGCCAACGTTGTGATCAAGCTGTGGCTCGTTGTGCTGAGAAATTAGAGGGTTGATCCTTCACTGAGACTTAAATGAATCAAACTGTGCCATAGAATCTCTATGGCTAAAAATTCTGTGCTTGAATAATAAGAGTATAGCAGTCGCAATATACTACTGACCACCTGACCGGCCTGGTGATGGTGATTGTCACCTCTCTGGGGCAGAGACCCACGTCTCTCTCCCTCCTGACCAGGGGGTTTTAAGGCGGTACAGCTCCCTGCCTGTCACTGTGATATTCCCAGCAAGCCAGACTGCTGAAAATCGCCAGTCCTTGCTTTGTCTCCGAGGGCTAGGACCAGTGTATTGCTTGCAGTTTACAAGTGACCACACAGCTCCTTCTAATGCTACAGTAACAGCAAAGTCTTTCCAGCCCTTCCGCAAGAGTTGTGGCCCCCTGGGGCAGAAAGTCCCGTGTGTGTTTGCTGGATCAGGAAGAAGAGCCCCAAGTCAGTTTAAGCACAGGCTGTTTATCCAAAAATTCTTTCTTTGTCTCTTGGTCTCTGGAGACTCCAGTTGGAATGAGTACACGCGAGGCTTCCCAGGACAGGATATCTCTCTGGGGGTTACAATCTCGGTGACTTGCCTTCAGCACCACCCATGGTTTTGGTTCCTGGAGGAGCTGTGGCAGCCCTCCCCCATGGAGTAGGACACAGTTGAACATAAACCGTGCAATTAATACAGTGGACCCCAAAGATACTTAAAGTAAATTCAGTAAAGTCTCCCAAGGATATGGCAGGAAGCTGCCATGTCTGTCACAAACAATTTGCCCATATTCCGCAGAGGCAACTGATGCATATGCAGAGGAAATTATTCTGTAATTTCTGAGATACTGCACAGAGCAGGCTTCTTCGAGGATGTGCAGCCCTTCACCTCTGGGTTACCAGATCAAGTTAGGTGAGGGAGCAGTTCGGTCTTTCTCTCCTCTGGTGCATTTGCCAATATGGTTGCTTGTCAGTGCCAGTTGTGGAGGTGGTTTTTATTATGCAAACAGCTGTGCCCTGGGAACTAGGCTGAGCCCTCTCCCAACTCATTTTACACTGCTTGTGCTGCCTGAGTAACCTCTTCACAGACCCACCCCCACTAATTTCAGTAGGGGGCTGCTGATGTGGTTCACAGTGGAGAACTGGGGGCGTAGGTGTGGGACGATTAGCATGGGTTGGGGGTTTTTTTTTTATAGCGATTAGAAAAGTAATAGACTTTTTCTCTTCTAACCCAGCCTCCTCTGATGTTCTCTTCCGCCTGTTGGTAAAGACAGAATCACCCTGACACTCTGATACCGCATAAGTGGTCTTAGGGAAGGGGCTTTTAAATGAATACTACTTGGTTGGTTTAAAGCCCCCAAAGTTGCTTAATAAAACCTTGCACTTCTGTAGCGCCCTTCAGCTGGATCTCAAAGTGCTTTTCAAGCTAGGTAAAAGGTCTGCAATGTCACTGAAATGCATCCACTGCTATGATGGGACAGTTTTTCACATGCGCAGAGCAGTTCAGGACAGGAAGTGAAAACAATATGGAATTCAGACCGGAGCAGTGTAACTCTGTATGAAATGTGGGCAGGACACCAGGGTAAATACTTGATTTATCAAAACAAACCAACCCAAACCAACAAGGGATTTCTGATTGCCACAAGAGGTCAGGACCTTGGCTGTGTGTCTCATCTGAAAGATATCAGAGGGGTAGCCGTGTTAGTCTGGATCTGTAAAAGCAGCAAAGAATCCTATGGCACCTTATAGACTAACAGACGTTTTGCAGCATGAGCTTTTGTGGGTGAATACCCACTTCGTCGGATGCAAGTAGTGGAAATTTCCAGGGGCAGGTGTGTGTGTATATATATATATATATATATATATATATATATATATATATATATATATATATATATATATGACAGCAAGAAGCAAGCTAGAGATTACGAGGTTAGTTCAATCAGGGAGGATGAGGCCCTGTTCTAGCAGTTGAGGTGTGAAAACCAAGGGAGGAGAAAGACAGCAGCACAGTACCACTGGCATCATGCTGGCGTGTTGGACCAGGTATTATTTGTAGTATAGAATCACCTAGGACTCCAGTCATGGACCAGAAGCCTTTGGTGCTAGGTGCTATGCAAACACAGAAGAAAAAGATAGCCCCTGTCCCCAAATGCTTAGAATCTGAGCATGAGAGAAGAGACAACAGATGGAGACACACTGACCTAGGGGAGAATACAAGGAAACCATGAGGCAAGATTGGTCAGCATGACAGGCTGTGGTCTCAGCAGGCCAGCAGCCTAAACTATTGTCAAATTTCTGTTCGGTTTCACAGCAGACTCAGCTACTGATTCTGAAGGAACAGCTCCACTTGCTGCATTGGCAACTCTGTTTCCCGCAGTGCCTAGGTTCCTTATTCAAGTCTTGACTTAGTCCAACTTTGCATAGCTTGTTAAATTCTTATTACGGTATTTAATATTTATATTACCGTAGTGCCCAAAGGCTCCAATCCTTTGTGCTGGTTGTGGTACTAATATAGAGGTAGACTTGATCCTTGCCTCAAGAGTTTGTGATGAATTACACCATCAGGGCAAAGAGCTGCGAGGAAATAGGGTTCTAAAACACTGATTCATTCCCCATTTTGCACTGTGATGAGTACCCTAGCATTTTCTGTAGGCAGAAGTATCAAAGATGGATGGGTGACCCTAGAAGAAAGATTCATATCAGTCGTTAGGTTTCTTGGAAGTTTCCTTTCACATTTAATGGTCCTATCTGCAAATGCTCACTCCTAAGTGTGGTAGTACTTACTACGGTGAGTCGTCCCGGTAACTGCAAAGGGACTACTCATGGTAATAAGTGCTTGCAGGATCGGGCCCTTTGTTTGCCCAGAATCTTTACACTAGACAGGGGGTTGGACTAGATGACCTCCTGAGGTCCCTTCCAACCCTGAGATTCTATGATTCTATGAAAGCTGTTTGTAGTGAATTATATTTACACAACTTTAAAATCTCCTAAGAAAAATCTTAAAATGTTGAGTGAAACGTATAGGTAAGGTATTGGAGTATTTAGGGTTGTATATTCCAGATGGTAAATGTGACAAGTATTAACTGAGTACATAAAATTGTTAATCAGACACAGGCAGGCAAAGCATTTACGTTTCCGAATGGGCTAGGATTGAATTAATGCATCGTTCATGTGCGTGGTATTAATCATAGTTACTAGCTGCTGCATTTTTGATAAACCATAAGATAAGTCTGGGAAAGTAACTTCAAATAATAATTTTAAATAGGCCTGGAATATGATGTCCTAGAACGAATGCATTAAATTGCCAGAAGTTATGGTTTTCTTTTGTTAAAAGGAGATCCTTTTTGCTCATGCAAGCACTGCTAATCCTGGCTGTTTGAAGTGACAGTGTCCAGCAGGTGGCACTCTAACAATTAAATCTTACTACCAGGCTGCCTACCAGGGAATTGCAACAGACAACTAACTGCTCGTCATTTTTTGTTTTAATTTTACCTGGAGCGCTTTGCGGAGTATTTTCTGTTTGATATTTAATTACTGTTACAGGGAGAAAATTCAGCAAAGTTAACTGACTAGTCTTTTGCCTTCACTGCAACTTTGTTTGTAAAGCATGTCCCTCATTAGCTAGCAGTTAGAGTAAACAGAAGTACGTCTCTGGATCATCTGTGCATATCTGCAGCCTGGTTTGTTAGCTTTAGCCTCTGACACAGAATCTCCCCTTGGCATGACATCCTGCTGTTCCACCTTACTGTCAAAATGCTTTGCTACCAAGTATTTGTGAAGCTGGGATCTTGGCTTTGTAATTGATTTGGAGCCATATCTTCAAAGGGGTGCACACAATGACATACCTGCCTTTGTACTTGCCCAACTTCTGTTTGCAAATACCAAATCCCCGTGGAAATCATGTGTTTGCACAAGCAGATAGCCAGTTAGGTATCTACATTGCAACATACTTTCCTGCAAATCCATGATTTTCATATGCATTATCTCTCTGCGAGTATAAATTAGGCTCTTAC
This sequence comes from Mauremys mutica, assembly GCF_020497125.1. NCBI lineage: Eukaryota > Metazoa > Chordata > Testudines > Geoemydidae > Mauremys > Mauremys mutica. Next base: position 40,980,153 of record NC_059085.1, on the reverse strand, counting down.
CCAAATCTTGGGAGACCCAGAACAAGGAAGTGAGCCTGGGTCTCCCAAGTCATAGGCTGATTCTCAAGCTGCTGGACCATGTTTCCTGTAATGGTTGTTCCTCTCATGAGGTTGCCTGCTCTTTTGTGGCACATTATCTACATGTAAGAAGGCAGGAACTCCCCCCTTTCTGTATGCCACTGTGTCTTCCCCAGATAGCCAGTGTGTCATCTATGGGATGCATGGCTAGAGCTGAATGACTGGAGAGTTGCTGCCAGACCCCAGTCTTTGGCATGATAGTCTAGAGAGCTTTCCCTCTTGCTGGTGGGAGAGACTTTAAACATTTCTTTTGAAAGATAAATCCTAATGAATTTTCCCAGTGTGAGCCAGATTAACAGACCTGGCAGCACGATGCTACAGCGAAGGATGCACCAGAAATCCACCGTAGACAATAAGCAATTTTGAATTTAATCTCCAGATATCTCGTCTTTCCATCCCTTAAGAGCTACCGTAGCCAAGCAATGCCGCAACAGTTGCTGCTATTTGTCTGTCATATTCCAGAAGCAGCTGCATGTTTGACTGACTAAATTCCTGAGCCCCTGACTTTTTAAAGGCTATATGACGTTCTTTCTCTCTCTCCCGGCAGGTTGCAGTGGTGCCCCAGGGTGGTGGACAGCTATGGGTATTCGGTGGAGAGTTTGCCTCTCCTGACGGAGAGCAGTTTTACCACTACAAGGATCTCTGGGTCCTGCATTTGGCCACCAAGACTTGGGAGCAAATCAAGTAAGTGAGATGTTCTGAAATTAACCCTGTTGACTTCAGTGGGAGCTGCGTTTGCTCAGGCCCAGTTTGGTCCCTTGTGTGGCTGCGTGATTTTCTGGCTGTCTTCAGGTCTATCTTTGTGGGCTCTGATTATTTCTCATGGTGCATGTGCTAGAAAAGGTGGAGATGCTCTGTGACTCCCAGGGGGCCTGCATCTAGGAATCAGCAGAAAATAAGAGATCTGCTCTCAGTGGGAGAAACTGTAGCCTTTGTAATCGAACAAGTTCTGCAGCACAGCTGTTTTTCTGCATTGTCGTTTTCTGCCATGACCAGCACTGTGTCGTGTGGCTTATTCTCCCCTCCCGCTCTGGACAGCAACAGCCAGCACATTTTAATGCAATTCCCTTTCATTGCTCCATCCATCTAGGCTCTTGGAGAGGCCGTGTCTTGGTTTTGAGTTTGCTTGGAGGGATGGTACAGCACTGGGAGGAGCAGACCTCCTTGCTTAGCCACATGACTATGCCAGAGGGGAACTGAAGGGACTCAACCCTACCTCTTCATTCTGGTTTAAAAACATGTTTAAATATCTGGCTGCAGAGCAAAGCTCTTGCACCCAGTTAGGACTCACTGTCCCAGAGAGGCCCAGTGGTGGAATAGCTGAGGTCTTGCCCAGTTTCCTCTCTCTGTGGGCTGTACTCGTGCTTCAGGGGGAGTGTACAGAGCAGGGACATTTGGAGTGATCACCCCAAGTATGGGCTTGCGTCCCTGGCCGTCATAGCTAATAGCTATTGATGAACCTGTCCTCCATGAACTTGTCCAGTTCTCTTTAGAACCCAGTTGTACTTTGGGCCATCACACCATCCCATGGCAATGAGTGCCACAGGTTAGCTGTGCGTTGCACTTCCTCTTGTTTGTTGCTTGTGGTGATGCCTGGCTGCAGTTCACGTAGTTGTGATTACATTTTGTTGCCCTCAAGTATATGATTATAACGAGAGATGTAACTATTTCATAATTAAACCAGTGTTCCTGTTTCTGTGCATGTGGATAATCATTCATCCTATTAACATTTAACAAGCCCTGAAACTTTTCACTTTTCCCTGGGATCTTATGTCACCATGGCCACATGGCTTGCAACCCTGTGTCCATTTGTCCCCTTGTTTTGCAGGCAACTCGCTTGCTGGACACCAGTCTGGTCTGCATTTCATGATAGCACATGTGCTATGCTCCTGATGTTAAAATAAAAACAAAGTGCATCTCCGCCTCCTCTTTGGGAAGAGGTCCAAGATCTGTGTTAATGAGAGATTTCGCGGAGGAGGCTGGGGGGGGAGGAGACATCTTTGTTTTAATGCTAACCTGACCGAGTGCAGAAATCAAGTTTCTGCCGTCTTTGTGCTGTTTCATGTGGCATCTTGATTACAGTCTGCAGGGGAAGGGGGGAAGGACGGACAAAGCAGATCAAATCTGCTGTATTACGTTTTTGTCAAAGGCGTGAAACATGTTGCACTTGCTTTATTTGGAACTTTTGTCTGCTCTCTTAGGCCCCGATCCTGCATGTGTGTAGCTTTATTCATGAGACTATTTCCACTGAAGTTTATGGGAATGCTGCTGTGAATAAAGTTGCACACCTGCTTAAGTGGTTGCCAGACAGAGGCCTAGATGCTGGCTACCTGTTGGGATTATTGCTCCAATGGGGATGGGTGACGCCAGGCATAACCAATCCATTGTTACTAGAAGCCAGTGTAAGTCTGTTTTCAGGTACTCTGCATACCTGCTGGAGTTCCATGTCAAAAACATGAACGAGTGTGGTGATTGTGGAGTTGCTGGACCTGTGCGGCTACGTTGGAGTCATGTTGCATTAGCCACTCTCGCGTTCTGAGGCTTCAGTTAGCAGGTGCAACATCAGCTTAACACACACACTGTATAGCCTGCATGGAGATGAATGAATGCAGTGGGCAAATTTATCCAGTGAAACAGCAGAGCCGAGTGTATGGGAGATTACAAGTTTGCCTTCTTCTAGCACCTTAACACTGTTGATTTGATTAATCTGTGCCACGGGGATAGCAGGTGGTGTGGCGAGAGAACTGCTGTGGAAAAGCATTGAGCAACAAACCACCCCTGATCTAAACAGCTGTTTCTCCAGCCTTTGCCTGTGTTCATCTTAAAACAAAAACAAAGAAATGGCTGGGAAAATGGACAATTTCCAAACTGTGCCAAAAATTGATTTATTGGGATTACCCTGCTGTGGGCTTTGAAATGTGGAGTGGTTTCAGGTGATGCGAGCGCACACTTGACAGTTCTGTCCATCGTGTACGAGGTGCAGTCAGTGTTTGTTGGACTGCGTGGCTTCCTAGAACCATCTTGGAGCACCTGATTTCTACCCCTTTCAGCCCTTCCAATAATGGCCTTTTGTATAAGGCTCCTGGGGCGCTAGAGTCTTGAGTTCAATTCCTGGCTATGCCACAAACTTCCTGTCTGACCCTGGGTATGTCACTCAGTCTCTTTGTACTTCAGTTCCCTATCTGTAAAATGGAGATAATGCTGCTATTTTTCTTTAACTTTCTGTCTGTCCTGTCTTTGCGGCAGGGACTGTCTCTAGCATGATGGGGCCGTGAATTTAATTTAGGTCTCTAAATGCAACTGTCATGTGAATAATAAGAGTGTGTGTGGGATTTGTGTTTAGAGTCCTAAATAATTTCTTATGTTATTTATTTCAAAGCTTCCATGACATTTCAAACTGGAATATTTACTTCTGAGCAAATAAAGTGTAATGATTACACAGACTTCATCTGTCTCTCAATCCGTGTGTCAGTTTCCCATGTGGAAAATGTGGATAATACTTCCTGTCTCCCCTCTTGTATTGTGTTGTCTATTTAGACCGCAAGCTTTTTGAGGCAGCGACGGTCTCTCACTATGTGTAGGTACAGCGCCTAGCACAGTGGGGCCCCTGTCTCTGCTCTTAGACTCTAAGTGCTACTATAATACAAATCGTAACAAATAATCCCAAAGCCCTTCACATACTACGATATACGTGCAGCACTAACAAATGCAACCACCTCTGGGGTGGAGACTGATGCATGGTAAATTTAGCCACCAGTGGCGAAGGAGATGAAATTTTAGTCAAGGTTACATGGTAACACCATTACCCGCTCTTCTGTGCCTCAGTTTCCCCAGCAGTAAAATGGGGCTAATGATACTGATGTCCTCTGCAATGCATTTTGAGATCTATGGATGAAATGCACTAGATAAGAGTCAAATATTATTATAAGACTGTGACCCAGGTCCCAGGGGAGCCAAACTGAGGATACTTAATTCGGGCAAACTGCAAAGAATGGGGCAGACAATCCCCACCTGGTTTGTCATTCCAGTACTTAGATCCACCAAAGTTAGCCTCATAACTGCTTCTCTGATACCTTACTGGTTGGTTACCCAGAAGGTTAGACCTCCACCCAAGTCAAATATGATGAGGATTACTGAAAATCTTATTAATCATATAAGAAAGTTCTACCAATCCCAAAGGATCGGACACATTACCTCCCAGGTTAATAAATATTCCAGCTCTTACCCAAATACGCGCTTACAGTCAATTCTTATTAACTAAACTAAAATTTATTAGAAAAGAAAAGAGAGTGAGTATTGGTTAAAAGATCAGTATACAGACAGACGGACGTGAGTACCATTCTGAGATCAGTTTTATAGTAGAGATGGTGAGCTTTGTAGTTGCAAAGAGTTCTTTCAGAACTAGTCCATAGTCCAATATTCATATTCAGGGTGATCCAGGTGGGACTGGAGATCTCAGTCTTACCACTCAAGCTTCCCCTGCAAAAGCATTAAGTAGATCTGAGATAAAAAGGATCAGGACCCAAGACAGTTCCAGGCCTTCTCTTGACAGGTCGGAGTCCTTAGGCAAACAATAGGCAATCATCGAGACTTTGAAGTAGACCTATTTCCTAAGCATCACCAGTAATTAGCTACACGGATTAACAAAAGGCAATTGCCTGTTTTCCACCTTTCGCAGGTGATTTGCTATATACTTCAAAGAGAGATCAATACAGTGATATCACTGTATTTACAGTTTTATTCATTAATTGAATACAGCATAGACAGGAACTGTTTGGTTACATTGTTAACTTCTGACTATATATATGTAAAAACACAAACATTATCTACCCTATGTCTCTAAAGGTTGAATTTGGGTCACTTATCCTGTGGGATGCTTAACCCTTTCTGGCATGTGTCTCAAAGACATGTCTGGGCGTCTAGCTCAGAGGCAGTGTAGGCAAGACCGTAGTCTTTTAAGTCCCCACAGAAAGAACCATATGGTTTTGAATGTGTGAATCTGTGTGGGGTGAACAGTTGAGATCATCCTGCTGGGATTTGAACTTATGTTTCTAGGAAATCTAGTTATTTCAGTCCTGGAGCTTAGGCCAGAAAGGATGGCTTAGTGATTTAAAGCCTAGCAGTTCGTGCTATTGGGCCTTTAGCAACGTCACAGGAAGCTTGAGACGTGTGGTCTAATTGATACTGATAGTTTTAAAATAAGAAAAGACAGAGCCCCACTGCTTTGCAAAGGCTGAGAGGTAAATGGAGCCTATGATCCTAATGCCATTGCTGTGTGTGTCACCACACAGATCAAAGGAGTGATAGTCACTACTGGACACGTGGCAAAGTATAATTTATTGCAGCCATTTTACTTGTTTGCATTTTGCACGCATATTTTAAAATTCCAGCAGCTATGTTGAAACCACCTTGTTATTTGTTTGTGTTACAGCAGTGCCCAGAGGCCCCAATCCAGACATTATTTGTTGACCACTTTACAGCAGAACAAAGTTTTAATCAATTTACACCTTTTCTTCTGAAGAAAGCATTCATTTCTAGGCAGACAGCTCTCTATATGTGGCCCAGTTCATGCCAAAATGAGCCAATGATCCCCCAAAAGCCAGGTTGATACTTCCCTATATGGAAATCTGTCTACCCTGTGACCCCCTTCACTGGAGCACCTGAGCACTAACAAGCACTGTGATACGTCTCGGACAGTTTTGTGAAATATGAAGCTGTAAATATTTCAGGACAGTGTTTTAGGAGCGATTGCTTAACACCCTTTACAAAGCAAGCTGGAGCAGTCCCCAGTGGTGCAACTGCTGCTGGAATCTCGTGTTTAGTTCAGGTGCATTGAGTCCAAGGATGTTGCTACACTGGAGAAGGTTTCGAGAAGAGCCATGAGAGTGATTAAAAGATTAGAGAAATGCCTTAGAGTGGCAGACTCAAAGAGCTCCATCATCTTAGCTTAACAAACAGAAAGTTAAGGGTTCACTTGATTACTCTGTAAGTATATATGCAGGGAACAAATATTTAATAATGGGCTCTTCAGTCTAGCAGAGAAAGGTCTAACACGATCCAGTGGCTGGAAGTTTGAAGCGAGACGCATTCAGACTGGGAATAAGGTGTGCATTTTTAACAGTGAGAGTAATTAACCATTGGAACAATTTACCAAGGGTCATGGTGGATTCTCCATCACTGACCATTGTAAAATCAAGACCTGATGTTCTTTTCTAAAAGATCTGCTCTAGGAATTTTTCGGGGAAGTTCTACGGCTCGTGCTGTACAGCAGGTCAGACTAGATGATCACAATGGTCCCTTCTGTGTCTAAATTAGGTCCTGTTCTCCTGATAAAAGCATTGAGAATTTACAACTCCCTCCCACCTGGCTGCATTGTGATATCAACCCCCATGAAACACAGCTTTAATCAGAGACTTGCTCAGCCTGTCTCTGAAATGTGTTTCTGGGCCACGAAGCGGGTACAGTATTTTACATTATTGCCAGGATTGCTTGACCAGATTATGAAGTTTCCTGTTTGGTGGTGTGAGTCGTGTTAAACCTTCTGTCTCTATAAACAGGTACATCTTTAGGTGATTCTGAGCTTTTTCTTTTTTAACCTTTCCAGGGTTTTATCTGAAAATTATGATAAAAATGGATTAAAAACTGAAAGTAAATCATGAGCTGAGAGGGATTTTCTCACTCTTTATTTGTGTGTTGCCTTATTAAGATTATAAACTCTTCAGACAAGAGAGTTTTCTTGCTATGGTGCGCCAAGTTTTCTAGCAAAAAATTCCCACTGCCAGCGATGGTGGTACTAGTGTAGACAAGATTTCCGTAGCAACTGATGTTTTTAACATTGCCCTGTCTAGACCTATTCTGGGCAGGGTTAGATGACACAGTGGATAAAACACCAGTGGCTCATCTACTCTAATGCTCCTGCCTTGGAGCTGCTCTGGTGGTAACAGTGGTGGGAAACTTAGGTAAAAAACCATAGAATAGAGAGATCCCCTATGTCAGTGAAGTTTTATAGAACATTATTGGTCTAGGGTTTAGACGGGTGTTTGTGCTTATTCAAAGTGTTATTTAACCCTTACAAAGTATAAAAGATAGGTGAAATTTTCAATTTAAACTCATAAATTTTGATCCATTGGGGTAAAATCTTGCCATCTTGTTAAATAATACTGTATCTTGCTGAGCATGGGAGAGATCTTAGCTCGGAGAGATCTTGACTCATAAATGCAGAAATCCATTTGGGGACCAATTTATTTGAAAATCTCTCTGCAGTGCTGTTCTCTCTATCTCCTTTGGGATCTGCCTCTGATTTTGCAGATTCCCTTTGCAATTTAAATGGAAGAGAATCGTTCCCCCCTCCCCCATACTTTGCTTTCTCCAGTGCCTTGTTTTGAGGTGGAGGAGGAGGGAGTTGGAGCCTGACATGAAGTTTCAGGATAAAAGTATTTTTTTAAAATAAGGATTGTATCTTGGGAGGATTTTTGTTTTAAATCAAATGTTATAGAGTAGACATTCATTTAAGGCCCATTCCAGCAAGGTGCCTGCTGATTCCAGTAACCACATTTTAGCATCTGTTTTGCATTCTAAATTGCAATTTTTAGGGAGGGGAAGAAAAATCTTCTGATCCAAAGCACAGCTAGGGTCAGTGGGAGTGTCTCAGTTCACTTCACTGGGTTTTGGGTCAGGCCTCCAATTGGAATATTAATTGTTTGGAAAACGTGGAGTTGATTACATAGTTGTGTGTGCTTGTTTATTAAGAACAGTCATGAAAATCAATGAATAAGCTTTTTACCATTCAGAAATGGCAATTGGCTTCAGAGAAAACACTGACAGTAGAGACAGAGAATATGTATGGGACCAAAATTGCCTTGAAAGCAGGGTTTTATTTTATTGTAAACATTGATTTAAAACCCCTTTTTAAAAAAAATAAAAAGGCACTATGCTCCGGGGAAATCTACTGGCAATTTCTTTATCAGAGAGAAAGAAAATAGTGATTTTAATGCATGATCAAATGGAAGATGCCTTTAACAACAAAAGCCTGGAAAACTGCACTTCCTCCTGCTAGAATAAAAATACATGAGAGCAATTTTAATCCATTTCTTACCTACACGCTACCCCTCTGATTGGGTTTTTTATTCCGAGTAGTGTGAGATTGTCATTTTTGGGGGGATTTGGGGCTAATTTACTCTTATCTGTGGAAATCTACCTTGGCTCTTTATAGCTATATAATGCCAGTTGAAGGATAGCAATGGATTCTTTCAACCCTTGATAAACAATTGGCTTGCAGTTCCGTATTCATTTAGGCGATGATCCTGCAAAGAGGCTCATGGCTTAACTTTATCTACGGTATTTGAGGAGTCCCATTGAGTTCAGTAGTGCTAATCACATACGGCGTTCGCAGGACTGGTGCCTTAGCAGGGATTAATATGTTGTAGGATTTACCTAGAGAGGCAAAGAACAAACAAGGGAATAAACTGGAAGTTTCCATATGAATTAGTGCTGGGCCTCAAGCACAAAGCTGTATCTAGAATCCCCCAAGTTTGGGAATGTTGGTTCAGGCTGATTTCTAAGGTGACTATCAGTCAAATAAGGGTTCACTTCTGTTAATGTGGTAGATCTTTGTTGTTCTTCAGAAAATGTTGCTTTCAGTTGGCTGGGTTCTTCCTACAGCTTTTGGGCATTGACAGATGGGGACTTGGGGCTCGCTCCAGGAAGTGGAAGCCGCAGGAAGGTCATGAAGGCTTGAAAAGACCATCTATATCCCCCTGCTTATTTAATGTCTAAAATAATAACAACTCTTTGCACTGCTAGAGTGCCTTAATCTGAGGAATTCAAAGTGATTTACAAAAACACTATGTAAGCATCTCTGTTTTTCCTCTTAGTCAGGTATTATATCCTTAGTACAGGCTGATAGATTGAGGCAGAGAGGATAAGTGACTTGCCCAAGATCTCAGAGAGAAGTCTGTGTCAGAACCAGGACTGGCATGCTGGGGTTCCTGGCTCCCAGTCCTGCATTCAGATCGTTATACCATGTTGTTTTCTCTGTCTTTCTCTCAATCGTGGGAGTTAGCTGCTATTCATTAAACTCTCCTGGAAAATTAGCTGCTTGAGTCATAACTGAGAAGGCTTCTAGATCTTGGGTAGCACAGAGACTAGATTACTTCATCACGAGGAACGAAACGATTACTGCAAAATACCTATTATGCAAACACTGAATGGTGCAAGAACACACATTTTTGCAAGAAAATGTACATTTTATTAAGGTAGTGAAATTCTCCGCGCTCTCCTTGCTGTTAGAAAAGAAGCTGAATGAGCTCAGCGAACTGTTGCCAATATCTTTAAATAAGAAGAACTCTGAAGTCAGTAAAAGGAACCCTCACTGATCAGTGTAATTGCTTGCTTTTCAGGGTAACAGGGGGGCCCTCGGGAAGAAGTGGACACCGAATGGTAGCCTGCAAGAGACAGTTAATCGTCTTTGGAGGATTCCATGAGAGTGCCAGGTTGGTTGCTCCAGGATTCATAGATTTTAAGGTCAGAAGGCATCATGACAATCACCTAGTCTGACCTCCAGCATGACACAGGCCAGAGAATTTCCCTTCTTCATTCCTGTATCAAGCCCAACAGTTTGTAGTTGAGCTAGAACATCTCTTTTAGCCATCCAGTCCTGTTTTGAAGATCTCGTGATCGAGAGTCCATCGCATTCCGCGGTCAATTATTTCATTGGTTAGTTACCGTCACTGTTAAAGATTAAGACCATATTTCCATGTGTCAAGCTTCAGCTTTCAGCTGCTGGATCTTGTTATGCCTTTGCCTGCTAAATTACAGAGCCCTTTACCATCAGAAATCTTCTCCCCAAGCAGGTACTTATAGACTATGATCAACCTCCTCTTTGATCAGCTAGATAAAGTAAATGAAGAATAGGGTGTTTTGAGTGTTACTCTTTTTTTTTTTTTAATTGGCTCAGGTGATCTTAAAAAAAGTAGTTAATCTTAATGTGTTAGCTCTTTTGTTGCCCAGTGGGATTCTACTGTTTGCCTGGAGTTGCTGGGACTTGTTTGGAAGTCATGGTTAATACAGAGCAGAGAATCTGGAAGAGGTTTTTGCCACCTGTACATTGGTGCTGCGCACTTGTAATTTTTGCCCTAGCAAATTCAAATTTTACACTGTACGTCATGTCATAAATTCATCGGCTGCAGAGGAAATGAACCTGCTTTTAAAAGGTGTGGCCCACAAGGGGCTAAATTACTTGTCCACCTCTTCAGAGCGTCCCCATTGCGTCCCTGAGGTGACATTTTACCCTGTGCTAAATGACAGTCTCTGTGTGCCCTAACTAGAGACTACGTGTATTACAACGATGTGTATGCCTTCAACCTGGACACTTTCACATGGACCAAGCTGTCTCCATCAGGGACTGGCCCTGCTCCAAGGTCTGGCTGCCAAATGGCTACCACTCCAGAGGGCAATATAATCATCTATGGTGGCTACTCCAAACAGGTAAGAGGCTCCTCTGGGTGAGCTGGGGCAGTCGGAGGAAGGGTAGCCCGCTGGCTAGGGCCCTAGCCTAGAACTTGGGAGACCCGGGTTAATTCCCTGCTCTGCCTGTCTAGCCTTGGGCAGGTCACTTAGACTCTGTGTGCGTGAGTTCCCCATTTGTACAGTGGGGATAATAGCGCCGCCCTGGGGTGTTCAGTTGAAATACATTACAGATTGTGAGGTGCTCAGATATTACAGTAATGGGGCTCAGATAAGGACCTAAAATAGGTAGATAAAAGATTGGAGATAAAATCTCAGAGCATATGCCAGCCACTCTCAGCCCTGAGTTCAGAAGAGACCTCTCCCACAGGCAGGTTATCCCATAATTGTCGACTGGAGCGTTTTTTCCACCTCCCTCTGAAGTGTGTGGGACTGGCCACTGTTGGAGACAGGATACCGGAGTGGCTGGGACACGGGGTCTGACGGTCTGGCAGCTCCTGTGTTGTTTTCTGTAAATTAATGATGTGTTTTTCTGAGCCCAGGTTTGCTGGGCCTGGAGCCGTAGGATTCCAGGACCAAAGTTTGCTGACGGTGTCTGATAAATTCCAGTGTGTTATCATTAAATAGAGTATCATCAGTGGCTGTTGGCCAGCTGGCCAGTGTCTCATAAATGGTCTTTTTCTGCCTCGTGCCAGTAACAACCAGCATCTGGGAGTTCACTGGCCCTTAACGGGTCATGTCTCAATCTATTAGATACCCACACTGAAGACCACAGCTGCCAAAATTGGGGTTGGGGGACTTAATAGCAGGCAGAACATAGGAGGCATCAGTACCAGTATATCCCATGATTTTTCAACTTGTGGCAGATGGGCTGTCCTTTCTTGATAATACCCTCCGGCCCTGTCATGCCACCCCAAAGCGAATATAAATGCCCAGCCTGTGTCCAAGAATGTCTCGCCCTCCTGAACCCAGATAGGAAAGTGTTTCTTCTCGGCCCCATTGCCCCTGAGGCAGCTACATTCCAGCACACATGGCAATAAGGCAGTAGCTGCCAGCATGCATGTCCTTTCTCGCACTACTGAAGGGGTTATGGGAGCACAGCTAGTTTGCAAACCCAGTCAGCCAAAAGGAGACCTTTGATCAGCACCAGGCTTCCTTTGCACGGCTTCTTGCCTTGTTAATCAAGGTAATTTATACAGGCCAGTCCTTTTAACCATATGTCCTCATTGACCAAGTGTCCCTGTCTCCATGCTGGGAGGCAGGAAGTAAACATTTCATTGGCAGCATTCGCAAAAGGCTCCTGCAAATGCTTTTAATGTTTATAATGCAGCCCGTAACAGCAGGGTCTGGGTTTTATAACTCAGCAGAAAGGCCTCTCTTCCAGCAGTGCAGCATCGGGGGAGGAGGATGCACTGTTCTTCCGATCTGAATAAATGAGCGAAGAAGAGAGGGAAAATATTCCATCTTTATATTTAGAAACATTTGTGCCTCCTCACGCCCTGCGCTCATGGCTGCGTCTTCTTGGATGCACATTTGTTTAAGGTAGTAATAGCAATATGGAAGATTTTCCACCCGAATAGGCTTTGTCCTGCTCCTTGCTTTTCCTCCCCAATTGCTCTGAAGACTGGAGAGCAGCAAAACCTGCTTGTCAGATGTGGGGGTTCTGACAAGCAGCTGGGATTGGGTTGTGTGCTGCAGCCCGTGGAAATTAAAGCTCGTGTGTTTTGTTTTGTTACCGTTGGCTGCTGTACCAAGCTGAGCTGCGTCGCAATGTTTCTGGGTTACTTTTCTTTTAGGAATTTGGCAAATGAGTAGTGTTAGGAGCTGAGCGAGAATGTCTGGCTGAAATTCAACCTTCCTGGTTAAAGCCCAAACAGCTGGCCTCTGTGCAGGGTGCTGAGCAGGGATTCAAATAGAGTGCAGTTCCTCATGGACCCAAAGGAAAGCTTTTAGGCTAAAACAGCGGCAACTGCTGCTCTGCACACTCTGTGAGGTACTGGGCCGGTAAATCCTGAGGCCTCTCTCAGTGCACACAGCCCTGTTCGTGACTGTCATGGAACCCCTTTCTGTGTAGTCCAGAGGGGAGCGGAGACCATCCCTCTGCATGATTGATCTGCCTGCACATCCCTGTTCTGGGCATAAGTGATACCTGGGGCCTTGCGTGTGTCCCCCACAGCATGGGTGAGTTTCACACTTGGTGGGTAAATCCAAAGACCTGTTGTATCTTAGCTACAAACTGTGACCCAATGCACTGGACAGAATTAATTTGTGTGGCCGGTAGCTGCCAGGAGATGTCAAGGTGGCAATTTTCAGACCTGTCCTGATAGTTTCATTTGCTGAGATGAGTAAAATTACAGCGAATGGTTGTTTAGTACTTGATATTTCTGCTGACAGCTGATTATGGAGTTGAATCTCTCTAGATTTAGTGTGAATCAATCAGCAAACTGTATTGTTGAGAATAATTTGAGTACAGGCTTCCAGAGACAATGAGAGGGGTGCAGTTTTGGGTGTGTGTGTGAGTGAGAGAGATGCTGTACTCAGAACCAATGGCATTGCTCAAAGCTCGACAAGCACCGAGCAAGACACGGTTCCTGCCTCAGCTACTGAGCGAGAGAGACTGCAGTGAAGAGAGCTATGAAAAAATTTAAGCTAGACGCAATGAGGCTCTGCAGCCTGCATGTGTAACAAGCCAAGTGACCAAATGGAGCTCCATTCACAAAGTCAGCTGGAGATTTTTCTTGGGGCCAAAGTCAGCGCTGGTGTAAACGGGTGCGATTTGCATGGAGGTCTCTGGGCCCAGTTCCAGTGTGGAGGTTACATATGTTTCAAGAAAGCAAGTATCAGTTGTAATAGCTTCTCCTTATTAGCGCTGTCTCCAAACAGCTCAGCCATGCGGCTTAATAGGCATGGCTGGGGGGGAAATGATCTGACTCAGAACCAGGATGTTCATTGTTAAGGTTGGAGCTTCAGCCTTCTCTCTGCCGTCCAGGCTGCTCTACCACCACACAAGCTTTGTGGAGCCCTAAGTGAAGTCACCTCAGCTTTCATTTTCCCACGTTTGATCAGGAACGTTTCCCTCCCCGAAAGATCCTTCTCCCCCCCTCAGCCCGTCCACTTGTCTCACCCAGCCTGCCACGTGAGCTGGAAGGGCAGGCGTTGGAGGCAGGCAGCAAGGGAGGGGAGGGAATTTGGTCTATGCCATGTGTTGCTGGTGTTAGCGTTAGATGGCATTTGGGCTGGAGGGCCAGAAGTGTATATTGTGCAGGGCCTGGGATAGTACAGGGCCTGTGGGTTTAAAGCTGCCCCTACAGTGCAGGGAGCTGACCACGCAGTTTTAGCCTTGATGATGAATCTTATTGCTGTTTTGATCCTAGCTGCAGCCTAAATGTTGTCTGCTGTGGTGTGTGTATGATGCACAGCATCTGAAATGCACCTGTTGATCCTCACGACCAGTCTGTCAGGTAGCTAAGCAGTAAGTATTATGGGCACACTGAGCTAGAGGGGATGAAGTGACTTGTCCGAGGCACATAGGAGGTCAGTGGCAGAGCCAGGACTCGAACCCAAGGCTCTTGACTCTCAGCCCCCTGCTCCAACCCCTTGGCTCCTTTACTCCTGCTCCAAGACGAGTGAAGTGCAGATTGCAAATGTCTAGCAGGTAAATAGTGAAAAGTAAATATGAATTTCAAAATTCTTTGATCCTTACTAATCTACGATGTTATCAATAACACTGGGAACAATATACCTACTATAGATCTTCACAGTGTTCCTTTATTCAGGTGTATTGTAGCAAATATTCTCTTTCATTTTCATGCAGGCTGAAAATAGTAGGGTCTACTTCTTTGGCTACTGTCATCCTCATGCCTTGAAAAGTAACTTAAGGGGATCTTATCAGCTATCTCTGGTTATACAAAAAAATCCCCTTGGATAATTTATATTCATTCTTCACCCACTGATCTTGGTTTTAAGACATTCCCATTTTTTTGGCTTTCTTTTTTTGTGTGTGTCAGAGAGAGAGCTCTGCAGCTACTGCATCTCGGGCTGTTTAAAGTAACGAGAGTGTGCTATTGCTAGGCAACCTTAGCAGAGTGTGCCTGACTAGAACTCTGAATGCAGCTGGGAGACGTCAGGAAGCTAATATTGTTACACCTCACCAGTGGAAAATTGGCTAGAACCCGCATTAGGGCACCTTGTGGGAGAGAGATTTTTGAATGCACCAAAGTATGCCATAGTTCATTTTAAGGGGTAGCTTTCTAATGCTTCTTTTTAAAAGCAGATTTGGTTAGGCTCTCACTTGCTGAAATGCTTACAGAGATGAAATGTGATTGTCAGCAGTTGCTGAGTCTCATGAATATCAAAAGGTTCTGTCCCGCATCCTGGCCAAGACTCCTGTGGCTTGAACTTTCAACAATGGTCTTTGATTTTGCACTTAAAATCAATTAAGACAGAGCTGAGTTTCAATGGCTTCACCATAGAGTGCCCTGAATTCTTATCCCGGCTGTAAACACTGTGACCAAGCCACTTAACCGCTCTGTGCCTCAGTTTCTCCTTCTGTCAAAGGGAGATGAAAAGCCTGACCTCCCTCCCACTCTAGGCTCTGAGGTGAGTATTCATTAGTGAACGCTTGCAGAGAACTCTGAATTTGGAAAGGGCTCATGTTATTTATGAATTGTGGATGCAAACAATATAAGGTAGAGATCTAACACTCCGAGTTGTGCTTGCAAAACAAGGAATTGGATGCCAACATTATGTAATGGTGTGGATGGGAAATTAGAATGAGGATGGAAGCCCCTTTAAAAATGTGGACCTCTGTGTGATAAGGAAGGTGCTTAATATTGCCAGGTCAGAGGGTAACCATATGTTTATATTGAATAATAGTGCTTTGTAATCTTGCTTGGTGTTTGTGCATTTCGACAGCAATTTGAAAGTGTGTGTGTGTATGTGTGTGAGAGAGAGAGAGGGGGGCATCTCTTTGAAAACAAGGAATTGTAACTCCCACTCCACCTCATCGATTTTTTTCCGTCCATGAAGCATTATCATGTTTCATACACAGTGTGTTTACTACAGGGAGCCACATGGTTTTCAGATGAGAAATAATGCAATTCTTCCTCATAGCCCGTGTGATATTGGAGCAGACAGTACTCGGAACACGTAATTCCCCTCCCACCCCGCACTGTTCAGATCGCTGTGCTTAACAGCTGTGCTGTTAGCAGATCTATGCCCCTCATCGTTATGTGCCCCTCACACACGCATGCACACACACTCGCTTGTACTCCTATGTTTATAAAAAAAAAAAAAAAGCCAGAATATAGCTTGGATTGTAGGGAAAACAGCAACATGAATCCTTTATTGTGATGAGGTGCTTATGTGGACACTTACAATGTTAATTGAATTGGTGTTTGCAGGGTGTTTCCCTGAAGGGAACATTTTCTTTCTCTTGCTTTTTTTTTTTTTGCACTGGAAGCTCCTCCCAGGGAGGTGGTTACTAGACTGTCCAAAGCGGAAAGCTCCCAGCTTTGTGTGTGCTGATACCTGCAGCACAGAGCTCCCCTACTTCCACCCAAGAAATATACATCAAGTCAGAAATTTGCTGTGTGGCTTGTTTTTGTTTTGTTTTTTTGTCTCTTAATAAGAGCCGATGTGGACATAAAGAGCTCCTGCTGTTTCCCTCTTTCTCCCAAGATACAAATCTCATTGATGTTTGTTCTTACCGAGTTTCTGCCCCCAGCCTCCCAAAGCTCCTACCTTGCTCAGCTCAAGTTCTGTAGCAGGAATAATGGCTACTGTGTTTGGGGCTGGATGCTTGTTATAGAGAGAGCACTGCAGGCAACCGGGCACCACCCCAAAGGAGGAGAATACTTCCAGTGTAGTATTTCCATTCAGTGCACCAACAAATGCGGCAGTTCTGGCAAATGATACAATTCCTGGTGTGCTGTCCAAGCACCAGTGCATGTGGTAGGCAAGAAGAGGTTTGGATGTCAAGTGTACACCTGTATTTCTTGGGAGACTTCTACTGTTGTGCTGAAATTTTAGGTTAGGGGACACTAAGGCCTGCAGAATCCAGAGCATAGTGCATTTTTTGGACAGGAATCCCTGGGAGTGACCAATTTCTTCATTCTCATGCAGTTATATGGGAGCTGGGGATGTAGCAACAGACAAAACACTTGCTGTTCAGCATCTGGAACCAAGGTTCAAGTTGTCTTGAGGATCTGCATGAGTTTGTGGACAGGAGCTCATGCCTCATAACCACCCTGGGTGGAATATTTCAAATCACTAACTCTGCTCCCATTGACATCAGTGGTAAAACTCTCACCACAGAGTTGGGCATGTGCTGAGTGCTTTGAAAGTCTCAGCCCACGTGTAAATTGACGTTGCTGGCTCTGAAGAGGCCAGGGGCTAGTTTGGGGCTGGAGACTGATCTGCCCCTTGCTGTTGGGGAGGGAGGGCCACCCCTGGCCGCTAGGCGTGGGAACCTGTGGGAGGTTCAGCCAGCAACTACTGAGAGACTCTGTAATGTATGTGTAACAAAGCCGGATTGCAGTGCGCATCGCTATCTTTACTTTCACCCTTCGGGACACTAATACTCACCCATAGTTTAAAAGATACAGACCCCGGATAGACATCAAGGCACCAGCGCTGTTTCTATTGGAGTCAGTGGGAGCCAAGTAGTGATCAAAGGCTGTTAGCACTTTTAAGCATCCCAGGGACTCTGCTGGGCCTCTTTGGTGGGGTGGGATGCCATTTCCAACAAAAGTGCAAAGGACGGCGAAGTCCCAGTGTCCCAACAGCGGTGAGAATTCTCAGGCCGGGAGCTAAAACAATGATTCTCTCACCCACATGCAGGGTGTTTTTCCCTAATATTTCAGGGGAAGAACAGGGATGCATTGGGCTAAGATATCACAGTTCAAGCTGTCCTCTTGGTCTAGAGCCCCTTGATGTCAATGGAAAGACTTTCATTCATTTCGGTGGGATTCGCATCAGTCCCTTAGAGTCAAATTCTGCCTACGGATACATGTGAAGGCTCCTACTGAATTCAGCGGGAGCTGGTGTGGACAGACCTGAGGGCAGAATTTGGCCCTTTGGTTTTTAAAAAACCTTCCTCCATCGTCCTTCAACCAACCTGCCAGAGCTCATTCCACTGCTCCCACCAGCTGCCCTGAATCTCTCCACACCATCCTTGCAGCCTCCCTGTGCACTCCATCTCCCATTTCAAACCTCAGCTGGAAACATGTCCTGCCTCCCCTTCCTCTGTCTCTGCCTTTCTCTTTCCTCTCTCCCAGTAGTATAACATTTGACCCTATAACAATAATCATACTATAATATACTATTAGGAATGTATTATTATTGTTGTAACTGTCGCATTGAACTCATATACGTACCTGTGTGAAGAACAAATATTTGATACTGGGCTTTTCAGTCTAGCAGAGAAAGGGGTCGCACAATCCAGTGGCTGGAAATTGAAGCTAGGCAAATTCAGCCTGGAAATAAGGTGTCGTTTTTAACAGTGAGGGTAATTAACCATTAGAACAATTTACCAAGGGTCGTGGTGGATTTTCCATCACTGGCAATTTAAAATCAAGATTGGATGTTTTTCTAAAATCTGCTGTAGGAGTTACTTGGGGGAAGTTCTCTTTCCTGTGTTATACACAAAGTCAGACTATGATCACAATGGTCCCTCCTGGCCTTGGACTCTATAAATCTGGGTATGTTTTGTATGCAAGATGCTGTATGAGATGGAGTTGTGTTGTGTTCTCTGAGATGGGCCAGAGTCAACATCCGGGATCTGAACACTCCTGAATTTTGAACCAGACGATCCTGGCTTGGGCCCACTTCCCATTGCGCTCCCTGGATCCTGTTTGCAGAATGTTGAATGCCACCACTCGTGGGGGGATGAGAATGGGAGCTCAAACTGAAGGATGGGTGGCTAATGCCATTATTAAGAGACCTCCCACGGTGGCATTGCATACTGCTACCTTCAAATAACGCATGTTGCTATGAGCACCGAAGTACAGGAATTCATAGGATAAGAAACAAAAGTGGGGGAGAAGAATGGCATTTAAAACCAGGCATCTAATTACATCTGCTGAGGCATGGCCCTGCTCCCACTATAGTTGGTGGGAGGTTTGCTGCTGCCTTCAGTAAGACCAGGATGGGGCCCCTTGTTTTATTCTGTTTAGCAGAGAAAGCTGATGCCAAAGGCTCCCAGGCCCTGTGAACGCTTACAGGGACAGACCTAGTCAAGGTGCAAAAGGCTGTTCTCACCTCAGTTCCCTTTATAACTGGCCATGGCCGTGTAGGGGACCTGAGTGATCGTGTGGGAATTGTGGCAACTGTAGTTGAGGATGACCTGGGAGAGCAATAATGTAAGTTCAGGGAAACTTGAACCATAATACTTTCAGCTTCTGCTGTGCCTTCTGATTCAGAATCCCAAAGTACCTTACAAACGCTAGTGAATTTAAGGTCATGACACCCCTGTGCCAGTAGGTGTCATTGTCCCAATTTCACAGATGGGGAAACTGAGGCACGGAGCTTGTAACTTGCCTGAGGGTCTCTCAGGAAGTCTGTGGAATATCAGGAATAGATCTTGGGTTTCTCGATGCCACAGTAATGCCCTTCTTTCTCTCTTTATAAAATTTGTCACTACCACTTAAAGCTACTTCCTTCTTGTCGTCTCCGTCTTGCATGGCAACTGCCTCCCTGGGAAGGAAGTAATTGAGCAAGTTAGTTAAATGCTGGGGTGCACGGATACTGGGCCTGATTGACTACTGCCTTGTCCCTTGTGTTGTCAATTGCAGCTCTGCAAACTGGGTGTAAAGTGCTACTAGTCTGGTGCAGATGACTGCCAGGTGCAAGGCCGTGGAGATTCAGGTGTGTTGGGCCATTGCCATATGTTTCATTTTGTGTTTTATCCTTCTCTTCTTTGCAGAGAATTAAGAAAGATGTTGACAAAGGCACCCTGCACACGGACATGTTCCTGCTGAAGGCTGAAGGCGTGGGCAAGGAGGAAGGTGAATTGCCTCTCAGCGACTGTAAGAGGGAACAGGGCCTGGTTGTGGTTGATGCTGAGCCGCTTTAGTATGCCAATGCTCTTGCCCTCTCGATGATGATTTAAAAAAAAAAGAAAACTACCCAGAACGAATTTCACCAATTATGAAAACCACCACGTCACTGGATCTGCCTTGATGCTAAGCGGACCAGATGGACCGCTTCCCCAGGACAAGTTGATTTGAATTTCTCTTCTTTCCAGGAGCAGTTAGAGGATTTGTACCAGGATTCTTGCTTTAAAAAGGGAAAATACAAGTTGAATGGGAAGATGAGATGAATTGCTCCTCTTCCTTGGGTGACATGTGGGGCATTTAGGGACAAACCTTCCCCTACCTGCAGGCAGTTTTGTAGAGGACAATGGAGAAGGAATTGTTAGGCACTCATGTCTATTCAGCATCTGTTTCTGTGGCCCTAAAGCTGCAGTAGATTTCACAATTGCTGTATCCGCTCTCTGTAAGAGATTGATCCTATGGCATGCCTGCCCTCCCCTATGCCTGCTACCCCACATGCCAGGGGCATGGCAATCCTTGCAGGGATGGGATCTCTGGCACAGAGAGGGTGCGTGATTTTTGTGCAGGTTCCTCCAGTGCTGCCCCTCTCCCAGCAATGGAATCATACTGGGTCACTGATGTTCAGAGACTTGCAGGACCATAGGAGCAGTATAGGATTTGCTCCTTTAAAGCACCTTGTTGACGGACAGGACAGAAACAGGGTAACATAGTAAGTGAAATAGCAAAGGAATTGAAGCAGAGAAAGGGTCAAATGATGCTAGTGCTGCTGGTTTCCGATTCAGCTGTGGAAAGGGAATGCAGCAGGGTGTGTCATTGCTACTTCTTGCTGCAGTGCCTCTGTGCGCAGCCCAAGCCAATTGCTGATACAGGTTTTGGAGCTGTGATTAGTACTAGCCGTGATGTGTATGTAGGGAGAGCAAGCTGGCAGGCCCAGTGGGTTAGGACTAGGGCTGAGTTTGAGATCTGGCTCAGATCTGGGTTTAGGACTGAATCCAAAGTTCTCCAGTGTTCTGTGGTGTCCAGATTTGGTTCTGACTCAGCCCCAGGTAGCAATGTTTGCCTCTAGATCCAGCCTCCATCACAATGGGATAGGGAGGTCCATTGCTCTGGTTCAAGCCTGCCTCTGGTTAGGCCACACTTTCAAGTCCGGAGACCAAAGTGTAAATGCTAGCTCTGGTCCTTATGCTGTTAGGTTTGGTGCTTGCTCATCTGAGTCTTTATGTGTGCGCGCAGTAAACCCCCTGTGCAGTTTTTCCCAGTTGGCATTCTCTGCCCGTAGGGAGGCCCAGGCCCAGACTAGCTGAGGGGAAGGGAAGGGCCGTGTTACAAGTTAGAATTGGCATGCATGTGCTCCCAGGCTCCCCACCTCACAGGCTGTTAGGATTCGGGGCAGCTCGGAGCCTCGGGAAAGTTTTGTTAAGGTCAAAACAAAATGTTGTTTGGATTTTTTTTTTCCTCAAAACAAAATTTTGGCATGTCTGTTCCCCAGAGCCGAATCTGTACAGCTCTGAAAACCTGGCCCTCGCTTGCTTTCTTGTCAGTACAGGATCTGTGTCCTGTACATACAGGGTGAATGACTCATCTATCTAGTGGGTGTTTCCCATCTCTGCCTACTATCATCTTTCCTGTTTAATATCCACTAGCCACTGTTTATAGAACCAAATGAGTAAGCTGGATAGGGTTGTCAGTTTGGCAAGTCAAGGCTTAATTCTTCTTCCGTGCACCTTTCCGCAATTGTCACCTTGCCGGTCCCAGTATGAACCTTGTTCTCTCCCCAGACACACAGATTAGGCACGCTACTCTTCAGTGACCCACTGCTGGATTTTGGTTTGCATGGCTACCAATGCCCACTCAGTCCTATGTAGGTTACAATATATTTGCGTCTTGCATTTCAGAGCTGGACTGGAGCTGCTAAAAGTTTGGGTTAGAAAGGTTTGGAGGGGGAGGGCTTGGAACGCAGGCTATTTTCCACTCTGAGGTACTGCTTTTAAGTGTGACCTGAAGTCTCTGTTGAGTGAGCCTGGTATTCTTTCCTGGAAGACTAGAGCCCTTAAAAGGCAACATAGGCCATGTCTGCTGGTAGAAGAGGCCTGGGAAAGGTACCAGAATGCGGCATGCTTCCCAATCATCCCTAGAGACAGCTTTTTTTGTATTCCAGGGCCAATACCCTACTCGCTATGCACTCTGTGGGTAAAGTTTGCATTGCAGCCACTTATGGCATTCTAGGCCTGCAAATAAACAGAGGAATTAAGTCCGACCTTGCCAGTCCGACCTGTGCTATGAACAGAAATATGAGCTCCTCCCTTCGTTAAACACACGCATGCTTCCTCCCGCCCCGCTCTGAAAAGCATCTCTCGAAGATGGCTTTCTGTATTATAAGAGCAGATGTACAATATTTATTTGCATATACAATTGCTTTCTAAGGGTAAAGAATGGAAAATGGAACATATGGATTAGCTGGGTGATTAAACTGGCAAATGCAAATTGTTATGATTAACATTATTTAAATAAATTGTCTAAGGAAACTAAAATGGGTCAGGGAGTTTCTTGCTGATATTGCTATAGAATTGAAGGGCCTTTGAAGTTTTGAAGCAGCTGGAATTTTCAGCCACCCCCTGTGCGAATTGACTTTCTTTGTTTCCTTCTCTTTTTTCCATTACTAGACAAGTGGGTTTGGAATCGGCTTAGCCCGTCAGGTGTGAAACCAACTCCCAGGTCTGGCTTCTCTGTGGCAATAGGCCCCAATAACCGATCCCTTCTCTTCGGAGGTGTGCATGACGAAGAAGAGGAAGAGCGCATTGAAGGAGACTTCTTCAGTGATATTTATTTCTATGATATGGGAAAGAACCGCTGGTTTCTTGGACAACTAAAGGTATTGGAAAAATATAGAATAAATCCTCCCTGTTTATCTTAGCCTGTGGAATCGGAAGCTTCTCTGATTTATGACTTCGTTATGGTTTTAAATCTAATTCTGTTCAGAGTGTAGCTACAAGTCACAGCTCTTTTGCGTAATTTGATACACTGAGGGAGCTATCTCATTATAGAATCCTTGTGGAAACAAAGCACTGTGGCTTTTATCTCAATGTAGCTAGTCAAGGGGAACTCCAGGACATAAGGATATACAGTTGAGCTGGACTAGTTACATTGAGGTAAAAACCACAATGGTGCATTTTACAGCAAGCTAGATAACATGATATAAAAACATGCTGCTTTTTGCAGGGAAAACGTACCCTTTAGCTGACCGGTGAAGGGGGAGATGTCGCCCCAGATTTTTGGCATTACTCCAGCTGTTTTCAAGGAGTAAACCAGGTGCAGATGACCTGACTCAACTTCCTTCCTCCGGACCCCAGTGCTTCTTAGTCTGTTCTGAAAGAGGGAAAACCAGTCACATAACAACAGGCAAAGCTTCAGGAGCAAGTTGGCTTCTGATTTCCTGGCAAACTGTTTCCCAGCCCTTTGGTACAGCACTCCGAAAGACCTGGAGTTCTTCCCACTAACGTGCTGTCATTTAGCACTCAGTCACTGTGTTTTGATTTCTCAGAATGGCAGGTCATCGTATTTTGCGCCAGTCACAGGTCATCGTATTTTGTGCCAGCCACAAACTAGTGAGATCTCTGTGTGTATGTGTGAGTGAGAGAGTGTGCTGTGTTCCTCCTGCCCCAGCACATACTTTTGTATTAATAGAAGCAACAATTGCACACCACGTTTTCCTGTTGGTCACGTCACAGCTAGCAGGGCAGTCACTCTTTGGTTGGAGCATGTGCCCATCTTCTGAGAATTATGGCACCAACAAACCTTAATTGAATCCCCAAATTGCATTTAAGTGCATTGTGTTCACCACTATATGGCGGGTTAGCCATGCTGTACGTCAGCGTTGCTCAGATTCACAGTCGCGTACAGTATTCTCTGACCGCCTTTCTAATGTGCTTCCTATCAATAGGGACCTAAGTCTGAGAAGAAGAAACGTAGGCGAGGCAAAAAGACTGAGGCAGAGGGTGCCGGGGATGGAGAGGCAGAGGGCCAGCCCCTTCAGGGCCCCGTGGAGATTGTCAAAGAGGTGGTGGCAGAGGATGGGACCGTCATGACGATCAAGCAGGTGGTCTCTGCCCCTGAAGTGGAGCCGGAGAGGTCCGAATCAGAAGACGAAGAAGAGGCCGGTGATGAAGCCTCCGGCGAGCAGGTGGAGCCGTGCCCACGTTCAAACGCTATGCTGGCAGTGAAGCATGGGGTTCTCTACGTCTACGGGGGGATGTTCGAAGTGGGCGACCGCCAGTTCACCCTCAACGACCTCTATAGCATCGACCTCCACAAGATGGAGGAGTGGAAGGTCCTGGTGGAGATGGATCCAAGTAAGTTATTGCTGCGGGTTAATCCTTTCTTGTGCATTTCAGGCAGTTAGTATACTCAGCGCTGGCATCCACTCAGCGTGCCCATGCCAGCCCTGCCAGCACCATCTCCAGCAGACACGGCACCTGCACCTCCCAAGAGGGCTTTTGGGCAGGTGGGGTTTTCAGCAGCACCATGAAAAAAGTGGAGTGGCTTTCTCCATAGCTGAAATTAACCCTTTGAACGCTGGCATTTTCCAGAGAGACCATAGCTTGGGAGGGTACAAATCCGTGGGCACCAAGGTACTTCACAGTTATTGCCATACTGTGGTGAGGATAGGGACAGAACTCAGATCCTCCTGCTTTGAAAACGTATGCGCTTAAAATGTAAGCTGAAGGAGCATCTCTGTTAGCTGATAGCAATATAAGTCCTTTGGTGCACGGGTGTGTAGTTCTGATTCCATCCAGCAGAGGGCAGTGGCTTGCAAACACATGTAATTGCGACCACACACCAGTTAATTACAATATTTATACCACAGAGTGTAAGTAGTGGTGATAGCCAGGTGACTAACTGGATTTATCTTGCTCCTTTAATCCCATCTGCACTCTGCCCTTACTTCATCTCCTCAAAGACACATTCTAAAGTTCTAAACTTCTGAGCAGTTCTCAGATCGCTGCCATCTCCCTCCCACAGAACATTTCGTTCTCAGCCTCCCTCCCAAATATGTGCTGGACGGGCAAAACTCATTCCTGGACTAGGAGCTAGTTTAAGATCCAATATCCCATGAAGCATCAGAGCAAAAAAAGAAGGGGAATTGTGAATAATCTCCCTGTCCAATATGATCTACTCCACTCTGGTAGACAGCAGGATATCACACCTTAAAACACAGCATTATCATGTGCAAATATTGCTATTTTAGATAATGTTGTAGAGGTTTCTAAACTGTTTTATTTAATTTTTTTTTCTCTCCTCTCACGGGCTGTACAGCTGGACTTCTGAAACTAGGGAGCTGGTCTTTGGAGGGCGACACACAATGTCAGTTAATAAAAAAGTGTTTGAATTCTTGAAATCACTGTAGAAATAGTTCTTCAGTAAAATATTGTAGCGTGAACAGAATGCATGGTGCTGTGTGGTAGATGGGTTCCATTGGCGTGGGTGTGGAATGGCTATATTGCTCATGAGTGGAGAAGCCCAGAGTAAAACCTTTACTCCATATCTCATCGTTCTGTCTAGGGTACTTATAGAGCCCGTTATATTAATGTAGATGGAATAAATGGTCCTACGGTGTTAACGGAACCTAGTCACTGTCCAACATTTGCTATACAGAGACTTTAGCCTCCTTAGCAGCATGGCAAACACATCGTTACAAATCTTTTTAACCTCTTATTAAAGATACAGAAAAGACCGAAAAAGAGCTAAAGACTTTAAAATGTAAAGTATTCATTAAAAGTCCGATCCTGTTTCATCCCAGATGGTGTTTGGGATTCAGCTATAGCCAGAAAAGGTGGTGGTGTCACCTCGGTTCTTCTTTCTGGCCCCGTCTGGTCAGAGCGTCTCTCAGGGTTAGGACAAGGAAGGTCCGGGGTCCCAGGAGACAGTGGGGTAGCAGCCATAATGGTGAAGCTCCCTCCAGTAGTCAGTTTTTCTCCCAAAGTCGTCTCCTTCAAGGACCCCAAAGGGAGTGGTGGGTGAAATAGCCCACCCCCCTCATCATTTTGTCCACCAGTTAGGCCTCGTTTCCAAAATACCAATGTTGGTTCACTGATTTCCAGTCTCACACTTCCCTTGTTTACCAGGCATGATCTTAACACAGCCCTTGTGGTCTTTTGGTTTGGACTAGTGCAGTTCTTCTGTCTCCCGTTCATGCTTTTTGCCATCAGCATCTCTCGTTAGAGGTCATTGTGACATCTTACGGACTTTCACATACATTTTACGGTTGAGCTCACAATTAGGGTCAATTTTTAGGCCCAGTTATCACAACAGGCTCCCAAGACCATAATATCCGAGCGCCTCACAGTCTTTAAATATGTTGATCCGCACAGCACCCGGGAGGCAGAGCAGGGCTACTATCTCCATTTTATAGGTGGAGTACCAAGGCACCTCCACAGCGAAACCCCCCCACGGCAGCGAATCTCCGAGCCCCAGTCTACAGACTCCGGCTTCCGGGACTCGCACTACGCTGCTAAAAACAGCTTTTAGATGTTCTGCTTCACGGTTTGAAACCCACCCCCTTCCCTGGGCTTCAGAGCCCGGAGATCAAGCCTGAGCCAGAACATCCACAAGTGTATTTTTAGCGCTGTAGACCCAGGCTATGGGACTCGCTGCTGTGGGGTTTTTTTGGCTGTGAAGATGTACCCTGAGGGTATGTTCACACCGCAATTACACATCCACTGCTGGCCCAGGCCAGCTGACTCGGGCTAAGAGGGTCAGGCTAAGGGGCTGTTTAATTGCGGTGTAGAGGCTGCGACCCTCCCACCTCGCAGGGCCCTAGAGCCCAGATTCTAGCCTGAGCTTGAACATCTACACTGCAGTTAAACAGCCCCACAGCCTGAGCCCCACGAGCCTGAGTCAGCTGGCACGCGCCAGCAGAGGGTTTTTAACTGCAGCGTAGACATAACCCTGGGAGGCTAAGTGATTTGCTCAAGGTCACACAGGAAGTCTGTGGCGGACCATGGACTGGAACCAAGGAACTACTACATCATCCTTCCTCTCACTCATTGTATATTCACATGTAGTCTCCAAACTAGCCATTTGTCATTCCTGTCTTTGGAGGGAAGTGAATCTTTGCCAGCCAGTGGGGCGAGAGAGGAAATTACGTCCTCAGTTCACAAATGATGAAGTTAAGTCAGTTGAGGTCAAGTGATTTGCCTAAGTCCACAGTGAAAGTCTGTGGCACAGGTAGGGTTGAGCACTCAAGGGTTCCTGAGTCCCTCTCCTGTGCTCCAGCTACTGTGCTGTGCAACAATCATGATGATGATGATTGATAGACCAGGTTTGTTTTTTCTTTCTCCCAGACAGGCAGACTAGAGCAGCTCCGACATAAAATCCTGTTCTCAAAGCCACAGTCTGAATTCATGCACATGGCATGGATCTCTGCATCCATTGTCCTGCCTGCTTTCAATTTCAACCTAGAGTTCACCTGCACAGCACCTGATACTTTAAGGACAGTCAGAGTTAGCCTTATTCCAGCACTAATGGTAACTGGGGACAAATCTCACCTAAGCCACAGTCTTTCAGTAATGGTCTATTTAGGGCAACATGGAAACAGGTGAATCATTGCAGAGCAGATTTCAGGAGGGATCGTATTCTTTAGATTGCTGGCAGCAGGCTCCCTTTACACACAGCGGAACTAAATTTGGCATAGATTAATCTGTACGAGAACCTTCCCTGGCCTCATGACCTCCAGTCGACTGGCCTTATTTATTGTGGGATCACAAATTCTTCCCTTAATCCCCTTGTCATAAAGAATGTTTATGGCCTCTCCTAATGTTTTTTGTGTAAATAAGTTTTGCCTGGGGGTGAATGCAGGGAGGATAAGGAATTTGGGAAATCTTCTGACCCAAGTCTACTCGCTTCCTACTGGGAGTGGTTCTCCACAGCCAGAAATAAAGGGGCTTCCCCCTCACGTGAGCTGTGAGGAGGTGATAAAATCATGCATGGGGTCACTTTGAAGTCAGCAGGAGGGACAAGAATTGAGCACATTTCAGCATATAGATGTGTGAAAACGACCGGCATGAAGCAGGGTATTCCACACATGATTGTGACACCCTAGCCTAGACACTCCCCACGCTTTCGGAGCTCATTGCGGCCTGCCACTAACCATGGCAGCTCTTGCGCACCGCCAAAGGGATCTGGAGGTCCAGATTTTCAGGGTAGCCATGCAAGCATGTTGCCTGTTGGTTATTATCTAGGAGTGGGGCAGTGTCTGGCAGGCGATACTGACTGAGGCTTCTCTGCATGGCGTCTGGAAAGTTAATCCAGGTCTTTCCCCTAAGGAATCCACCTACAGCATGTTCACTCCGAGCTTTCACTTAAATCCACCTCAGTACCCACGGTCCTCAGAGAGGCCAGAACCACTGATGCTTCCCTGTGCTCCCAGTCAAATCGATTCAGAAATGCCCCTGAGGGTAAAGCTTTAAAAGCCAGGTCCTTGGTTCTCACTGAATATCTTTGGCATGTGATTTTGAGGTGAGTTTAGAGAACAGGTTCTCTGGTAACACTGTGTCTTCAACCCCCTCTCATTTTCACATCTGTATAACTAGATATCTGGATGGTATTGCCCTATTCTTCTCCCTCCCCCTCTCCCTCAGTGGCCTTATGGTGCAGCTTCATTGCTTCCCGTGTTCACTCAGTGCCTCTCTGTGCTGCTCTCGTGTGGAAGAGGCCGGGCTGTAGGAGGGAAACTGGGAGCATGGAAGTTGAGCCCTTGAATTCCCATCCCATCCGGCATTGCACAGCATTGTCAGCAGTCTCATTTATTCATATTCATTGATTATTGGTCTAGCAGCCAGCATCGTTTGAGGTGCGATATTGAAGGCAAGCCACCTGCCCTGAGGCGCTTACAATCCAATGAGACTGTGGGGCAGGCTCCAACATTGTATTTCTTACTATTTTTTTATTACTTGTATTATGGTAGCACTTAGACCTTCCAGCCAGGATCGAGGTCCCATTGTCCTAGGTGTGCTGTACAGGCATAGCGGAAGACAGTCCATGCTCTGAAGAGCTCACGGTTTAAATCAGTGGCTCTGAAACGTTTGTACTGGTGACCCCTTTCACAGAGCAAGCCTCTGAGGGCGGCCCCTCCCCCCTTATAAATTAACACCATTATAAATGCTTGAGGCAAAGTGGGGTTTGGGGTGGAGGCTGACAGCTCGCAGTGCCCCCATGTAACAACCTCCTGACCTCCTGAGGGGTCCCGACCCCCAGTTTGAGAACCCCTGGTTTAAATAGACAAGACAGACAAAGGGTGAGAGGGGAAACTGAGGCACGGATGGATGAAATGGCTTGCCCAAGGTTACACAGCAGATGGCAGAGGTGGGAACTGAACGTAGGTGTCCTGATTCTTGGTCAACCCAGGCTCTGAACCATGCTGTCTTCCATAGTTGTTGTTGGCCTTTTTTTTTTTTCCTTTCCTGTTTCATGCATGCGTATAAACTCTAATCAGTACAGTAACTCCTCACTTAAAGTCGTCCCGGTTAACGTTGTTAGGTTGCTGATCAATTAGGGAACATGCTTGTTTAAAGTTGCGCAGTGCTCCCTTCTAACATCATTTGGCAGCTGCCTGCTTTGTCCACTGCTTGCAGGAAGAGCAGCCCCTTGCAGCTAGCTGGTGGGGGCTGGGAACCAGGGGGGATCGGCAGCCCCCCCATTAGCTCCCCGCTCTCCTAAGTTCCCTGTGCGGCAGCCGCCCAGCAGGCTATCGATTGCCAGCAGTTCAGCTGTCCCTCCCCCTACTACCATGTGCTGCTCCTGCCCTCTGCCTTGGAGCTGCTCCCCGGAGCCTCCTGCTTGCTGTGGAGGGGGAGAGAAGAGGGGGGCTAATGTCAGGGTGTCCCCCTCCCCCTGCTCCTGCACCCCACTTACCCCATATCCATAGAGTGAGCTGGGGGGAGGAGACACGACAGGGCTCAGGATGGAGGGAGCTTGCTGGCAGCAGCTACTGTCTCAACTTGCTGATCTACTTAAAAAGGCAATGTACTTAGAGTGGGGTCAGAGTACTTAAAGGGGCAATGCACATCTCTCTCTGTCACACACACGATGTGTGTCTCTGTCTGCCATGCTGTCTCTCCTCCCTCCATTCCTGCTGCCTTGTAGAGTTTGAGGCTACATTAACAACAATGTGTTAACCCTTGAGGGCTCAGCCGAGTGCTAGTTCATCATTTAGCAGTAAGGCATTCCCTGGGAAAAAGCCCACCCTCTGATTTCACCACCTCAACAAAGCTTCACAATCATCATAGCTGTGTACCAGTATTAAATTGTTTGTTTAACACTTATAGTGTGTGTGTGTGTGTGTGTAATATATAGTGGCAGAGCTCTGACCTTGCTCCTGTGGGTCCTGCGCTTCTAGGCGGTTTATGCTTAGCCTCAGTGGCTCACTGTGACCCTCCACGTAGCCCTTCTCTCTCTAGGGCCAGGGTTACAGTCTACTGAGCCCTTTCATCATAGGCTGCAAGGAGGTTGGTGAGAGAACTCCCACAGTCTCTGTTCAGCCTCCTGTCCTGACAGGGACCTGACTTCCCCTTCCAGGAGCTGTTCCTGTAGTGGTGGGTTGGGGGGAACCCGGGCCCGCCCTCTACTCCGGGTTCCAGCCCAGGGACCCTAATGGTAGCAGTTGTTGGCAGCCAACCTTTCACTGCCAGAGTTGCTACATTTCCCTGGGCCACTTCCCCACAGCTCTCCCGCTTCTCCCTTCTTCACCCTTACCTTAGGGCTCCTTTAACGATGTTTTAGGGTGTCTTCAGTAACCAGCCCTTCAGCCGCACTTCCTCTCCTCTGGCTCCCTGGCTCCTCTGCCTGACTGGAGTGAGCCCTTTTTATAGTAACAGCAGGGCCTTAATTAGAGTCAGGTGGTCACATTAACTGAATGGCCTCACCTGACTCTTTACAGGTTAATTAGAGTCAGGTGTTCTCATTAGCCTGGAGCAGCCCCTGCTCTGGTCAGTCAGGGAACAGAAAACTGTTAATCCAGTGGCCAGTATATCTGCCTTCAGCTATTCTGCTGTATCCAACTGGCCTGAGTTTATCACATTATATATATATATAAATCTTTTGTCTGGTGAAAAAAATTTCCCTGGAACCCAACCCCCCTATTTACATTAATTCTTATGGGGAAATTGGATTTGCTTAACATGATTTTGCTTAAAGTTGCATTTCTCAGGAACATAACTGCAGTGTTAAGCGAGGAGTTACTGTAGTTCAGAACTTGGTGTCTCATGGTAGCTGAACTGCAGGGTGGCTATGTGATGACTGCTCAGCTCAGAAAGACGGGACACTTGTCTGACTGTCTCATTCTCCCAGTAACAATTCCAGCCACCCCAAGAGGGCTTATTGTGTTTTGTTTATTCATTGTGTATGTTTGTTTTACTGTTGAAGAAACTCAAGAATGGCTGGAAGAGTCCGAGTCCGATGAGGAGGGGGATGATGTGGAAGGTGCAGAGGGAGGTGAGGAGGAGGAGGAGGAGGGCTCTGATGAAGAGAGTGAAGATGATGAAGGTAATTGTGCTAAAAGGAATTAAAAGAACACATGGATTGGTAGTTGTTTGGGATGTGTTTTGCCCCACATCTGCAATTTTGGCTGCCTTGCTCCAGTTTGTGATGTTCTAGAGCTTTCAGCCTTGTCTCTGGTTTTATGAAGTGGCTTCAGAATTTGAAACTGCTGTGCTTTATTAGCAACCCAAGCCAGCTTTTAATGACAGCTTGAGCCCACTGGGATTTTCCAGCAATAAGAAGCTACAGGGAATTTAGGAACAGGTAATGGCCCAGTGCTTTTCACCTTCAGGGAACATTTACAAGTGTCAGTCCTCACTAAACCGTCAGGGAGGGATGTGGTGTCATGGGTCAGAAATCTGCTGGCTTTGCTGTCCTGTGCTCAGACCACTACTTCCCGCCTCTGTCTCAGAAAGAGATGCCGGGAGTTTTGCAAGTCAGGGTTGAGGTCATTGACACAGCTACGCGTAGGCTCAGAATGCGGATATTGGCTGGGGAGAGGGCATGTTTCAGATCTGAACTGAGGTATTGGAGAAAGTATGTGTGCACTGCACATGTGTCTGTTTGCCTTTCCAACCAGGGCTATTAGTCCTTTAATTTAAAAAGGCAAAAATCCAGCGGCAAGTTGAGCTTTCCAAAAGAAATTATATTTCCACAGTACATTCTGTTCCACGTTTGCCTGTGTCCTGGGGAGAAAAACCATTTCCCCTAGCTATCGATAGTCTTTAAACTGTGGCATTAAAATATGTTAGCTGCAGCGTCCTCTCAACCGGCCCGGCACATGGGCAAGCAGATTGCTTTCATCAGCTGTTTGTGACCTCTCTCTTCCTTTCTGTTTCCCTCCTGTCGTGTGCTAGAAGAGGAGCAGCACCCATCTGTTCAGCTTGATGAGAAATACACAGACTATCTGCCCAGGACTGAGCAATACTGGATTAAACTAGCCCGCCACAATATGGGCCCTGATGCGAAGGAGAAGAAGGTGGCGAAATTGGCACATGCAATGGCAAAGACTTTTTATGAAGGTTCGGTCTAGATGCACGTGCTGCTGAGAATGAGCAGTGTGGGTGCAGACACCTCACTGGGACAATGGCCAATTGAACCAACCATCTAAACCTGATGAACCTCTTACCTGGTATGTACTGTAGGTTCTGAAGGTCCCTGGCTGCTACGCACTAATGTCTCGGGCAGTCCAAGGTTGGCGTGCCTCTCTGCTAACAGTATATTTCTGCCATTATCACCCTGTAAACAGGCCTTCGTAAACAGGATTGCTGGCCAGGAATGTGTTCTGCTGAGATTTGAATACACATTGTAATTTTGTTGACAGCTGTTTAAGTTGGCTGAAGAGAGACTGCTTAATAGAATCAGAACATCACTTGAGGTTCCTAGTCCCAAATGTCCTTCATCTGGCCAGGGGCTGGGTATGGTTTTTTTCTAAGTGCTTTCATAATAAAGTTGTTTGGTTGAGTCATTTTGTTTTTTCCTTAATTAAACCTCCTAACTTTTAATTCCTTTGGTCTTGCCTTGCAAAATAAACTTTGGGGGGGCCCCCTTTTGGATCCACCAGAATTCCCTTAATCACCCCATTGATACCATTGTTTTTTCTTACTGGCAAAACAGTCTATAGATCCATTTAAGGCTCAAATGCAAAGCAGTTCCATTTAGGACCTCTGCAAGTTGACTCCTCTTCAGGTTTAATAAGATCTCTTTCCTACTGCGGGTCTGTTGTCCCCGAGTGCTCGGACAACGTGAAGGGGAAAGCCTCCTGATGGCCAGACTGCTTAGTCACTAATAGTCCTGTTTCTGTACTGGGTTGGCAGTTCTCCTGGTGTCGACAAGAGCTGACCAGATGGATTGAGGACGGAGGTGTGACAGTTTTACAAGCCTACAATTTCTTGGTGGGTTCCTCTCTGGAAGGCACCCTCCCTTCCTTTCCTCCTGTTCCTGAGTATTTTTGTGGAGTCCTGCTATGATCTGCAACTCTTTATTGTGCAGCCTATTTTCCAGCTGGGCTGCAGCCTCACCTAGCCATGTTTAATTTTTTCTCAGCATCTATTTCCAGAAGATATTTGGATCTCGAGGGACAGTGTGTTATAAATAAAACATAGTATAGAACAGGGAGCTGTATTTTCCAGGGTCCCTCTCTTGCATATGCTCATTTTTAAGTACCTCTCTCCAGCTCCTGCATTTGCCTCCATCTCTGAAGGTTTTATTTTAATTCAGAAATATCAACATAAAAATGCCCAGCATCCCCGGGAGGCTTTTTTTGAAGTGGGATCCTTCATCTTCCTCTTGATGGGTGCCTGTCTCATTCCCACCACCTCGACTTTATAGCAAGAGGACATTCTATCCAGGAAAGGCCTGCTGAGAGTCACTATGGAGCTGATGCCATCCCTTAATTATCAGAGGCGTCTACCTCTCAGCAGAGGATTGCATACACAAGCAAATTCACATCTAGCATAAGCCTTTGGCTCCCCTGAATCTGGCCCTGCTGCCTCAGAAAACTGCCAGCTCTAGGCGTTCCACCCACGTTTCGTCATGGCAGGGTAAAGGAAGGGAGGTTGAGCTATACGTCTTGGTGTAGTCTGCTCCTCAGTACCCTAAAGCACAATCCAAGCAGCTCAGCAGAAGGGGCACACTTGTATACAGGCCCTCGACAGTGGTTTGTCAGCTTGGAATCGTTTGCTTGGTGGGATTACGACTTTATCTGCGACAGCAACGTGTACCAGTGGTAGCTGCCTTGCAGTGTCACTTTTTTTGGCTTAATGGTGGCTCTCCCCATGGCGAGTGGAGGAGGCTTTGTTTGAAAACCAAAGGAGAGTTAACCTGGCTCTTGCTTATGGTGCCAGAGGTACAGGCCGAAATCCTGCAGTAGCACGGGAGGTGGAAGCCAGAATTATACACTGGCGGAGATTATATGGCCTGTGTTATGCAGGTGATCAGGCTAGATATTCATAATTGTCCCTTCCAGTCTTAATGTCTGTGAGTGAACCAAATGTGTCCCGCACAAGCTGTCCAACATACAGTTCCCATCACAGGTATGCCCGATGGAGGGAACAGTGGCTGGGCTCTAGGGTCCTATTTGGAAGATCTGTTCGAGCTTGTGTGAGAAACATCAACCACTGACTGGAGGTGTGGAGTTCTCTGCTGACTCACACAAGCAGCAGGACTTAGGTGAGTCTCATTTGCTCGCTCGCCTTCAGCAGCACTGCACGCTTTAGACCCAGGTCCCCCAAGGTATTTAGGCTCCTGACTTCCATTGATTTCACCTGACGGGAAAGCTCTGGACATAGCCAGCTCAGGTGGGGATTGGGGCCAAGTTTAGGTCGACCTGTTTTGAAGCATGATGAAGTACGGCAATGAGAGTGGGTGACTGGCTCATGAGATGGGAGACGTGGGAGTAAATGCTAAGCCCAGAATGGGAGAGTACTCAGCCTGCTGAACCAGCTGTCAGTGGGAGGCTGATAGAGAGAGCCAGTGTTTTGATGCTGGGGCCTATCCACTACCCAAAATCCCCTGGCCTACTGAGTAGTTAAGACAGAAGCATTTTACAGTGGCTACCATCTGCCAGTCCTGGCATCATGCCAGCCATCCCCATGTGTCTCCAGCTGGGAGGCCAAACGGAATGAGTATTTGCCGGGAGTTCCAAGAAGGCCTCTGCTGCTCTTCTGAGGGGAGATGGCTACAGATGAAAGTGGTGGCCTTGGTATTGGTGGCTGCAGTGCCCATTGCCATGGGTCTGTGCCCCTGCATCTTTTGAGCATGAGTAAAAGCCACACTTGGCCCTGGGGAGAGGACCTTTGTACACGGGGCTGTCGTCACATTAACCCCTTGCTCCTGCCTCCATGTTAAAGATACCACCCACTGCCGACGTCATTGGTGTGGAACCAGAGCTGTAACTAGATGTCTTAGTGCCCGAGGTGAGCCTGCATATTTGTGCCCCCTGCCATTTTGGGGGGGCATTTCTCCAACCCATTTTTCCGCTTTGCGGCTTTGCACCCTGGATGGCTACCCTGCCCTGGTTATGATGTGGAAGGATTAGTTCTGAGATAATATTCAGCCTCAAGCAGTATTTGTGAACTGGTTCATATTGTTTTGTTTTTATTCTGAGCAACTTGCGAGATGGCTTGAATTTGTGGGTTTCAGTAGGGAACCACATTTATTCCACAGTGATCCCCTTATTTATTCCTTTAAAAGCTTTTAAGAAATTGATACCCAAGACAAAGACAGACTCGCAGCTAGAAAGGTAATGGAAAACATGATTACTCACTTAGCAGCATGTTGGGGCCAGGAACTGAAACGAGAATGTTGCGAAGTATTTCTAGCAGGGATTGGCTGATGGCAGCAGGAGTGACAGACACAAGCTATGATCCCTTGATGTAGAATCGCTCCATTTTGCAATCGGAGGAGGATAGGGGTAAGCAAGGGTACTCGAATTTTGCCTGACTAAAAGGATACATTGGCAACTTTCCAGGCGCTACATCTAATTTGAAAAAAGTACAGAGCAGATTTTCCCCGTCTTTAATTAGGTGCAACCTGTAGAGACTACAAGTCCCAAAGGGCAGTGCTTCAACCAGCAAGGGTCCGGAGCAAGTGGAACATTGCAAGCTATGGTGTGTAGGCTCTGTGGGCTGCAGCTGCATGTTGCAGTTGATAGTGGCTTGGCTTGAAACATCAGGTTACTTTAATGGGTTGGGGGAATTGTGGCTGCTGTTGTCCTAACGGTTCCTGACTTCGCTGCTATGGGTGTTGGGGGTGCAAAGTGCTCAAAACTCCCAGGACCTTCTGTGGGTATCATCATGCCAAAAATTCTTTGCTCTTCATCTATAGACAATGAAGGAAGATCATCACCACTGCCCCTCTACACACAGCAAGGGGAAGTGAGTCGCCTACAGTCAGTAGAAGCGCTGAGACTCGAACTCAGCTCTCCCGACTGCCAGGCCAGTGCCTGGCTGCCCAACTGAACTGTGTTGCCTCCTGCTTTCTTGAGAAGGCAAATGTCTAACTGCGCCCTCTGGGGCAGCGGCTATATTAGGCTGGCTTGGGCTGGTATATACCACCCCATCAGGAGTGGGGGGGGGTGGCATTGTGCTATCAGAGCCCAGAGGCAACCAGAATTCCTGTGGGTGTGGGGGCGGAGAGGAGCAGGGGCAGCAGCAAAAAGGGGAAGCACATTGGCCGCTATATCAGGGAGGGTTCTTTCTCTCATACATCATGCCCTCCCTCCAGCCGTATCCCTTTAAAAGAGAAGGGCCATGGCCATACCCCTGCCAGCAGGGGGGTGAGGGCCACAACCCCTGTGAGGTGTCTAGTAACTAACACTGCTGTACACCCAGAGCCCTGGGAGCCTGGCTGTTCCAAGTGCAGGGGCATGGGGAAAGCGATTCCTCTACATCCCTTGTGCTCATCCACGTGAGAGCAACCAGGCCTGTTTTGCATAGTAAAATGTTCTACCCTGGGAAACTATTACGTCTTGGGTTTGGGGATGGGGGACGGGGGCATGAGCATTTTGAATTGCTCGCCTACGCCCTTTGCTCCCCTAAACAGCCGCTGTGCCCAGGGCATTGCTGTCCTTCCAGCAGAGCGCTGCTGTTGCCCACAGGGATAACGGAGGGCG
The DNA here is from genome assembly GCF_020497125.1 of Mauremys mutica. Classification (NCBI taxonomy): domain Eukaryota; kingdom Metazoa; phylum Chordata; order Testudines; family Geoemydidae; genus Mauremys; species Mauremys mutica. Next base: position 40,943,412 of record NC_059085.1, on the reverse strand, counting down.
TGCGGGCATCTCAGTTACAGCAAACAGCAACGACTCGACTCAACACCAGCGCCCCTTGTGCGGAGAAACCCTAGACTGTTTTGTGTATCGCTTCTGCGGGGATGTCGCCAGGGAATGTGGCTCTCAGAAGAGTGGCAGTAGGTTCCTTGAGGCTAATTAGAAGAAAATGGAGATTAAATAAACAAGGTTCCATAAAACAAGCTGCCCATACTATTTAATTGTTAAGATAAAAACATAGCTGATAAGGAAGCACCTTGCATGCAAAGTTGCAGGGGAGAGGTGAAAACACAGTGTTTGTGGATACCCAGGGAAGGAATCTACCAGCACTCGCTCCATTAAAAGCATCAAGCGGTGTGTTGTCTTGTCAGTGGGGTTAGTTCACAAGGCTTCATCTCACTGCCATTTAGTCCACTTTGTGTCGCTTCCGTGGTCGTGCATAAAGATTCGTAGAACCTGCAGTTTTGCTGTGTTGCTGATTTTTATTGTCAGAAAGTAGCAATTAAAAAATAGCAGGGTCTGGAAGCAGGGCTCCATTTCAGTGTTCCCTTCCAGAATTCTAAACAGATTGGGTAGCAAGCGGCTTTTTTGCCAAGTTTATTCTATTATTTTTGCATCTATCTGTAGCCTTTGGTTCCTTAGCTGATGAGCAAAAAAATAAAATAAAAAAGGGAAGCACATTTGCAGCTGTATCAGGGAGGGTTCTTTCTTTCTCATACTGCCCGTGTAAGACTGCTGAGAGAGCCTTATGCAGCAGATGCGCTAGAAAGTATGTGACAGTGGTTTGAATTTTCCCTTTCTTCTTCTTCAAAGGGTGAATCTGAAATGTAGTTGTGTGTGTTTGTGCCAAGCTAGCTTTTCACCGGAATGGGGGTGGTGTGTGTGGTGGTGGGGGAGATGGGAATGGCTCCTTTTTTATGCCGTTACATTTTTTCTTACGGGAATAAATATATTGAGCAATTCTGTCCTGGGAGAGAAATATTCTGTAAAGGACAGTTTGCTGAGATTGACTGAAAACAAAAACCACAATAAAGCTCAAATTAGAGAGAGTGTGTGTGTGTGTGTTTGTTAGTGTTAGTGTTAGCCAGCCAGAAGGAAAATCAAATTGTGTTGAACCATTTGGAATACTTGTGGGGAGCCCCTGGGCCATGACAATGCTAGAGCCTTAAACCATATGGAATCCTATGAAAACTTCTACTTCAACTACAGCTATTGGCCTTGAAGCAGGAATTAATGCAGGGATGTCCTTTGATTTGTGTTACGCAGGTGATTACACTAGAGAATTGCAGTGGTTCTTTCTGGCCTTAAATCTATGATATCAGTGAAGCTCTGCAGGGGAGCAAGGATCTGTCCATATGGGCCTAACTGTGGGATCAGGACCCTGAAATGGACTGAAAAGCTTTAATGTGTTTTTATTATTTAAATGAAAGCTTTTAAAAATATATATAAACAGTCTCCTGCCAAGTTAGAATCCCAACCACAGCTGCACGGATAGCTTGATTGTCAGAGGGACTGAGCACCTGCAGCTCCTATAGCTGTGTGTGAAACCAGAAAGCAAAGCCAACAATTCTGGTTTCATTGCCCAAGCTGAGGGAAATGCACAATATAAACGGCATATGTGGTGACCAAATTATGTCAAACAATAAACATACCTGGCTCTTTTGGGGACCAGTCTAAAGCCCACTGAAGCCTTTCCTTTGACAATGGATTGGGACCATAGTGCATTTTGCCCAGAAGTCTCAAAGGGCTTTGCAGAAAAAGGGTACATACTATTAGCCTCATGGGGAAACTGAGGCACAGAACGATGACGCGACTTTGCCCAGGGTCATACCGCAGGTTGAGCAGAGCTGAGATTAGAACCCAGGTCTCTTGGCCAGTGTTTTATCTACTGGAGCCCATGGTTTCTCTCATAAAAACCAATTTTTTTTCAATGTTCAGTGATTTAAGGGGTGATAAGCAACATATAGAAGGGTTGTGCCTTTTTTAGTGTGTATATGTTGTATGTGATTTTTATCTTGGCAGTGTCCCTTTAAACATATTACATGGCTCATTTTGCAAAAAGGCTAGAATTTAAACATTTACATTCAGGAAAGATTTTTGGTAAATAATCAAGCTGCTTTTCCTCCTCTCCCCCCAAATAAAATGAAGGGAAAAGGCCAAGGCAATTCTTTTTTCGCCACTGCATGTATGAGAAAGATAAGAATGTATTCAGCGTTCCCTTTCCTTTTTAGTCCACACACACAGTAATTGCACTGTAACCAGAAAACAGTTGGCATGCACCGGGGGGGGGGAAAAATGGAGAATAAATGAAGATGCTGACTGAAAACTCGCATTTACTTCAGGATTCAGACAAAAGGCAACAATGTAAAGATTAGTGGTTTCATGTCTAGTTGAAGGTTAACATGGGTTGTAGCCCACAACAACAAAAAAGATTGTTCATCCTTATTAACTGAGATGTGAATCTCTTTGTGGGTGGGTGCCTAATAGATAGAAATGAACAAGACTTGACATAAGAGCTTATTGGATACGAGCTGGGATAATGAAGTGCACTGGCTAATCCAGAAACAAACCAGCTCTGTGTGTACTGGCAGAAAGCTGGGGATGTTGTTCTGGGATGGGGTCCCTTCTGCAGCTTTGAGCGACTGCCCAGTCACTTCTGATTCACGCGGGTGTGCTTGGGAAAGGTCAGGTGCCAGATAGAGAAACCTGAAGGTTGAAGTTTACCCACAGGACAAGTATGGTAACATGCAGCTCTCACATGCATGCTGCCCAACCCTCACCCCTTCCTCAAGGGACCTCCTTTAACCATGAAGACCTTGTTTGATCTTTATGGCACTATGATGATGGTGTTTACAGACCCCCAGGAAAGGAAGGAGCAGTACTGAGTCAGAAGGGTCCCACCCCTCAGTAGCTGCGGAGCAAGTGCCCAATGGAGGACCTGCTCAAAGGGGGACTTGACAGTCAGGCCGGAGATGAGAGGCTGTCCAAAGAGAGGAACCCAGTTGGCAGCCTGTGGAGGCAAAGCGAGCCAGAGGAGAAGGGTCTGGACTGTGGGTAAGACCCCAACTAGGAGGGTAAGGGCCTGACCCTTTTCCCTCCCCCACTCCTTGCTGAGGGAAAATAACTGGATGTTAGGATGACAGCTGAAGAGTGAGCTGCTGAGACTGATTGGGATCTCTGTGTTGGGGGTGAGAGGGTTGCAACCACACCTCCAAGCCAAAGAGAGAGCGAGGAGGTAGGAAGCCCAGGACTTTGTGGGGGCAGAAGAACTATCAAGCCACACCCTGCTGACCTCTGAGTGAAACACATGACAGGCATGCTGAGTCCTTGGTCTCTCTGGTGAAGCTGCCAGTAGTGGTGGTTTACTGGGCCCGGTCGGAACTGGACTGAGACCCCCCAGTTAATTTTGCATAGGCCCTCCAGCTGCCATCAGATAACCGCTTTCAGTCATAAATGGCCTGGTCTGGATTTGAACTAGTGACCTAGCACTAAACATCTCACATCCCAGTACTCTCAGGTGCTATTCACTCCTCACTGCCTGTATCTACCTTATCATCTGTCACTCTTGGCACTGTAAGAATAAAGTATGGTGAAAGTTTGATCAGATGACAGTTTAAAGCCCTTCCTCATAAAACAGGGGCCATTTTAGATACCAGTTTTCCCAAGTGGCTTTAGGTTACAGAGGTCAGATAGCAGAGGTGTCAGCAGCAGAGCAGATATCAGTGTGAGAGCGTGGCAGTTAAATTAATCAAGCCATTTAGTCCAGCAGGGGTGACAGAAGTATTTGATTTATGTTCGTGGATGACCAGCAAGAGGTCTGCATGTCTCCAGCTCACCACTCATCTACTGTCCCTGCCGTTTGACTGTGCCATGCAGGACGACAGGAGAAGAGACGTGCATCTCAGAGCATTAGAGCTGGGCAGGACATGGTTTTCCTGTCCCACCCGAATTTTAGAGAGGGTGAGAATTTTTTTTCCATTCCAGAATCATGACAAAAAATTAATCTAGAAAATTTTCATGAAGCCATAATCTAAACAAAAGTTTGGATAAGGTCAGCTGACATGTTTTGTTTCAGTCATTTCAAAAGTTTTCACTTTGAAAATGTCAAAACAGGCTGTTTTGACCACTCTAAAACCAAAATTTCTTCCAGTTGAAAGATTTGTCAGAAACAACCTTTTCCGGCAAACAGTTTCAGTTTTGACAAATCAGCATTTTCTGATGGGCAAAACAAAGTTTCAGTGGAGAATTCCCAACCACCTCTATTCCACAGGTGTTTCCTTCCTTCTACGTGTGGTATTTCCTGCAGAGGGACATCCTTGGCATTTCCTGGCACCAGGGGCTGGATTGCTCTGGTTCTCACCCACCTCATCTGGAATGAATCTGGCCATATTTTCCATTTGCAGGCTTTTGAGAAATGACCTCCCTCCTGCCTGCACTGAGTACCACTGATGGGCCCTGCTGGCATGTCTCTAATGGAGAAAACCTTGAGCTGCCATTCCTCTCAGCGAGATGAGAAGGATCAGAACACAAAGGTTTTCACAAATGCAGGCCTCGGGTTGCAGAAGCTCATCAAATTTTTTAGTTCATGTCAAGAAGCTCTGCTTATTATCAACCTGTTACGTGGAGATGGGCCCAGTGGCTGCCCTGACCTTCATCACTAGAGCAGAATGCCTCAGCGTTACAGCTAACGAAGAGAATTGCTTTCTGAGATGATGTCAGCATGCGGAGAGGCGGGAGGCTAGTGGGCAACAGTGGAATTACTGATGCCATCAATTATGATTCACCGGTGCCTTTCACAAGCCTCCAACTGCTTTTTTTTATAGTCTCAGTGGGATCACTTTACCTGGCACCAAAATGCAGCCACTTCTGGGGCAAGACAAAGCTGCCATTATGCAGCAGGGTAGAGACAGGAAGCGAAGAAGAAAACCAGATCCAGTTAAAACAAGTTAATCTAGGGGAATTGGAGCTTTGATAGGCCACTGGTGCTTACACACCTGAAAAGGGGCCAAAGAATTTTTAATGACAAGCAATCGGGACTTGGCTTTGTGTTTCATCCAAACTGGGAGATAAAAGCAAACAGGTAGATGCATCAGTGTAGTGTGTGCACTGTATAGAAATGTATTGGTGGAGCTTTATACACCCATGCTCTCTCAGATGTATGGAAGGTGTGTGAGTGAGTGAGGCACACAGCATCATCCTCGCAATCAGAGGCGTGCACACGTGTGTGTGAGAGAGAGAGAGACAGACAGACAGACGAACAATCTTCATGGCAATGTAAACCATCTAGACCAGAACCTCTGAGTGATGGGTCCCCAACAGCTTCTGCCACATTGTAGGTGTCAGATTATATGTCATTTGATGCGAAGTCCTGGGGCTCATTCCTCCTTGCAGTCATTCCTTCCTTCCTTCCTGATCTCTCTCCTTCATCACCTTGTGAAGGAAGGGCCTGATTTTTCATGTGGCACCATTTGACTTCACGCTGGCTATCAGCCCCAATAATGCCTTGGCAAGTGGCATTCTGGGGTCATGGGTGATGGAGTAAGTGCTCAGCGCACGATCAAGCGTGCTCCTCCTGCCACCCAGGCTGCGCTGCTGGAGCGCACTTAGTTCCCCTGTAACTTGGGTCATTGACAGCAAGGCTTGCCTCAGCTGTCCCACATGCACCTACATGATGCTCGCTGCTGTTTCTGAATGTCTCAAGCACCCTGTAATGTTTATCTCCTCAGCTTATCTGGACACCTTGCTGACTCGCCTGTGATTCCTTCCTCAGATCTGAATGAGATCTCTTCTTCCACCTGTGCTATTAGCACTTCCTTTTCATTAGCGTTTATTTGCTGCAAACCACATGCCGCTCTTTGGCCCCCTGGCTTGCCCTTGTGTCTGCTCTTCCTGGGCCATGCTGTGCTGTGCTGATGTGTGCCTTCATCGCATGTCACATGGCTGTGGTGCGGGGATTTCACGCATCTGCTTTTGCGGTGGCGCTTAGGGATGGTACCTTTCTTGCAGTAAATCAGCATTAGCTGCAGTTCTCAGCATCTCTGTCCTTATGCCAAGTAATCTACGCCTTGTGTTTGATTTCAAGTGTCTCCAGACAGCTTCCTCTCTACAGCAACACAAGGCAAGCAACTAGAGCTAAAGGATAACACTGCAGTGTCTGCTTCCTTGGGAGGCCAGACCTTCTTACTTCAGCACTATGGAGCTCCGTAACTCAATGTTAGCTTGTCATCGGGAAAGTGTAGCAGGGTCCTGCATTCCATACCATACACACAACAGAAGTCCATTCAATACAGATTGAGGGTAGCACCCGGAAAAGAGTGAGAGTGTGCATGTGTATATTTGACTTTGACAAAGGAGATCCTGTTCAGAGACTTGGAAGCCAGAAGGGACCATTGCGATCATTTGGTCTGACCTCTTGCATAATCCAGACCAGAGAACATCCCCAGAATAATTCCTAAAGCAGAGTTTTTAACAAAACATCTAATCATGATTTTAAAATTGCCAGTGGTGTTAAAACACTTGACAGATACAGGAAGTAACCAATTATCCTCTAACAGGGGTTCTCAAACTGGGGGTTGTGACTCCTGAGGGGATCACGAGTTTATTACATTGGGGGTCATGAGCTGTCAGCCTCCACCCCAAACCCTGCTTCACCTCCAGCATTATATTATAATGTATATTATAATGGTGTTTAAATATAAAAAAGTGTTTTAATTTATAAGGGGGGGGCGGATATCACACTCAGAGGCTTGCTGTGTGAAAGGGGTCACCAGTACAACACACGTGGAACCAGCCCTCCTTGGGGCTGCCAAAATCCATACTGCTCTATTACTTCACAGGCTGTGCCACGATCATGTATGAAAATGGCCGTACGGCCCACCAATGCCAGGATAGGCTGGGCCATTTACATTCTGCTGCATGGCAGGTGCACTATGCCATTCAGCAGCAGCCAAGCATTTGGGCACCTTTACACCCTCAAGTACAAAAAACAACCACCACCACCTTAGGCCATGCAAAGCGAGCTCTAAGAAGTAATAAAGGGTGGGGGATGGGTAAGGCTCTATTCCTATGAGACACGAATGCTCCTATGCGTACTCTGTATTTGGACCTTTGGACACCATCTGATAACCATAGGATTCACTGACCATGGTAGTTATCCTAGGTCAGTGTGGTAATTACACAATTATCCATACCCTGGAAAAATGAGCTGATGTCGACACTAAAGTTAAATACCAGAATGGTTGCTACCTGTGTTGTTGGAACCTGAAGTGGATTCATACGAAGAGGAATAAAGTATGACGGAAAAAGCGCCTCTAAGGAATCATGAGGTTTGAGACAAGGTTATGAGTGAAGGGAACCACTCACTCCTCTGATGCACATTATGGCTCTCTTATCCACAATGCATGTCTCTAATGCGCACCATGTGTTGGTCCCATGCACAGCATTGCCTTCAGTAATAGTTCCAAAGTTGGGTTCAGGGCTGGATTTGCCAGAGAGCTACACAGTGTGGGTCAGAGAGGAAAAACAATAGTAATAGACTAAACACTGTTCCTGCAATTCAGCGAGGACCTGATTTTCAGAAGTGCCGAGGCATCCACCACTCTAGCTGCAATAATTGGGAGCTCAGCCTCTCTGAAAATCAGGCCCTCGGTTACTTAAACTACACACTTGTATTAAGCTTTTTTTTTTCCTCCTGCAGCTCAGTCCAACCACATCCAATTTCTTCAGGGCCCTTTAGCTGTATCAGCATGGTAACTGATTAGCATATAGAGCAAGGGGCCTTGGCAAGAGAACAAATGAAAAGTTTGTTTCAACAGCGTGCAGTTGTCAGTGGTTTGAGTGGGTGACTCCATGTCATAGGGCTGTGTGAAATGAGCCATGGGATGTTACTACACGTTCCAAGGGACCTTGTCAATCCAGGTGGTTCCTTGAGGAAAAAGAACAGCCAGATGAACTAGAGCTAAGCCAATCGGGGGGACTTTTGTATCCTTCTTTCTTACTCTTCCCTGAAAGACTTGACTTCACAATGATCCACTGGTGGTCCAGGTGAGATATGAAGGTAGCCTTTCTGGAGTCCAGGAAGGAAACCACGTGCATCTGGGTGGGGGATGTGGGTGGGGAGCTTGGTCCATTCCTGCCGCTTGGGGGCAGGTTCAGGACATGAGGTTGGATTGGTTTTAAATAGCTGCAACTTCCTCCTTAGGAAAATGAGAAGATCCCTAAGACTGAAAAGCAAAGTCAATTGTCTTCAGAATCACACAGTTGCTTGCATGTATCTGTCTAGCTATGCATGTGAGTATACATGTAAAACAGCATGGAGAGAGAGTATATGTGGATTTGGTGTCTAGATACTATGGTGATGCGTGTCTTAGACATGACAAAGAGAGAGAGAGCCATGAACACAGTACTTATGTGGTAGAGAGAGTACAATGAGTTGTTTCTCTCTTTGGGCTACTTGTCAATAATATTTTTGCCTCTGGGTGGATGTGAAAGCACAGAGCTAAGACAGATTGTTCAACTCACCTCGATTAATCAAGGGATCATTATTTTTAATCACATTGTTTGGGAACCAATTTAATATTAATCTTCAGATGTCTTTCAGACCCACTGAATCTTAGACACTTTGCTTGACTGAATTTTTAGTCCCATAGAAACTAGAACATAAGAATGGCCATAGTAGGTCAGACCAATGGTCCATCTAGCTCAGCATCCTGTCTTCTGACAGTGGCCAATGCCAGGTGCTTCAAAGGGAGAAACCAAGAGATGAAAGACAAACAGAGTTAGGTTGAATTTGGGGTAGCCATATATTGATTCCTTGGAGGTTTGAAAGAAAAGCAGTAATAACTAGTCAGTCACCAGTGTGAGAAACCTAGGCATGAAACCACTAGTACTTTTATTTGATAATGATATGCATTTTTGTGCTGTTTTATACATATCTAAATATTGTACTGTGTTTGCATTTAAATATGTAACCTGCTTCTGTAGGTATCTGTGTGTCATGCACTTACTGGAATGTACAAAAAAAGTTCTCTAGAATCTTTACAAAGAATTGCAAACAGAATTACAAAACACATGTCGCAGCTTGTATGATTTCCTAGGGCTGCAATTACATTATGTCGTTATTTGGTTCACTTAAGGTCTGCAGCAACCATTCAATATTAAAAAAGATGAATGGGGGAAAAAAATGAAGATGGACAAAAAAGATGGACTTGTTCCCCTGGAAACAAAATGATCAGAAAGATCACTAGGCTCGCATTATCTGCCATTCATTCCTTCCATCCCACACCCTCTACCCAGAAAGGAAAACAAACAAGCAAAGGAAAGAAAACAGCAAGACGGAATGAGTGTGGCAGTTTAAGAAAAAGAACCGAATTTAACTGGCACATGCGCTAATCTTTAGTTTATTTCTGGTTAAAAATAGAGCAATCCAGTGCAGTGTAATAAAGAAATCTGCTGAAAAGGTAGCAGAGAAACAGCTAAAATGTAAGCAAAGCAAAGCCAAGTCCACAAGTCAGGTTGTATCCAACACCCTGTATGTAAAATGATGAGACGGATTTGGTCACAGATAAAATCTAGGTTTGTATTTGGGCCATATCTGACCCTCATGACTCCCACACCCCTCTTTATCCAATGGACTTGCAGTCGGTGTAATTGTGGGTCAGAGAGGGTTCCGATATATCCTGTATCAGAGAGATGCAGTTAACCGTTTGAAGTGCACAGCTGACGTATCAGGCAAGGACAGACTGCATGTGGTCTTGGGGATGGAGGTAGGCAGGGAAAACAGTTACATTGTTTTTGGAATGCAACAGGACTTCAGGAATTTCCAAGCAACTGAGCTAAAACCATGCTCTTGTCATTGCGACCATAACAGCTCAGGACTGGGGTACTGCATCTTTAATAAATGTGTATTATCGGGGCGGGGGAGGGAGGGATGGGGAAAAAAATCAAGGCAGGCATAGAATCATAGAAGGGTAGGACTGGAAGGCACCTCAGTAGGCCACTTCCATTACAAAGATGTTAAAATGAACAAAATTAAGTGACGTATAGAAAAGAATACATCCTTAAAGGCTGCCGTTGCCAATGACGTTTTTTTTACAGGGACATGTCGGAAGCTGGAATATACATCCTGCATACAAAGTGCAAAAATACTACATGCTCAGAGCCCAAGCATGATGTTTGAAGCGGTCCATGGCGAGATGTAACAGGCATACCCAGCCGCACTGCTCCGCTCCTGCAGCTGTTGCAATGCTCCTCCCCAGATGTCCTTTGCTGGATCAGAATCAATCTCCCACCAGACAGCTTCCTTGCATTCTCTGTAAGCGCTGGTGTTGTTGTGTAGGTGTGGTTACAGTTCAGGATGGGATAGCTGGTGATTGTTTTAGTATCACCGCTCCTGATGTGTGTGTGTGTGTGTATGGGGGAGCTGGGCCTTAATAAGCCACCAGGCAATTTATGGGGGGAGTTGGGAGGGAAGGGCAGATTTGTAGCTAGGAGAAATCAGCTTTGAACAGAAATAGGGTGGCTTTGGGTGGTTTTGTTCCGGCTGAGTGAGGATGGGAGGGTGGCAGCAGGTACGATATTTACACCTTGTAATTCCACCCCCTCACTACACCAGAACTAAGCAAAATTCTGATTGCTTCAGAATTTTTTTAAACTGTAACAAAAATGGGCCACTTTCCCTTCATCCTCTATCCTCTGTACTTAGGGGGGGTCTCTTCCCCTCCCCAAGCACCTCCTTTTCTCTTCATTCCTGCTTTTTTTTTTTCCCTGGTAGCAGAGAGGGGAAGAAAAAAGAGGGGTTTTTTTTGTGGTGGGGGGGTTAGAGGGGGATGGGTGAAATGGGATTTCCCCTCCCATCAACTTCACAACAATGAGGTTGAGTGTTTACACCAGAGACTCATTCACCCCACTTTGTGCCCCTGATCCATCTGCCCACCCTCTTACCTCCATTTTGCCATTTTTGTTGTTTATTTACTTTGGAGGGGGAAAAATAACTGACTTTTATTTTGCTGGGATCCTGTCTCATCCTTTCTGGTGCTGGGAGGGTCAGAGAGTTGTTAGCATTCTGCCATGCCACACAGCATAGTGTTGTACAAGCAAAGAATTTTGGCTAAAATCCAAAAAACATTACCCAGGAAAAAAAGGCAAACTGTGAGTGAGACTCAATCATTTGTTGTTCTTCTGTGAAAAGACTTGGAAGTTGTCATAGGACAGTTCAAGTTATGATCTTTCCCTTTTTTTGATTTGTTTTTGTTTGGTTTTTTCCCCCCCGTTCGTACACGTAACTCTTATTTTTGCAAACAAGACAGTCTCGAGTTAGATGAAAAAGTTAATAAACAAAATGGCGACGCCAATGTTCAGTAAGATCACCATGACTACCAGAATGGGAGCCGAGCCCTGGAACAGAGAAAGAGAAGGAAAGGAGTTACAAAGCATGTCGAAATTTGGTGGTTAGCCAACTGTTGGTAGGAAGGGTCAGAATCTGTAATTATACCGTAACCCGGCAGGGCATGGTTTGCTGAGGTGCAGAGCACCTGTAACTTTCACTGAAGTTGTGGGCACCTCTAAGCATGAGACAAAACAGGTTGAGGGAGGAGTAAATAGTACTTTGCACTTAGGTAGCACCTTCCGTCCAAGAATTGCAAAGCACTTTGCAACTGTTAGTGAATTTTGCTTCACTGTCACCTTTTTGAGGCAGGTAAGGATTCTACACATGAGGAAACAGAGACACACAGCAGGTTTTGTGGCAGAGCCAGGAAATGACCCCAGATGTCCTGACTCCTAGGGCTTTGTTTTAACCATAGGATCTCTACCCCCAACTGGCTTTTGTCCGTGTACAATTCAGTGCAAAGGCAGCTTCTGAGACCTCAGAGGAGCTCGTTGTTGTCTTCTTCATGAAATAAACCAATTCTGTTCAGTTAAGGGCATGCTATGTGCATCCCAAGGGCCAGATGCAGCCCTTGGCAGTCCAATCCTTGTTACTGTGCAGTGAGGACAAAGCTGATAGAGTATGAGACACCTCATTCGGTTCTCAAAGGGGCGTTGGAGCAATCCAGTGAATTGGTGCCAAGTTGTGACCATGACGGGAGGTTGACTGAGGAAGCTTATACCTGGTGGATCAATAAGTGAGGACAGCACCTGAGCTTGGATTCCCTTCTGTCATGTACATGGTGAATCCTGCCTTAAGGGACCAGCTAACACCAGGTGCCTATCTGAGGTGACAATCTAAAAAAGATGGCGCAGAATCGTACTCGCTATGTTTTGGGACACTTTGGGGTGGTCTCTTCAGAGAGTCGGTTGTCTAATAAGTGTGAGCTCCCGTGCAGGGTGCAACCCACCCTAGAGATGGGCCAGCGCTTGGACATCAGTCTTCTCTGCTTGGCACGCTAGGCTGCTGCTCCCTCCTTTAATGCTAAGCCTCTGCGTGGGACTGCGGTGTGGCACTGCTGCTCGCCTCTACCAACATGGTTCGGAAGAATCCAAGTACTGGGCAGGCGAGAGTGCAAAAATGAACGGGAGGTGGCGAGCAGTGGATGGACTAGTTGGCACCTTTGTCTAAGCTGCTGCAGTTGGGTAGCACAGGGAGTGGCATACATAGTAGCAAAGCCAGAGGCCCTGAACAGCCCCCATTCATAGTCATTTTAATTATATAGATTTGTTTATTTCATGAAATGGCGCAATTAGTTCCCTGCTTCTCCCTCCTCCCCTCCCTTCTTCACTGTAACAAGGCTCATCTGCCTATTCCGACTGTAACAAGGCAGGGGTGGATGCCCTCATTAAGCCAGTCTTTGTACCACAGTGCAGATCTATTTAAAAACCTCCTTGCGAGACAGAGATAGTTTCTCCTCCGGAGCTGCTTGATTCATTTCACATTTGGGGAGGAGGGGGTCCAGGGGGAGGAGGACAGGGAGGACGGGGCTCTGCCTTTGAAAAGCTGAAGCTTACTGGAAAGGCATATGCTGTTGCGTAGCAACAAGGTCAAAGGAAGCCAACCAAATGGAAGGATTTCTGAGGGAGCCTCCTGGCAGCCAGGTAGCTGCTCTGGACTGGTTTGTGCAAATCTCTTTGCCTGTGCTAAGCCAACCCTTTTGGGTGCCGAATTCCTTCCCTGCTTGCTGCCAAGTTGGAGCAAGGCTAAATACTGTGATGCAGATTGTTATTCACGGTACTAGCTCCATTTCAAAAGATTATTGGGTTTCACGTGCTTTCCCCTAGGATCAATAGGATAATAGGTTGCTGATGGTTATCAATCTGGTTGTTTCTGCTGGCAGGGCAGCGCAGTGATGCAAAACCCCACTGGGTCTCAGCCACCCATCAGCCAGTGCAGGATGTCTCCCTAGTGTATGTTCTCTAGCCTTTGGTCCAGTCTCCATTTAAATGTCCCAAGTGACAGTGTTTCTGCCTCTTTTCCTATTCATGTGCTCGGTCTAGTAGGTCAAATCAACCACATACAGGAGGCAAACTTACATCCCAGCCAGCCAGCCTGAATGCTGCTCAGGCAGATGGCATGTGGTACCCTCTGTGTGCTTCTTTCTCATCTCTGAACAGAGTTGTAGAACAGGACTGGATGTGGCTAGCCTAAGCATTTCTTAATTCTCTGGTCACCAGAGCTTTCCCCTCTTAAATGCGAGAAAACTTAACCCTGCAGTCCTTCCTGAGACCAAGCTCCCATGGAAATCATGGAGTTCAAGGGCAAGTTGACTGGAATTTTACCTGAGTAAGGGCTGCAGGATTAGGCCCTTAACATGTGCACGGGGATACCGAAGTCATGCCCGTGAGAGGTCTGTGAGCTTGTGGAACAGGTGAGCTGGGTTTAAAAATCACCGCTGCATGTGCAGTTGTCTTTGGGGATTCCTTGCAAAGGGGGCAGCCGATGTCTGACATCCTTTCAGCCTACAGCTTCTCTTTGCTTTTCACATTTGCCCTTTCTCTACCCCTCCTGACCTAACTCCAAAAAGGATTATCCATGTAGTGATCTCTCAGCTGGGAATGGCCCACCCATTGTAAAGGTGTTGGAATGTCTTAGCAGAGGGGCCAGATTTCTGATAATATGCTGGCTAATCTAATAAAAAGCTTTGTGGCCTTTCAGGCTTTTGCTTCAGCTCCAATTATAAACTTTTAAATGCTGCTTATGCCTGGGCTTCTGATTCAACAGCTTTGTGCTTTAACCTCCACCAAAGATCTACTCATCCCCTGCGATCACAGGAAGCTGACTGTCCTGGGATATGTGCCATCTTTGCCTGATTCCTCTTTGGTGCCCTGGAGGAAGATGAAACACTCTGATGTGAGTGAGCCCTGGAGGAAATTCAGGCCTGTCCTCAAGCTGGTAAACACCCGTGAACGGCAACGTTTTAGAACCAGCAGATAAAGTGACTTCACTGCACTGTCAACCATGCTAGACCTTTAACAAGGGAAACCCACATTGAGACGAAAGAAAAAGTCCCTTTTACCTTGAGGCCTTGTGATTTGAGACACCACACACAGCTCTAGCCGTTCAGTGGCATTTTATTTAAGTCTTGCCCCACTTTAGCTATGTGGTAACTGATCATTCGATTGAGAGACAAGCCCAAATAAAAACTTGGGACTGACACGCCTACAGACTTTGGGAGGATGGGACTCCAGAGCCCGAACTGTTTTGCAGCTAGGACTCACACGTCATTTGAGGGCATAATACTTTATCACAGCACCTACAAAGAGCCACTGCGCAGAACGGTAGAGAGAGATGTGCTGGTTCTAGGCAGTGACGCAAGGGGTTGTTTATCATTTCCAGTCCATATCCCTTGTAAAGTCAGGGCACAGTTTCAAATTTTCACTCCACAGCCCAGCATCAATGCACAGATTTCCAGACTGCTCTACCATGAAGTAGCAGTGTAACTACATGCAGGGTGAATAGCTGGCTGACCGCATCCTCAGAAGGGAATTATTATATTGAACCTCCTTTCACTCGCTCGCCTTTCCACGCTGGGGATGGTAAATTTCAGCAAGAAGGTGAGGCAGCCGAACAGCGCGGGGGCCTGATTCTCATTTATACGAAGGCCTCTTTACTTCTCCCTGGCAGTGTAAAGGCGTGTGGAAGGAGCGGTAAATTCTATTACTGCCAGAGAGGTGTAAATGGGCCTTAGTGACAATCAGGTCTTTGGCTTTTAAACTCATGACTTCCCAGGCACTGGGGCTGTGGATCAAGAGGGGGGCTCGGTGAGAAATAAAATGGACCCCTGCTATGAAATAATAATTAATCATATTTTGGTAAACTTTATGTTTTGAACGGAGCCTCCAATCTGTCTGTAGTATCAATGTATTAATAATCTCATCACTGCAGTATCTAAGCACCATAATTTCTGTCTCATTATCCTGTTTGTTTCTAACTGTTGTACAGCAACCCAAGCGTCTTACTGGGAATATGGGGGGCCAGGGAGGTGTACCTCACAAATAAAACCGCAGCATTGTTAATTAAAATATTAACAATCCATTGTTATTTGTTATCACATAGTCCGACCTTTGTTATCTCTGCCATGGAAACTGTAGTGCGGTTACCTAGGAATCCCTCTGGGATCTCTTGACTGTAATTATCAAGGATGCTGCTCAGCAGAAAGCCCCAGCACTGGAAAAATGCTGAAAAATCAGCAGCTGGATGTAATTTTTGCTGAATAGTAGACCCTGTGCAATCTATAGGAACAAGTCACTGCTAAGTAGTTAAAGAGCATTTACCAAGTAAAACATGGGGGTAAATTCTTATTTACACCCGTGCAAAGAGGGATGCCAGTAAGTGAGCACAGGAGTAACCGAGAAGAGAATCTGGCCCCAAATGTAGTTACATAAAAGAAGCAGTAACTTGGCGCCAGTGCACAATAAAATAGGGCATTACCGAAAAGCCATATAATACTGCAGCGGGGCGTAGTTAGATGGCAAGCGGATCCATTATGGTTTATGGTCTCAGTAAGAAACACTGTCTGCCATTCTATGGGATTTGTATTGATGCCCATCACCTGGGTGTCTGAGCACCTCCCAGACTAATGGCTTGGCATAGCAAGGTCTCTTGTGTATTTCATGGAGTCTGCATCATCTCTCTTGCCTGGTTATAGGAAGGGCTGTCTGGGGTATGGTGAATTGGTGTGCTTCTCCAGAAGTAATGGGGGCCGTGTAAGTAGTAGAAGCTGATAGGTCAGAATGTAGAGATAATACAAATTTGATCCTCCTCCTGCAGTCCTCACTCAGAAAAAATTCCCATTGAAAAAAATCCCATCAGCCTTGAGGGATTAAGCCCTGAAGCCATGACCGCTATTATATATTTGGGGACCCATCCTGCAAGGTGCTGAGTACCCTCGAGTCCCAGTGAAGTCAGCACATCACAGGACGAGGGCCTTACATAATATGCATTTTTATATATGTGAGAATGTTTTATTTACATAAAAAAAATTAATTTAAAAAAGTCATCCTGGAGATTTTTTACAATGAAACAAGAACAGATTAAGGGGCTACATTTTCAAACCCGTGCTCCTAAATTGTACCTGTGACATTTGTGTGTCTGTGTGTGTGCGTGCAAATGTAGTGTAATTCCATCCTACTTATGAGGGTTGTATGTATTAGTGCACCTGCACGTTCTGCCAGCGTGACCTACGTGCCCTTGTTATGAAGATCTGTAGAGCTGGGTGTGAGTTGCAGGTTCTAGATCCAAATGCCGATGTTTCCGAACTTTGGGGGTGATCCAGGATTTTAGTTTGTTGAATTAGCAGGAAAGGGAGCCAGCCACAAAGTTGAGATCCAGATCTTGATCCCAATTATTGCATGGTTGGGGTGGGGGTGGGGGAGTGTTCATAGTTCAGGGGTTGGGTGAGGCCCATCTCTAAATATTCACTTCGAAAAGACTAAAACACATACACGATGACAATGACAATAAAAATGAGGCTAAATCCTTCAGCTACATCAAAGGCCTCCTGATATCAAAAGGGTTTTAAAAGGACATCAAGTTGAACATCACACTTCTGTCTGAAAACTATTTACCTAGAGTTGTTACAAGTAATCCCTGAGATGGCTGTACATGAAAGAGATTAGAGGAAAAAACAGTATTTCCTTCCCTCCTCCCCCTGTGTTTGCTCTGTGCATTGACAGCACTTTATGCAGAGGCAGTTTATGGATAGTTTTATGGATAGTTCTCCATGCCCACTGATGGGAGAACAAGAAGTAATGAGCTTAGTTTGCAGCAAGGAAGACTTAGATTTGGTATTAGGAAAATCTTTCTAACTTTAAGGACAGTTAAACAATGAACAAGTTAGCGAGATGCGTCAGGGATGTCTAAAGACCCTTAATCCTGCCTCAGCATATGGGGATGGACTAGATGACCTCTTGAAGTCCCTCCCAGCCCTACGTTTCTGTGATTTTTATAGTTTGTTGTGTGTAGTCACTGTGACATAGTATCCACTAGCTTTAAAGGGAGGTCATAGGGAAGCCCTAAACCAGGGCATTCTGGGGGATGTCATTGAAAGGGACTGATGAGTGGCACAGTCTCAGGAACAGATGACAGGGGTCATGTGACTGCAGGACTAGATATATGGTCAGCAAAGAGAGTGGTTAGGGAGACATTGTCCCTGTTGTGAGTGTCTCTAATGAGGGTGACCAGGGAGAGCTCAGACATGAAGCGTGGTGCTGTGGAAGTAACCTGGAGAGAGGGCTGTGGAAAAAGGCTGTGATGAGACATGAGGTCTGGGAAGGGGTAAGATCAAGGCCTGAATGTGGAAAGACCACAGGAACCCCACTGCCATTCACACCAGTGTATAGCAGATAAGGGGACTAAGCCAATGGCCTGGAAGACAGTGGAAGTCTTTCCATAGATTTCATAGGGCAGTGGATTAGGCCCAGGCAGAGATACAAATGTGAGTGACCTGAACAGCCATTCAGAGTCCAAACAATGTTCTCGTTGACCAGCTCAACCCGCCAAATGACAGTGGTGGGTGGGGGGTGGGAAGAGCCCTTTACGAGCAGCAGCTAGGAGAGAGTCACTCTCAGTGGCCTGTCTTCCTAAACATCAGGTGGAAAGAGTCTCTGTTGGTGCAGGGAGTGGGTGTTAGTTTATTACGGAGGCAGCAACCGGTTGCTATTTTTATCACTTGTTTCGTATTCTTTGGGACTCAAGGTGACTAAGTTTTCAGATGCAAATTCTCCATCCCGAGGTGCAATCCCTTTAAAATACTTTGAAAGCCCCTGAAAGAGCCGAGAAAGGAACATTTGTCACCTACGTAGGCCGGGAAGTTCTATTTCTGGGGAGAGCTGCTGGATTCCATCCGCCCCGCTTCCTTCTCCCTTTACGCATTGACTCATATCACCTTCTCCTCTCAGGTATCCTCCCCCTGGCTCAATACCTGGCCAAGCAGCCTTCACTGACACCCCCATCACTTCCACTGTGATACCTCAGCAGACAGGTGCTAATTACAGGCTGGCTGGCTGGCTCCCTTTCACTTTCTCCAATGACAGTGAAACATGCTTAGGGTATCTCAATAGAGAATGTGCCTCTTAAAAAAACAAAAAACCAAAACCTAGCTGCCACTGGAATTTCTTTCTCTTTCTGTTTATAATGCCTTGCCGGTAGCTGAAGTTGAACAGGGACATTTCTGTGGTCTTTAATCAAACAAAACTCCCATAACCTTCACTGAGCATCTGGCTCCACTGAGGACCACAGTCAGGGCCGGCTCTAGGCACCAAATGAGAAAGCACGTGCCTGGGGTGGCACGTTGTAAGGGGGGGCATTCTGGTCAATCTTGGGGCGGCACATTCCGGCAGCCCTGCCATGTTTTTTTTTTTTTTTTGCTTTGGCAGCCTGGTCTGCAGCTCCGGAGCCCCTAGCCGGCTCCCCGTGCTCCACCAGTCCCAGCCCAGCCCTGCAGGGGCACAGACCAGAACTAGCGATCCCCACCACTCACCATGCCGCCGGGCTCCCCGGGACGCGCAACTCCCCACCACCTGCACCGGCCTCTGCCTCCCGCGCTGCTCTGAGCCCAGCCCGGCTGAGCCGCCTTTAAAGCAGTGGCTGAGCCAGCACCTCCTGCAGTCCCCGGGAGAGGCACCCCAAGGCTGGAGGGGGGACCCCTTCTTGCTTGGCTGCCCACAGGTGGAGGGAGCGGGCGGGCGCCGCCCTTCATTCCCCTGCGAGCCGCCTTGACCACCCTCCACGCGCTCCCTGCGGCTGCCGTTTTATTTATTTATTTTGCTTGGGACGGCAAAAAAGCTAGAGCCAGCCCTGACCACAGTAGTTGTCCTTGAGTAGTTTGAAATAAGACAAGATTTTAGCAAATAACTGAGAAAACCAAACCAGCATCTGACAATGTCTAGGGATGAGGGCAAATGTGTTAGAGGTGAACACAGATTTTTGGTAGCATGGGTTGTACCCAAAAGTGGACAGGGCTTTACATCTGTGAAAGGAGAATGTCAAAGGACCAAGTATTGGTCCTGTTGAAATCAACAGGCAGTTTGTCATAGACTTCAGTGAGACCAGAATTTGTCCTTGTAAGCACTTTGTCTAAATAAATGTGATCACTCCTGCTAAATTACGATAGTCAAATGAAACTTTTTGGTATCCGTTCATGTCTGAATTCTGGCCTGACTGAGGTCCCGCAGCACTCAGCTTGCCTGGGAGATGCAGATGTTCACCCCCTTTGCAACTCAAGTCATGTATTTATTCTCCCCCTCCTAAAAATATGATGAATTTTGTGTTGATGAGTAAAAGGGCTGCTGGCATTTTAAAGACTCTCTCTTCCTCCATACCTCCCCAAAGGTTAGTTCTTTTTTTCAAAGACTGGTCCAGAGGATACAGAAAGCTATGGACCACCCAAATGCACGACATATTTCTGCATCATACGGTCCCCCCAACCTGACAATACAGGTGCCAGTACTCGCCCATCCATAGAATCATAGAATATCCGGGTTGGAAGGGACTCATCTAGTCCAACCCCCTGCTCAAAGTAGGACCAATCCCCAACTAAATTATCCCAGCCAGGGCTTTGTCAAGCCTGACCTTAAAAACCTCTAAGGAAGGAGATTCCACCACCTCCCTAGGTAACCCATTCCCGTGCTTCACCACCCTCCTAGTGAAGAAGTTTTTCCATGTCCATATTCCTCTGCCCAAATGGTGGCAATCTACTGCATGTTGATGTGAGGTTGTTCTGGGTGTGCAGGTCCGCACACACGCAGAAACATCAAGGTTTTTTTAAGCTTTATTTTAAATTTTTCATATGAGTTGAGTACTGGCTTGAAAGCCCTGAAGACTGAAATCCCCTGACTACCCAAAGAAAGCACATGCCAAAGCAGCGCATGCTTCCCAACCCCCGCCTCTCCCCTCCTCACACACACACACTGTTGTTCAGCCCTGGCCCGGAAAGATCACATCTAGACGGAAGGCACAGCCTCCACAGCACGTCAACCCCTTGGGCGCGCCTATAATGCTAATAACCAGGGGTGGGATTAGTGCCAGCTGTGATAATGGCTTCGCTGGGAACTGACCTTAACCCACCCTGTTCACTTCACATAGGGCACCCAATAGCTATTGGATGGTCATTACTTGTGGTCATTACTGAGCTGGGCTGGCTTTGGACTGATCATCCAGAGGAGAGAGGCTGCTGCAACTAGGAGCCGGTATTCTGGTTTCATTAGTGGCTCGTGCGGAGCTGGTTTTTGGTTTATTATTTTTAAAACCCCCTGTCTTGCAAGGGTGATGCTCAAGGATGTTCCAGGTAGGTAAAAAAAAATAGACCTGCCCAGCTAACAGCATCCCTTTCTTCTGCTTTCGGAAGTGGCCCAGCTGTCTCTGAGATGAGAAATGTCCTTTTCAGCAAACAGCTTCCCAAATGGCAATGCTGGGGATGGCAGGAAAGCAGGGTTGCCCTGCAAGCTGGCCAGTGCGTTGGAGCGCACAGACTTTTGCAGGAGCTGTGGTTTGCGTTTTGCAAAAGCTCTCCGCCAGGAGGCTCTGCATCCGGGCTGTCCACATGCTGGAGACAGCCTCCTGGAAATAGGAAGGCTTGTCTAAAACTGGCAGCCTAAGTTGTGCTCTGGCGAGGCTGGATGGACTTAAACCTGCTTTGAAGAACTTAAAGCCTGTCTGGGAAATCCAGAGCGGCAATGCTTTGCACAGGTTTGGGGTTCCCATTCATTAACTCTGTGGCTCTGATGGCACAGAGCTAAAAGGTGCTATGTCCTTTTCCTGGTTCTGATACTGCTTCACTGTGTGATCTTGGACAAGGGGCTTAATGCTCTGTGCCTCCATTTTCCCATCTGTAAAATGGAGCTAATCACACACTGCTACCTTTGGGTAAAGTGAGGCTAAACTCCCTAATGCTGGTGAAATGTTTGGAGATCCTTGAAGGTGCAACAAGCTATATGTATGCGACATTGTATTGTTTTTATGCTATGGATGGGTAATGCTTTGTGTCCTAGATATACTCACTCAACAAGCTCTTTCTGATGACTCCCTTCCTGTCCATGCCCCTGGAATCAAACCCTGTTAATGCAGCAAAACTTTCTAGAACAAAGAGTCGCCAGCAACATGGGTTATTTAAATCCACATATCATCTATCACTCTGTATTTCATTAACTTCAACTCAAACCTTCACCATCTGTTCCACCCTTGGTTATGAATGTGAGAAAACTGAACATGCTGCTTCACAGTTATAGCACTTAGAAATATGATGTGCATTCTAATGGCTTGTCTGTGCATCTTTACATGCAGGCTGTAACTGCTAGATAGTCAGTAATAACTGTCTTGTATTGATGTTTGTTTAGATCTGAAGCCAGGGTTTCAGCGCCAGTTCCCTGCGTGTGTGATCTATATAGTAACTATATCTCCAGCATGTAGGTTGGGTTCAACTCCTGCGAACCGCAGAAGCTTGCCTAACTCTGGGGGAGTATATGATGTACTGGGTTTGTGTGAATAAGTAACGTCACCTGCTAGGGCCTAGCCCACAACAAGGGCTGGATTTCACCTTTAGCTCTTGTGACAGAGCCCTGTGCATTGGTGCTAACAGATCAGTTGTTTAGGCCCAGCTCCTTGCAGATATTTAGGGCCAGACAAAGCACCTACGCGCTCCTAGTGACTTCCATAAGATTTGTGGGCGTTTAATGCGATGCAGCTCACTCCCAAGAGTTAAACTAGAATCAGGATCATCCCTTATCCAGAAATTCAGGGAACAGTCCTAATTTTCTTGGGCCTCTTCCATGACTGTCGTATAGCACAATTTAAAGGATCACATTTATTTCAGGCTTTGCAATCCAACAACATTATGGCACAAGAACATTGCATCACACTTGGTGATACACTGTGATGCAGCAACATGACATCACTGTACATTGATGCAATGCCATGAGGTAAGGATTCAAATACAGAGATGTTGCAACTGGGTTATTTCATACTGTTGGACCAGTACAAGGGTTTGACAAGCCTACTGATAAAATGTATCAACAAGAGCTGCATGGACCTGCTCTTTTTTGCTGGGTGAATTTTCATGCAGGAACCTGATAATTATTTTGTCGTTTCTGAGGGTGCTGGGTTTTTATTGGGTGGAGGGAGGGTGGTTTGCAATGTTTCATGCATTTTGATCAAGTCTTAGTCCTGCTGGGATTTCACTGTGACAAAATTTTACCTTGGAACAAATCACATTTCCCTGTTTATACCCTCTCCCGCCCAATGTGGAAATTTTGCCATTTCCCCAGAAACAATTTGCCAGTAAAGCAAGCTGCAAAAATCACCTTTCAATGTACTTGATACCTTGTGTAGAATGGGAGGCGGGGGGAATTCAAGGTACTAAAGGTGGTTGGTGGTGAGGGGGCAGTTCTTCTCATGGTGTGAATTTTCTTCCACACCTTTCTAACACTGCAGTGGTTCTGAACCAGCTCAGGTTCGCCTTGGCATCTGCTTCCTGAGTCAGGTTCAACAACACAAGTTTGTCTACTTACCGTACTGGATTTGAGCTCATCCCCATTTTCCTCTTCGGATTCTAGTGCAACAGGTAAGGATCTCTGTGGCGGGGAGAAGGTTAAGTCCCACCTTAATAGCCGGGGTTCTGCTTTGTCCCCGAACCTCAGATTTTCCAGTTTCTGCACTGTGGGCTCAGCAGAGGAAGCTGGCCTGAAATTCTCTTTGTTCTGGGACTTAGACCTCAGTCTCTGAACCCCAAAGCCCCGGTCTTCCCCACGGTGGTCCTCAGCCAGGCTCCTGCAGGGGCCTGCTTTACTATAGTGTCTTTTTTGGGTGTGAATCTCTTGCATATAAGAATCCATCCTCATGAGGGGTTTCATTTCCATCTCGTAATTGCTCAGCTTCTCCTCATCCAGCTCAAGCAACTTGGCACTCCCTGAGCTGTGGTTGTGGGATCGGTGGTGGGAAGTCCAAGAAACTGTGGCTGGGGAATCTGTCCACCTCTCTCTTTGCTTGTGGTTGGAGGCCAAATGTTTGTGTCCTCCACTCCGGCCTCTGTAATCTTCAGGAATGGAGGCAGACCCCAAATGACTGCTGCGCAGGGTCCCACTTCTAACGCCACGTGTCCCGCCTGCTTTGTCTTCACTCCAGCTGTTGGGTCTCAAGTAGTCTCCACCTCGTCCCTCCAGCAACATCTGGATTTCCCCACCCCTCTCTTCGTCCACTGAGACCTGTCTGGAGAAATGGGCGCTCTTGGTCCTGCAGGTGGGGCCTAGCGGCGGGGTGGAGGAGGGGCTGGCAGGGAAGCTTTGCAGGGGGCTGTCGTCAGGAGTAAGGTCAGAAGGGGTGGTGCCTTTTCTGTACAGCTCTGGGCTTTCTTGCTGGAGCGGGGTCCCTGTGGAGAGGACCTCAATGTCGTCACTTGAGTTCTGACGCTTTGGCCTCTGGCACTCGAGCCCTTTTAAATGAGGAGAGAGAGAGAGAGAGGGTTACTGCTATCCTGTGAGAGCATCACAGGGCCTTTCAGGGTAAAGAACAGGACTGACAGTATCTGACACCAGAGGTCAGGTCCATGACAACAACCTTTTCCCTGCTCCTAGATCAACAGAATAGACTCGGCTGGTTTCAGACTGTGCCTGCCACTACTCGCAGCATCTGAAGTGCTGCACATTACGACGAGCTGGAGCCTGGCAGGGCAGGGAGCATGCAGACAGGCCCAACAGGCACCACCCATGTTCTGCAGTGGCTCATGTCCTAGCCTGGTGTGGGACGAGGGAGTGCTGGGTGGGGCCCCGGGGTGATCTGCTAGGCATGTCAAAATACCTTCTTCGGCCTGGCAACTCACTGGTGATGGGCAGACTGGCACTCTAACAACACTGATGCTTTGTCCTTGTTATCTTCCCTTTGAGGCCCTTAAGGCACCTGATCTACATGAATGAATTAAGCCTCACGGTCCCCTGTGGGGAAGGAAAGTAATACCCCTCCTCCCCCATTTCATAAATGGCAGAGAGAGGCCCCCAGGGCAAAGCGACAAAGAGTCCTGTGGCACCTTCTAGACTAACAGAAGTACTGGAGCACAAGCTTTCGTGGGTGAATACCCACTTCGTCAGACGCAACGCTGTGGCTGGATCCCCGATCCTAGTCCTGTGCACTAGCCACATGGCCATTCTCTGCCCGTGTCTCTGAGCATCTCATCCACAGGATGTACATGAACACCCCTTTCTCTTCCCTGCTACTGCACATCCAGCGGTGGGACTGAAATCCACTAGACTAGTGGGCTACCCGTCTGATTTGGTTTGACAATACATAGGTCATTTTTTGTCTGGAACTGGCAGGACTAGAGATGAGCTTGAATCCAAACCCCAGATCCAAACAGCAAGGAACTTCGGGAAAGTTCAGAGCCGGATCTTAATTTAACGATTTCCCCATCTCTATGATAGATCCAAACATCCCTGCACTTTGAGAGCATTAAGGTCAGGATTCAGAGCTGATCTTTACTATGAAGATAATCTAAAGTTGCAGGCAACTGGAGCCAAATGTTGAGCTCCTGACTGAGGTAAGACTCTTATCAAGAACTGGGTCCCTGGAACTGGCCCTAGTTTTTTCAAGGGCTGGGCAGTTATTGCAGACTTATAGGCAGGGCAGTAGTTCACGACTAGCATACTGTGCTTTCAAAGCAATGCACCATGGTGGCCCTGAGTGCCTAGGAGACATGAGACTCACTAGGATGAAATGCCTGTTCACGGTCCATGAGAATCCCTCTGAGTCTCCGTTATCACTGAATCTAGTTTATGAGGAAGTAAGCAGAATGCACCCCTATGCCACCCCACACAGCATACCCTGAAAAGCGCATTTCTGCATGGCATCCGCATCCTACACACACCCTCATCAGCCTATCAGCATTCAGATTCCCTCCCCATTCCAAATTTTCAAGCCCTACTATTTTGCTGGTGGAAGGATGTGGTGTCTTTGATTTAAGTTGTTCAGCTGAACCAGTACTCTGGCCAGTTATATTAAAAATAATACTTTGTACTTACACCTAAGGATCTCAAAGCCCCTCACAAATTAGTTAATTCAGCCTCATAACTCCTCTGAAGTGCCCAGTTTTTATAATACCAGTTCTGCAGTAGGGGGAACTGAGACACAGAGTGGCTTGGCCAAGGTCATGCTGAATCAATGGCAGAACTAAGACTAGAACCCAGGTGTCCTGCCTCCCCATCTCCTGCTCTACCAATTTAACTTTGCTGCCTCCATTGTTTACAGACACATTTGCACACTGCTTGCTCTCCCAGTGGGCTTCTCAGAGAAACCAGCATCATCACACAGGACGGCAAGAGGGAAAATGTGACTTTGCCATGCTTGGGCTATGCTGGTGACTGGATTTTCCAACAGGACCTAGTCAAGGGTGTTGGGACAGCAAGATAAATTTCATGCCAGGTTGATTTCTCGGCTATGAAAGCAGCATTTTGTTAATCCCTTAACAAACACCTATGAGTCCAAGGAGGCAGTGAAAACCAAAAGTTCTTAATGCTTGTTTAACACAGCAAAAGCATATTTGTTCCCAGCTAAAGTCATGCTAAGTTACATGAAAGATCTGATATATATATTAACTTCCTGACACCCCTCAAATACACCTAATTGCAATTGCTATGGCTAGATGAGAAATGAGTCTCAAAAAGGAAGAATTCAATTTTCTTGCCTTGGTTTAAAAATAAACACTATGAAATGCCTGCTTTAATCTCTGCCTGATCCTGCTGGATAATTTGCTTTATGTCATCTTGTTCCTCCTCAAGCACGAGAGATACTCTGGCTCAAGAAGGCAAGTCGGGAAAGAAATTATGGTCAGGAAATAGCGGAAGTCTGTCTGCTGTTTCTGAAGCAGTATGGAACCAGACTCAAGCCATCCCCCAGCTCAGGGGTAGGCAACCTATGGCACTTGTGCCGAAGGCGGCACACGAGCTGATTTTCAGTGGCACTCACACTGCCCAGGTCCTGGCCACCGGTCTGGGGGGCTCTGCATTTTAATTTAAATGAAGCTTCTTAAACATTTTTAAAACCTTATTTACTTTACATACAACAATAGTTTAGTTATATATTATAGACATATAGAAAGAGACCTTCTAAAAACATTAAAATATATTACCGGCACGCGAAACCTTAAATTAGAGTGAATAAATGAAGACTCGGCACAGCACTTCTGAAAGGTTGCCGACCCCTGCCCCAGATCCAAGGTGTCTCCCTGAAAGATGTCTCCAAGCAGAGGTCACTTCCAGAGCAGAATCTTTAGCCAGGTTTTTGGGAATATTAACCTGAGCCTGGATAAGTGATGTAGTATGTTAACATTTTATTGTAACTTTGTTCTAATAAAAAGTTAAAAAAAACAAAAACAAAAAAAGTGCAGTGTGAGTTCACCCGAACAAAAGGAAGGCACTCTGATTTCATAGCTTAGACTTGGCAGAAGAATCAAATGGTCTCTAGCTCAACTCAACGCAGTCTGTGAGCCCATGGTTCCCCTTTTAGCACAGACCTGGATCCACAACGTACCCAGATCCAAATCTTGATGTTGTTGCTTAGAGATTATTATTATTATTGCAATAGCACATAGAGGCCTCAACTGCAACTAGGGCTTGATTGTGCTAGGCGCTGTACGGACACAAAGTCAGAGACAGTCCCTACCTCAAAGAACTTACAATCTAAATAGACAAGACAAAGGAAGGATCATTACAAGGGCTGGCTGAAAATTTTCTGTTGAAATCGGTTTTCAGTGGAAACCTGGGTTTTCGATTCAGTGACACCTTTTGTGAAAAGTGTCCACTTTCCACAGAAAATTTTTTGTTGTTGAAAAATGTTGGCTGAAAACTGAAGTATTTCAGCTGAAAATGGGAGCTGTAGTGCCTTAAAGGGGTTGCAGTTTGCTCCTCTTGCCCCCGTTCTCCTCTAGGTGCTGGGATCTCCCATAATGCACGATGAGCAGGGACTCTGTGATGCACAGCTTACCCCAGTGAAGGGGGGGGGAACCATGATGCATTATGGGAGATATAGTCAAGCTGGGGATCCCAGCCCTCCAAAGGGAACAGGGACAAGAGAAGTGAACTACAATTCCATGATCCCTGAAATAACTTTCACTGAAAGTTGCCAGCTCAAGTTATCACTCCTGTTTGACATATGGGGAACTGAGGCACCAACAGATTTAAGTGACCACACAAGAAGGCCGTGCCAGAAATAGGAATTGGACCCAGGTCTCCTGAGTCCTAGTCCAGGGGATTAACCTCTCTTTGATATCCTTCCTTCTTACTCTGTCTCATGAGAATTCAGTGAGAATTTGCGAGTTAAAACTGAGCAGGGAGCTCTGGGTTGACTCCGTATACAGTGAGAGTGAGGATGTACATCTCACATAGGAGTCCCTGCAGACTGCTGTTAGGAATTGTCAGACTGGATGAAAGCGAAGGTCCATCTAATCCAGGATCCTGTTGCTGAGATGCGCCAGCACCAGATGCTTTGAAGAAGGTGTAAGAACCCTGCAGTAGCAGGTAGGTCTCATCCTAGTCTCTTATAGTTAGACATTGGCTTAAGCCCTGAAGCAGGAGATTTACTGTTCCTCCCAGAATGTTTGTTTATTAATTATTCTGACTCTGGATATTCTCGTTGTCTGTATAAATATCCAGCCTCTTTTTGAATCATGCTAAGTTCTCGGCCTCGACAATTTGCTGTGGCGGTTAGTTCCACAGTCTAGTAATGTGTTAAGTGAAAAAGTATTTCCTTTTATCGGTTTTGCATTTGCTACTTTTTAATTTAGTTGAATCTCCCCTTGTTGGCCTCCAAAGGGTGCAGCTCCTGGGAAGAGTCAGCCTGGGCATCTCCCTCACCAAACTGAACTTACCATGGGTGCATCTACAGCATAGAAATTGGATTCCTCCACTTCAGCGACAGAGGTCAGTCTGGGTGTGTGGAGTGAGCTTTTACCCTAACTTTCTTTGTTCTTCCTGACTAAACTCTAAAGCCCCCTCCCCCAGCAGGTGCTTCTTGAACATCCTTTTCTAGCGAAAGCTTAAAACAAGGGGCAAGATTTTCAGAAGAACCCAGAATCCAGCAGCTCCCTTGGTGCTCAGTGGAGGAGTGGGGGATGGGAATTCCCCAGTGTTCTCCAGGAGAGTCAAGGGTGGGAATTCCCCAATGTTCTCAAAGGGGGGCAAGGAGGAGGCAGGAATTCCTCATTGTTCTGAAGTGGGGGGGAGTTGGGAATGGGAATTCCCCATTGTTCTCAAGGGAGGAAGGAGTGGGGGATGGGAATTCCCCATTGTTCTCAAGGAGAGCCGCTGAGTGCTAAGCACTTTTTATATATTTGTCCCAAGTAAGTTTCCTTTGAGAGCCTTACTGCTTCTTTGATCTTTCAAGGACAGGCAATCAGTGTGGCAGAAAGATGTAATCTTGGGCCTTCTTAGACCTTGAGCTTGTACCCACCTCAGTCTGCCAAGTCACTGGGCCCACTCCCCTCCTCCACCTCTCCCCCGTCCCAAAGTGTCCAGATTAAGTTTAGGTTTGGGGGTTATCTGGCCAAGTCTAAACAGTGTTCTCCATATTGCACATCCAAGTTGCCTGGTTATTGCCGCCTCTTGTGGGAGGTTTAGGTAGCCTTGAAACTTCCATGTAAAGTTGGAGGTCCATTTGGGAAATCCATACCTGCTGCATTGGGGTAAATTGTGACTTTCGCCCTGTGATGGGGTCGACTAGGTGTGGAGGCCCTTTGCTGGAGCCCTCACAGTCCTATGCCACCCAGTCCCAGAACAGAGTAGCAGAGAAGTCCTCCAGGCAGACTAGAGTGGCTGCAGAGAAGCAACCAATCAGAGGGCTACTAGAGCAACCAATCAGAGGCCGGAAGGCCATGTAAAAGTCAAGCAGGCAGCGAGACAGTGTAGTTCCTGCCTGGAGCTTGAAGAGGGAGGACCAGGTGCATTGTTGGCTGACTGAATGAGCAGCAGGCCCGTGGACAGGTCAGTGCGGGCAGGCTGAGCCTGGGGGACTGAGCCCAGAACCTGGCCGGATCAGCTGAGGGCACTGAGGTGGGCCCAGCTGCTCTGGTTGCAGACTGAGCCCAGGGAGGGCTGCTGAAAGGACACCAGCTGTGGGTACCAAGATGGGCCCCGACTGGATTACAGAACGAGGCAGGGCCTCTGGGAGGAAGTCTTAGAGTTATGGCCCCATACCAGGGCTGGGGAAAAAACCCGAGACTGAACCCCAGTGAATGCAGCTCAGCCAGAGGTTCGGTTCTCGCTCGAAAGAACTGTGATTGCAGGCACTATCGGCCAGAGAAGGGGGTGCTTGCGAGAGGCAGGTGTGGACCTTGTTACACGCCCCCAGAGCTGTAATGCTTTACTAGATGATGTACGCAATAAAGCTGGAGCCAGAGAGGTCTTTGTGCCCCATCTTACTCTGTTACACAGCATATTGACTCAGCAATCTCTTCCTGCTGACTCCTTCCGAACTATTTCAATGGAGCAAAACCCTATTACCCCAGCAGATCCAGGGCCGCCCAGAGGGGGGGGCAAGAGGGGCAATTTGCCCCAGGCCCCGAGCCCCACGGGGGCCCCCACCAGAGTTTTTCGGGGCCCCTGGAGCGGGGTCCCTCACTCGCTCCGGGGTGCCCGGCAAACTCTTGTGCGGCCGGGCGCAGGAGCTTCTGCCGCTCCCGGTCTTCGCCGGCGGGGGGTCCTTCCGCTCCGGGGCGGAAGGACCCCCCGCTGGCGAATTACCGCCGAAGACGGAGCTGGACCCGCCGCCGAAGTGCAGCCCGGTCTTCGGCGGTAATTCGGCGGCGGGGGGCCCTTCCGTTCCGGGACCCGCCGCCGAAGTGCCCCGAAGACCCGCGGCGGGGCCCCCCTCCGCCGAACTTCGGCAGCGGGTCCCACTTCGGCGGTAATTCGGCGGCGGGGGGGTCCCCGCCGCGGGTCTTCGGGGCACTTCGGCGGCGGGTCCAGGAACGGAAGGGCCCCCCGCCGCTGAAGACCCCGGGCCCCCGGAATCCTCTGGGCGGCCCTGAGCAGATCTCTTGCTAGAGCAAAGCATTGCTAACAGCATGGGTTATTTAAATCTGCATATCCACTCTTCTGCATTAGCTTCAACCCAAACCTTCACTGTCTGCTTCACGCTCAGCTATGAACATGAGAAAACCCAAATGTGCTATGGCACCTACAAATCTGGAACCTGGCCCTGCACATTTTTATTCTGTGGGTAGTCCTATTGACTCCACTGGAATTATTCCTGTGAGAAAGGCTTTGCCAGGTTGAGTGATGGCCTTAAAGGATTGTCCACCCATGGAAAAACTATGCAAGAGACGCTTATTAAGTAACCTCCCATCTTAGGGGACGTCCTTAATATACATTTTACTGTATTGAATATAATTCTGCTGCCCTTTTATTAGCTCAGTTAAGCCACTGCTCTTTCTCAGTACCTTGATTAGTGGTTTAAGACAGGTCTCATTTCTTAGTATGATATTCTCATCTTTAGCCCTTATGTAATATCCAGCATGCCAGACGGATGCACTTTGTGTCAATATTAACCCACCACCCGGGGTAAAGGCATTCAGTTCTTCGCTGAAATACGGGTGTTGCCTTTAAAAGAAACCTGACAGCAGCGTGGTACAATCTTGCCTGCTTGCAGCATCCAAGAATGTTCAACAATTATTATAAGCTAAAATTAGCAGTGGAGCATGTGGTATTCCTGGAAGAACCACTGTGAAATTGCAGAAGAGAACACACAACATTCATGTCTGGATTTCAACATGCTAGCGGATTTGAAGCATCCTTGGCTGGCATTGATATCTAAAGCCAATGAGCAAAGCACTGAAATGTGCTATGGCCACCTCCTGTCAGGTGACGCTGAACCCTTTGGTTGTTGCAGTTTCAGCAGAGCGGTTATGGGTCCTGGAGAGGCCAGGCCTTGATGAAGGGAGGTTGGCAAGGGGGCAATGTGGCATAACCTTGTACTGCCATTGCCTGGGCTGTACCTGTTCTAGGAATACAGTGGGATCAGACTGAGACTTGGAATCCCCAGGTTCATTTCCTGGCTCTGCCACATACTTCCTATGTGACCTTGGGCAAGTCACTTAGGCCCAGATCCTCCAAGGTATTTAGGCTCCTGATTTCAATGGAATGGGGCTGGGAGGATAAATCTAGGAGGTGTATAGGTACCATTGTGATGAGACATACATACAAGGCTGTCTGCCTGGCACCTTTGACCAGCATTGCTTTCAGTTTTTAATAAAATGATGTCCTCCGCAGTTCCTAATGGTTGCTGATCAAGTATCCTGAGGGATGCTAGCTACACTGAAAGGAATTCCACCGTGGGGACTGAATGCTGGCCTACAAGAATAATAAAGGGCATTTCACCTCTAGTTCACTAGCTCAGCCATAGCTGGCCTAGATCAGGGAGGTATAATAAAGCCCTGTGTAGTCTGGGTCTTAGCACCAGCCAGGTCCCTCACAACTTCCAGTAACAGCAGAGAGAGCCATGGGGCGATGGAAGAGACCACCAAACAGCCGGGGTGGGGGCGCATGCTGTTGGGTGGAGACAGGGCACCCCTCCTGTGCAGGCTGCAGGGATGTATTTGTTTAACATTCTGTGATACTTTACAGAGCTTTAACTAGACAGGAGCCTGCGGCCTCCTGTCTCAAGGAAGCGCCACGGCATGTTCTAGGCTGCTGTAGCAGGCTGCGTGCCCGTCTGTCAAGCGCCGGTGTCTGACTGGAGGACACTGCAGTTAAGTTGCGTTAGATCAAGTCACATGCTGGGACTTCACAGTCCTGAGAGGTGGCCAGGTGTCCTGCTGCACCTGCAATGCAGTGCGCAGCAGCTGGGCTTTCAGGGAGAGGGAGGGGCGAGCGAGGGACCCGGTTCCCGCGCCAATGCCTGGAGGCAGAAGTGAGCAGTTGGTGCCATTTCACAGCCTTGTCTCTGGAGGTTTCACAGCCTGGGAATATCCCCTTCACTTCCATGTCTCTTTACATCAATAGATCTGGTGAGAGGCTAACCTTGGGTGGCTGTCAAGGGGGGGAACTTGCCCCCCCAGGTGCATCTTAATCCCAAATTCTAGGGCTTCCCCCAGCCCCAGTTGTGTGCTCTCTGTCACCTAAACCTAAACCAAACCCTTCATCCATGTCCAGATCATCCCCTGTATTGGCTATTGCCTCGTCCTTGGCTCTGGCACCCCCATAGCCTCCTCCAGTTCATTCAAAACCCAGCTGTTGAGATCATCTCCCAGCATGTCACTGTCTCCCCCCTGCCCTGAATCCCTCCACTGGCTCCTCCTCTTCCCACCGTATCTAGCTCAGGTTTCTTGCCCTCGCCCTGGACCCCTCTCTGTTTATCTCCTCTTGTGGCTCATTGAGTTGCCCCTGCCCAGCCTCCCCGACCCCCTCATCTGCTTCACCCACAAGCCTCTTGGCACCTTCTTTCCCACCACTGCTGAAATGCTGACTATCCTCCCCCAGCTGCTCTGTCCTTCAAATCACTTCCCAGAGCCACCGCTCCTGTGGCGTCTGCAGCTACCGATGGACCTGTATGACATTTTCATCATCACCCTTATCTCCCTTTCCTCCGTCCCTTCTCCTGTTTGTCACGGTCACTTGTCACATCTCGTCCCACGGTGGACTGTAAGCTCTTCGGGGCAGGGCCCCCATTCTCCTATGTGCCTGTGCAGAACCCTTCACTCAAGGTCCTGATTGGTTCATTTGATGCTGCCACAATACAAATTCCCTACCCCCTCGCTAAACCCAACCTACCCAGCTAACAATTGCCACAATCTGCTTTCCCATAGAAACGGTCTTATTCCATGCCAGCTCTCCTCCCCAGCCCTATATAGCACCCCCATGAGACAACTGCAGCCTGCCAGTCTCCCATCCACTCACCTGCTAGGGACCTTTGCTGCAATTTCCCCTCTCCCCCAAGCCAGCTGCTTCATTCTGCCCTCACAGCTGTTCCTACATCACAGCACGACGCTGTGACCTCACATTCCTATGGGTGCCTGAAAAAAGCAAGGCAGGGCTCTAGTGTTGGGTTAAGTGACAGTGATTTTGGACTTTTAAGGGAAAGAAGAGGGGAAATGTAGGAAGAGGAAATCAGGCTAGCTGTAGAAAGGGGAGGGAAGCCTTTTACAGATATATTTTGTTTTGTATTTTAAAAGTTCAGATCAGACAATAACAAATAATATCACCTGTTTCTGTAGAACTTTTCACCCTAAAGGATCCCAAAGCCCTTGGTAAATAGAAGGATCACTGCACCACTGGAATGCATCCACCTCTGAGGTAGAATGTGGCAACTGTTTCACAGTGGCTTTGTTACATGACACATTACACAAACAGCTGAGGACAGGAAGTGGAGTAGAATGCCAGGTCCCTCTGGAAGTGCAGGGGGACTTTTCTGGAGGTAGAATGTGATGTAAGTTAGAAGTAGGCCAGGGCACTGCCTGCCTGCTCTTTTGAAAAGGGCAGTGGGCTCTTTAATGAGCACTCCTGTAAGGGACCTTCCATTTTACTATTTTTCCAATATTACAGGGCCAAGGAACCCTACCAACATCGCCTCCTGCTCCTGCAGCACCTGGCTTTCTCTTGAGGCCTCCCATCCAACGCCTGACTCCACTCAGCTCGTGAATGCTGACAAGTTCACACCTGGAGGTTACAGAGCTGCAGGTAGGACAAATAGCCGGACTGAGGTACACACTCCTGGCTTTTATCTGCAAGAATTGTTCAGCAGGCACTTCCAGGTTTCATGCCACGTCTTGGTTGGGGTGGTTTTTTTTTTTTCATGTGTTCTAAGTGGACACACACACACACACACACACACACACACACACACACACACACACACACACACACACACACACCAAACAGCAGACCCCTGCCGAGAAACGAATTAAAAAATGTATTACCTAAAAAGTATTTTTTTCAAGAGGCAATGTTAAAAAGGAACCGTCTCGTGGCAATAGGAGATGTAGATACTGAATATCTCAGGGTTGAAAAAGCCCCTGGGAGTGGGAAGACCTGTTAAAAAGCTCAGGTCTCTGATATCCGAATTGCAGCTCTGAAAGGAAGTGATAACCTGGAGGGGTATTTCAGTCAGATCCGCATTTGCTTGCAAAACAGACATGGTCCCTTTACTGAGTTTTCTTGTTTACGTTATAAGAGGTTCTGCCCACAATGCGAGCCCCTCTCTGGCTAGCAAAGAGAAATACACCACGGTAAATATTCAGGGTGCAGGAATGAGTGCGTGTGTGTCAGGGTGGGTCTGGCCCATAACTCCAGCACATAGGACTGGAAGGGACCTCTTAGGTCCTCCAATCAAGGCACTGCTATCCTAGGCAACCCTCTTATTTAATCGCACTCATGAATATGTCAAGCTCCATCTTAAAACTAGTTTGGTGGTTTGCCCCCACTCCTCCTGTTGGAAGAATGATCCAGAATCTCACTCTTCTGATGGATAGAAAGGGAACACAAGATCCAGAACCCATCTTACTAATGGACTAAAACTAAACACATTCTGATTTTTAGGACAGTTCAGATCTAGATCCACATTTCAAACCCCACCTCCCACATTCAGGGGCCTTCATATGAGCTCATTACAGACATGCAGCTTGGCATCCATAATTAAGGTCCAGAGGGTTATTTCATGCTCCTCGCCATTTGGAAGTGCATGGAATGTACAGGATGGATACAGGGAGAGGGGTACAGATGTCAAGGATACTGGCTTGACAGCTTGTAAACCTAGGGTGGTTGGGGAGGTTCCTGAAAAGACAGAGAGGAAAATGATCAGGAATGTTTCAGGGCAAAGACAGACAGATGCGCACACACGCAGTAGGAACAAAGGAACCACAGTGGGGAGTGAATGATACAATGCCTGCTGTACTTAAGTGCGGAGCAGATGCCGAATGCCAGCCCCATCCTGCAAACTACAAATGTGCCTGAGCCAAACACACGGCTCAGTAAATCTGACAGATAAACCATGGTGGGGGGGAGGGCCAGGAGGAGGGGTGGTTTCTTGACAGCAGGAAAAGAAAGCCTCTGAACTTGAAAAGCAGTGACAGCGAGGAGAACAGGAGTAGAGTCTCAGAGAAGCCAGTCAACACTTGGAGGGGAAAAAATTCTTACACCTCTAGGGTTAGGTTCTCAGAACTGGGCCATTCTGGAAACAGTCTGCAGCTCTCCAACCATGGATTCCCTCCCCTCCCCCAGAGTAGGAAGCGACGGCCAGCAAATCCCTTGTCCTGCGCTGCTTCCCGCAGCCCCCATTGGCCTGGAGCGGCGAACTGCAGCCAGTGGGAGCCGCAATCGGCTGAACCTGCGGACCCGGCAGGTAAACAAACCGGCCCAGCCCGCCAGGGGGCTTATCCTACACAAGCGGCCGCCCTAGTTTGAGAACCGCTGCCTTATGGGGAACTCTGAAACGGACGATAGGGCTTTTAAATCCTCCATTCGAATTTAGTAGAGAACTATATCCCTGTCTAACAGATGGCCCACCCCTTTAACGTCAGTCAGCCCTGTGCAGTTAGCCCTGCCCTGCTACACCTGGGCAGGGTGAGACTTAAGAGGAAGCCCAGCAGTGGTGAGCTGGCTAAAGAGAGGAGCAGATGGTGGTGAGAGGGTCAGAGGCAAGCACAAGCTAGGCAGAGAGAGGTGTGTGGAGGACTCCAGGCAGGAAAACCTGGGAAGGGTTGCTTGTAAGAGAGCAAACCCAAGGGGCTGAGGGGAGGATGAAAAGGACAGGATGTAAACTGGTTTCAGAGTAGCAGCCGTGTTAGTCTGTATCCGCAAAAAGAACAGGAGTACTTGTGGCACCTTAAAGACTAACAAATTTATTTTAGCATGAGCTTTCGTGAGCTACAGCTCACGAAGGTTCACATCCGAAGAAGTGAGCTGTAGCTCACAAAAGCTCATGCTAGGATGTAAACTGAGTCCAAAGTGTGCTCAGAGGAGTGCTTGGATTAGAGAAGGGAAAACAGCCCCCTGTGGAAGAGGAGCTGGGCCTTGCAGGAGACTGGGGCAAAGAGTTTGTGTTTTGTTTTTGGAATTGGATACCCTGGAAGGGGTGGATTTTTGTTAATGTCTTAGTTGGACAGCCAAGTCATTGTGGGGAAACTGAGGCAGGGATGCTGCAGGGCCACCTCAGGCCATGGGGGAAAAGGGACTCTGGAGCTGCTTGGGGGAGAAGGGATAGCTCAGTGGTTTGAGCATTGGCCTACTAAACCTAGAGTTGTGAGTTCAATCCTTGAGGGAGCCATTTAGGGATCTGGGACAAAAATCTGTCTGGGGATTGGTCCTGCTTTGAGCAGGGGGTTGGACTAGATGCCCTCCTGAGGTCCCTGCCAACCCTTATATTCTATGATTCTACATGGGTTGGCTATGGTTATTATCTCTATAAAAGGGACACAGCCAACCTGAAATTTATCTATTTTAAAAAGTAGTAAAAATCACTATCCAAGACCCCTGACAACTTTTGTGGGCTTACAACCCCATTTGCCTGCTTTTAAAAATGTCTCTGTCTCCCTTGTTGCTGTGTGAAATAACAGGGGGAACTGACAGAGTGACTAAAGAAACAGCCTATGTACAAATGCACAGCGTGACCACATTAAAAATACAGAAAATATTTTCTCTCTCTCATTTCTTTTGGTTAGTTATTTGAGAGGTTAGCAGTAACAAGAGCAGGTGGGAACATTTTCAGGCAGCACTGTGATTTAAGTTGATGGTGCCCCTTTAAATTCAATTGGGGTTCTATAGAAATTACTCTAGAGGCCTTAATTTCTATAGAATTTTCCATAAGGAGTGCATTAAGCTAATGCTTAGCCCCAAAGCAGTGGAGAAATCTCAGATCTGGGCACCTTAATGGGTATGTCTATATAACCCTTGGGTTATGTAACATTTCCATTGTCACCCTGCCTTCAACCAGCAAGCATCATGCCTGTGAATGTATTTCCATCCTCAGCTGGAAAAGTCCTCTGGGGTCATCTCTAGTCCATCTTCCTGCCATGCAAGGATTTCCACTATACACTAATCTTTGAAATGTTTTATGTAATGTCCATCTAATAGACTGATGCATAATAACAATGGGCAGGGCTTTCTGGGGCCATCTAAGGTAGCCAAACACGTGATCTCAAGGAGGGCTCATCCGGGCGGTTTCCCTGCAGAAACGGACTGTGGCTGTTGATTGTTACTAGTATAATGACAAGGATAATATCTTACATTTGTATGGTGTAGCTCATGCTTAAGCATGCCGAAGGAGTCACAAATTTTACCTAGTGTGGGCAAAAGACACTCTCGGTGTAACTCTACGGAGTCAGTGGAATCACACGAGGGATGAATTCAGCTTTCTTTCTCTAGATGAGAATTGTGTCAAGTACCAGTGAAATGCAGCCACCTCTTGGGTGGCACAGATAAGCTGTTTTACAGCTTGCAGCAACAATACCTTGTGGGAAGTGAAGATGAGTCTCACATCCAACTGAAACAATGTGAGAACATAGGAACACTTAGGAAAACATATGTACCCAAATTTGAATTTGGCCAGGATACAACAATTAGCCGTACCAATGCTTATGAAACGAACCATTGATCTTTGATGACTACAACAAGTGAATGGAACATGTTGTCCTAAAGATGGCACAACCTCTTAATGCCACACTGGGGCACTGACTCAGGGAGACTAGCACCAACGTAATGAGTCACCAACATCAGACACTGAAGTGATTAGAATGGATGAGTAACCTCCGATTGAAGAGCTTGAGAAAAACTGGTGGTAGCAGCCTTCTAATGAGAGTGCAGTCTGCTAAAATTTTTGAATAATACCATTCACATATGTTAATTAATGCAGTTTAGTCTTAGATCTTCCCAACTACCCCCACTTATACCTGTCCCCTTCTACTCCCTGGTGCACATGCGCACACACTTGAAGGGAATGATCTGCCTCAGGAACGTTTGTGGCCTAATACAGCCCTGCCTGGCTTTACTTTTATTTTGGGCTTGGCTTTGCTTTTCCATGAACCTTACATGAGAGTTTTAAAAAGTGAAATTTGGTTACTGTGTCAGTATTTTGTCAATGTCACTTCTACTACTTAATGCTGACTAAGTTTGTATATATTTTGACTAGTTTGGGGGCCCTTGAAGATTATTGGGGTGGGGGCAAGCTTTCTCTTTCCCCCCCTGTAGCTCCAGGCCACCCTGCCTCCGAAAAGCCCCACTATGCCCCTATGCATTGTACCATTCGACACATGCGCACGCACACACAATGAAGTCATCCTGGGAGACCGGCCGGTTTGGCAGCACAGACTGACCGTTTTCCCTGTGTTGGAAGGAAGGCGAAAACTCTTTGGCAGTGATCCTGGCAATCCGAGCTTCCTCCTGAGCTTTCTGCGCTGCTGTCACAGCCGCATCTGCTTTAGCCCTGGAGTGGGAAGTCCTGCAAGCGAATGAGAGACAAAGACTAATTAGGTATCTCAGTTATTCAAGTGGGAAAGAGGCGTCATTCGAAGAGCTGCAGCAGTAGCAATGATCACTGCCGTCCTAGCTCAGAGCCCCCCTCTCCTCACACCCTCACCTCGACTAGTTACCTAGCTAAACACAGAGCTTTTCTTCTGGTCTAGGCATCAGCCCTGCTGGTGTCCACTGTTCTTGAACCTGTTTCTGCAAGAGGGACCTCACATGGCAAACGGATCAGCCCCGTTTGGAGCTACAAAAGCCACACTTCAATGGGAACCTCTCCCCATTAGACAGCCCCTACTGTAACCCTTTGTTAGGGTTTTGCTGTGGCACTTGTTCGCAGCAAAGGAATTAGTCTAGTTGAAAATCGTGGGTATTAAATGTGCCCTAAGAACTCGGTCCTTTGAAGTACTGAGGAACTCCAGGCTATGGCAAGGGCCTTCAGCTTGCCCGGAAAAGATGGGCACGCTCAGCCTCTCCAGGAGCCATTCAGTGCTTGCCACTCCTGAAACAGAAGGGCTGAGAAACAGACAATCAACTGGCTAATGAGCATTCTGAGTAGTAACCCAACCAAAACGCCTTAATCTCCGAATCGGAACTCGTGGGTCACCTCAGCTGGTGCAGAATTATCCCCTGCAGTCACTAGTTAGAAAATGGGTGCTTTCTGTGGAAAACTTTGACTTTTGAGCAAAAGGTTATCAGCTGAAAACTTGTAGTGGAAAAGCCAAAGTTTCAATTGGAAATTCCACCATGGTGCTTCGTGGGAGTTTCACAAAATGACGTATTTCATCAAACACAAATCTCCACTGAAAGACAGTTGACAGTGAGTTTTCAACCAGTCCTATCTCCTGTACCTTTTTATAAGTCGTTATCAATCCATGTTTTTAGAGTCCCAAGTCCTGGACATAACGCCCCTTTCCTTGAGGGACTTTTCTACTGACTAATTGTTCATGCAGTGTTCTCAGTAGCCTACATTTTTCTTAATTTCATCCTATTGCTCGGAGTTGCTTCTCCTTCTGCAATCCCTCCTTGTCCTTGATGTATGCGTCCTTTGACTAATGGTAAACAATTATCCTACACCCCCCAGCCAAGCTATAGATATACCCTTAAAAAATGTTAGTGCCTAGACACTAGGGTAAAGGGAGCACTAGCAATAGACTGACTCTTCCCCACACCCCAATCAGTCCCTCCAGCTCCTTTAATCATTTTTGTTGCTGATCTCTCAATTCCCTCTAAGTTTTCCAAATCTATTTGTCACTGCAAGTGCCCAGAACTGAGTGTAGTGCTCTGAGAAACTCCTATACGTGGAAAATAAGAATGGCAATAGGATACATTATACATAATATAGTTTAAAAAAGAAGTACTAAGTGTACCCAAAACAAATGTAGGTTTTTTTTGTGTGTGGTCAGTTATTTGAGTCCAAGTTAGAAAGTACCATTATTATGATTTAGCTGGGGATTGGTCCTGCTTTGAGCAGAGGGTTGGACTAGATGACCTCCTGAGGTCCCTTCCCACCCTGCTATTCTATGATTCTATGCACCTACATCTGCAGTCATTCTGTAACAACAGGGTACTGTGTAATCATATTAGCACAATGCATAACTGCAGGAAGCAGTAATGACCTGTCACTTGTTGACACGTTCTGTTTCTTTCACAAGTGCCGGGTTTATATAAATTGGCTCCGCTGTAGCAGCTGATGGAATTGATATGACTAGTTCCTAAAGAGTTATTTAAGGTGGCAGTGTGAGAGTAGTGGATATGACACTGATATAGGGATACCAGATGTCCCGATTATTATCAAGACCAGCCCGATACCAGGGGCTTAGTCTTCTATACACACTATAGCCCCCCCCACTCCCCCCCCCCAAAAAAAACTCCTGATGCATGGATGGGATCACTGTGGCCAGTTCCTTAAGGGCTATTTTCCACAGATTCATAAATTAAAAGGCAAGAAGGGACCACCGTTGTCTGGTCTGACAGGCATAGGACTTCCCTGAGCTAATTCCTGTTTGAACTAGTGCATAGATTGTTTGTTTAAAAAAAAAAAGAAAATCCAGTCTTGATTTTAAAACTCTCTGTAATGGAGAATCCACCATAACCCTTGGTAAACAGTGAGGGTAATTAGCCATTGGAACAAACTTGCGGTTATTTCCAGTCTGAATTTGTATAGCTTCAACTTCCACCCACTGGATCTTCTTGGACCTTTTGTCTGCTATATGGAAGAGCCCATTGTCACAATTTTGTACCCTGTGTAGGTGCTTATAGATTGTGATCAAGGCACCCATTAACCTTCTCTTTGTTTAAACTAAGTAG
This sequence comes from Mauremys mutica, assembly GCF_020497125.1. Lineage (NCBI taxonomy): Eukaryota > Metazoa > Chordata > Testudines > Geoemydidae > Mauremys > Mauremys mutica. The sequence goes on along the minus strand of NC_059085.1, from coordinate 40,902,249 downwards.
ATTGAGCGCCTTGGATCTATCAGTATAAGGTATGTACTCCAGTCCTCAGGGCATTCTTGTCTCTCTTCTCTGAACCCTCTCCAATTTAAGGCGCTGCAGTCGCAGTAGTTCTGATAATATGCATATGGCCAGTTCCCATACAGTTTCTCAAATATATAAACTCCTTTTTAAAAGTGCTGTAGAAGAAAACAAACATTCTTGGCCTTTGGAAGAATGATTAAAACACTTGCTTTGACTAGTGCAGCACTTTACACTCTGCCTCCTATAACATTCTCCAGAGAGCAAGCAAGACACCCAAAGTATGAGTCTGATTTTGGTGACTGTTAGTGATGGTGCATGAAACAGACAGCGGACAGTTTGACTTCATCAGCTAGTTTGACCTCAGGGTGCAAGGAGGCAAAAACAATGCAATCAACTGAGTAAAGATGACACAGACAGAATGTGTGCAAAGATCACCAACGTTCTGCTTTCCCTTCCAAAGGAATTGCGCCAGAGGAGCTCAGAGTGCAGAGCTCAGCAGATGCTGGGCTCCTGTCTGTCTCAGAGCTCAACATTGGCAATATTGCCATTTTTAACTCCACACACAGCCCAATTCAGCAGGGCCCTGCCAGCCGAGGTCTCGCTCCAGAAACTGCAGGGCACAATGAGCAGGCTTTCTTCTTCGCTGGTGCCAGGCTTTAGAAAGGAAGCTGTCTCCAGGCCGTGCCCAGCCACCTGCTAGAAAACTAGAACTCAGCATGAATCCAGTTCAGCCCACTGGAGAAATTCAGAGTTCAAAAACATGCAAAATGTATAATCACCCCCTATTTGGATGGGTCCCTTTGGGATTTCATACGTGCCTATCGCTAGGCTTGGAAGGATTAGCTTTTTCTCAGTAAATGTTGCTAAACAGTGATTTTGCTGTACACACACAAACAGAAAAAACATTTCCGTCTATACTAATAGATAGTGACAGGAAAATTAAGAAAAATGCTACTTGAGAACTTATCCTTAAATCAGACTCAATATTTACTTTGTCTATTTTGACATGTGATGTTGACAAGTAGTGTTTTAATCATTATAAGGCTTTAACTGTTTGAATTGCAATATCTACTGCCACTAAATATTGTCTGACCACCCCATAATTTCCTGCAACTGTGAAATTTAAATTTAAAAAGCTAAAATATAAGCCTCAAGATTAGCTGCTAAATTCACAACAAATAAAAATTCTAGATCTAGCTTATAGTCAGGGCACTGGTGAGCTCTGGTAGCTGCCTGGGTGGGGAAACGCTGAGGTGCCATTGTCTGATATAAGTGGCGGTGGTGGTTCATTTGGTGCTTTTCTGTCTGTGTCAGTACTGAACCAGTGCTCCATAATGTCCTGGTCCAGAAGTGAGGACTGAGCTTCTGGAGGACCACCCCAAACACCTCCACTTTGCATTCCAATTGCAAGGTGCGCCTCTTGAATAAAAACACACAGCACATCATCCTCAAAAGTATCCACACAGGCTCTCCCTGGAGAAGGTACGACACGTGACAGAGGCTTGTGTAAACCAAACCCCTGAGACTAAGAGCGCATCTCCATTGTGATAAAAACCCCACAGCACCAAGCCACAGAGCCCAGGTCAGCTGACTTGGGCTTAGGCTGCAGGGTTAAAAATTGCTGTGTAGATGTTGAGACTGGAGCCTGGGCTCTGAGACTCTCCCGCTCAGAGGGGTCTCAGACCCCAGGTGCCAGGCCAAGCCTGGATGTCTACACTGCAATTTCATAGCCTCGCAGCCTGAGCCCTGCAAGCCCAAGTCAGCTAACTTGGGCTCTGAGACTCAGTGCCATGGATTTTTTTTTATCAGTGTAGACGTACCTCAAGAGTCTCCTAGAATTGTAGGACTGGAAGGGAACTCAAGAGGTCATCTAGCCCAGTCCTCTGCACTCGTGGTAGATTAAGTGTACAGTGTGCATATCGGGTAGTTTACATTTGGGATCCCTTTGGAACGACATATAAATATATCAACTACACTATTATGTGAGAAAATAAGGACTAGGGACCAGTCTTTGATAGTAAGTGAAATTAATCGTTTTCACTTTTATTATTACAGTACTGACTCGATTCCATGATCAGGACCCTGTTGTGCTAGGCACTGTACTCATAACCTATGTACATATTGGTCCCGGCGCAAAAGAGCTACCATATAAGTAACAGACCTATAGCATACATAGGGCTGGATCATCAGCTGATCCAAATTCATACACCTCCACAAAGGATCTGTTTCAATTCACGTTGGCTGAGGATCGGCCTCATAGCCGATTCTCATATCGCACTGAGGGCTGATGGTGCGTGGCCAGCCTTGGGATATAATGCCCATAGTTGCACTGACAACTGGAGGTTTGTTTTCAGTCCAAGATGTAATAGTTTTCCTGATGCCCTAAAACCTTAGCTGCTATTTATTAATCATATTTATTTATTAAATCATTATTAGTTCTATAGCACCAGCTGTGAGCTAGCCACTGTTCACACAAGTCTGAAGACATGGCCATTCCCTCAAAGACATTGTAGGGCAGATGTGATGCTACCAAAGGAAAATGATTCAGCCAGGAAGTTTAGGAGGGCACTTGTTCATTCCATTATATTTGTCCAGAGTGTTGATGTTCTTTATATAGATATATATAGATATATATATATAGATAGATAGATATAGAGATATAGATATAGATATAGATATAGCTATATATACTCGCCTCTCTTCTAACTCTTCTTAGAGATGAGGACTAAGGTTTGTAGAATGTCTGCCCACCTGCCACACATAATTGTCAATATACAGTTTGCGGCTCTGTTGCATCTCTTGAGAGAACTGTTGCACTTTACTTACAGATGTTTTCAGAGCACATGCTGCTTTATTGTTTGTCCCCTGAATCTTTTGAGATTTAAACCCCCCCCAAAAGGCCTCTCCTCTTGTCCTGCTGTTGTGCCCTTCATAATTGTCTAAATTAGGAGAGGGTAGTTTTACAAAGCAGTAAATTAAAGGTGGGATCGAGCGCCTGTGAGAACCTAATTTGGGCCTTGGTCTTGCTTCCATTCGTTCTTCGCAATCACACCTATATTGTTTTCAAGCACACACCCAGGCAGAACAGTAGGTTTAAATAACATTACATTGTGTCTGCAGTTAGCTGCTGCCAGGGAATGCAGTCTTGGACCAGTGCTGCATGATGCCCATTGATGTCAGAGCTCTCGGGAACTCCCATTCACTCCAAGGGGACCCCACAGAATGGCAGGGAAGACTCATGGAGGAGGGCAGACTTGGGGTTCTGCTTGGTGCACGTGGGTTGGGGTGCAGAGGTGGCAATATGGTAAATTTCTGCTCCCTTGACCCTACAGACCAAATCAGTGCCAGTCAAAGTGGACACTGAGGGCACATCTACACTGCAATTAAAAACCTGCAACTGGCCCATGCCAGCTGGCTTGGGCTCGGGCTGTGGGCGTTTAATTGCCATGTAAACACTCAGGATGGAGCCTGGGCTCTAGGACCCTGCAAGGTGGGAGGGCTGCAGCCTGAGCCTGAATGTCTACACTGTAATTAACCAGCCCCTTAGCTCAAGTCTCAGGAGCTTGAGTCAGCTGGCACGGGCCAGCTACAGGTGTCTAACTGTAGACATACATTGGGATGCTCTAACGCCAGCTGGAAAGCCCGCTCAAGACTGCCACCAGCCAGGATCCCAAGTGCACTGTGTGCTCCAGCTATTCCCCTGACATGCCCCACAACACCCCCTTCATAGAAGAGGGGATGGAGAATGGGTGGCATAGAACCAGCTACACCAGCATTATGTCACTGCGGGATTCCCCTCTATCAGGGAAATCGCAGGTCCAGGGGCTTAGCCTGGGCTGAAGACCTGGCCCCTCTGTGGTAACCTGCACTGCTTTGCCCTGAGGATTTGGGTGGGAGAATGCAGCACAGCCTGGTCCCCCTTACACCCCTCTCAACCCACAGGGCTGGACCACTGCAGAACCCCCTATGGGAAGAAGGGCAGCACTCCCCTCTTCTGTACACCACTCCCCCTTCAGAGATCCACATGCTCAGGCTTCCCTCTCTTCATGGAAGAGGATGGGAATGTCTGGCCATGAGGGTTGGATACAAGACCCACCAAAGGCAACAGGAGTTTGCCCATTGAGTACAATGAGCTTTGGATCGATCATACCTTGAGTGTGGGCATCAGGGGCGGGCCTGAGGCAGCTGTGGTTGCTCAGCCGCTTTTGGGATTTGGCCCAGGTAAAGTAAAAATAAATTATATTAATTAAGTGATCTCTATTATAAAATATACCCAATTCCCGCAGAGCGGATACAATGCACACCGCTGCGCAGAGGCGTGGGTGGGCTTAATTGTTTGTAATGCGCTCTAAGATGCTTGGAAGGAAGGCAGCATTGAAGCGAGAAGTAGAATTATGATGATCCATACATTGCATAATAAAATACATAAGTATACCCAAATCAGTGCAAGTAATCCAGTTAGTGCTAGCATGAGTTTCTCAGGCACTACATTTAACAGCTGTCTCCTTTATATATGAATGCTGCCTATTGCGTGCACTAGATCTTAATTCCCCAGTTAATTGCTTGATTTTTATTTCCTTGTAAAGCAGGTCCTCCTACATGACACACACACACACACACACACATTTTAATTGCTCTTCTCCTGCCTCATGTGGCTGAGTCTAACTTTAAGTAACCTGGGGCTAGCTGTGTGTAAAAAGATGAGCTCTGTATATATTACAAAGAACACATGGTCCCCAGCTGAACAGCAAAGCGGCAGTTTCAGCGTCGCGTTCAGCTGTTTTGTGAATGGGACTCACTGAGTTACAAGACTGCATCGACTTTGGAATGTGCTCTGGAATAGCTGTACTGCCACCCTGTAACCTCCTAGAAACCACTGTAAAAATAAGGTTTAATCTTTCCCTTTGGTATAAGCTTAACTCTAACAGCAGCTTCTGTGTTGGGCTGGAGCTGCTGGTATCAGGTATGCAGGGAATTGTGTTTAAAAATAAAAGATTGGGGACAGATCTAAGTGTGGGATGGGGTAGCTGAGTGAGAAAGAAAGGGGGGTGGGGGGGGAGAAAAGGTCATATAAATGGACAGAGATGAAAATATAGAAGCAGCAAAGAATCCTGTGGCACCTTATAGACTAACAGATGTTTTGCAGCATGAGCTTTCGTGGGTGAATACCCACTTCTTCAAGTCATTGCATCCGAAGAAGTGGGTATTCACCCACGAAAGCTCATGCTGCAAAACGTCTGTTAGTCTATAAGGTGCCACAGGATTCTTTGCTGCTTCTACAGAACCAGACTAACACGGCTACCCCTCTGATACATGAAAATATAGAAATTCCTAACCATGAATAGCTCCTGTTTATTCATATCTTTAACTCTGATCAGAAAGCTGCTGATCAAGCACATAGCTAAGTTACGTGACCACGTGTTCCAATGAGGGCTGGCTACCATTGCTTTTCCTCCTCCATTTGTTATCCCTACTTGTGGCCTCTTTTTCCTGCTCAGTCCCGAAGTTCTTCTGGACAGGGTCTGTCTCTTAGTAGGTTTTCAGACAGTGCCAAGCCTGACCTCTGTTGGGCCCCCAAGGTGCTACTATAATATTAACTTGCCAAAAAATAAGATACACTGTAGTAATGGCTCCAAATATCAAAGCTAATTGTAGAGTATCAGGCCATTAGTCTGTAGTATGGATGTTGGCTGGGACAGAGCTGGCAAGGGCAGCTGGGGTTGGAGATCATGTCATCCCGCATCTGAACGCTCACAATTGGGTGGAGTGAGAGCTCTAGTTTGGTTGAGGCAGACAGGGGAGCCAAATTTGGGACTGGTTCTGATTCTTCTTCCCTCTCCATCTCCTTCCTCCCCGAAACCTTATCCCTGATTACTGGGCAACTTGTCAAATTGGAAGGCAGAACTGGCAGGGGGGAAAATACCAACCAAACAGATTTTGGTAGCTCTTTTCAGATCTGTTGCGATTTGGCCAACGCTAACGAGGGGGAAGGGATACTAACTAAGAATGGACTGTAACGCCAAGCTTATCTGCTCTGTCTAAGCTATAAGAAGATGGAATAAACTAATTTGAAAGGAAGAGTCTGGTTTTCAGGAATGCCAACAGGTCAGTCAGGGCTTTCTTTGGGGAAAGAGCCATTCAAGATATTGTTTATATATCTAAAACTCGGCCCTGGCTTTGTGTGAAAGGATTAGGGCCTCTGCAAGCCTAGGCTGATTTTATAGCAGATCTGGGGCAATTCATGGTTTTAGGAGGAAACTAAGCAAAATCTAAACCAGGCAAGACTTGAATGTTTTTAGATCAGTTTTGACTTGGTTTGAATTGAAGGGCAAAGGCAGAGTTTGGGGAGGGAAAATTGTAAGCATGCAAAAGACTTGCTCTCTGGTTTCTTTGCATTTTGTTACCAAATGGAAAATAGACCTGTCTCCAAATTTTTTTCAAAGGTAACACATTATCTGAGCAAAAATGGATCTGTGTTCAAATGAGTTGGCTCTTTTGCTAAAAGCAGGAGGCAGGGCCGGCTCTACCATTTTTGCCGCCCCAAGCAAAAAAAAAACAAACCACTCGGACTGCTGCTGCCCAAACTGCTGAAGCGCAAAAAAAAAAAAAAAAGCTGCCCGGACTGTGCCGCCCCAAGAATGGACGGAATGCCGCCCCTTAGCATGTGCTGCCTCAGGAACGTGCTTGCTCTGCTGGTGCCTGGAGCCGGCCCTGGCAGTAGGTGAGATGTATTTTTCACACTTTTGATATGAGGGGAAAAAGCCATTTGGTCAAATATTTTGCATTGGGTGAAACACTGATTTGCAAAATCACATGGAATTAAAGGGCCACGCTTCTCATGTGATTCTGCACCTCCCAGGCAAACAAACTTTTTTATTTTTCCTTAACCCTAAGGTGAGCCCAAGCAAACCCAAGCAAAAGTACATATGGGTGTTATCAGACAGCTCCTCCATAAAGGCACTGAGGCCTGCAAACAAGGTCCAAAACTCTGAGCTTTATTGGTCACATATATTTGGAGTCAGTGCTGTGTGAATACTCCTGCAGTAAATACTCTCACCATGTACTGAGATCAGTATAGAACCTGCCAAAGAGTAAAGAGGGGATAGACTCTTTAAGGTCCCAACCCCCACCTCTGACTTTCACACAATCCTCTGTACCTTGCTGATTCCTGGCGTTCACCACAGCTGCAGGACCAGGCCTTAAGGCCCAGATTCTCAAAGATTTTAGGTGCCTCTACAGCCCACTCCTGCTCCCTGTGGAGTCAATAGCTAAATTCCCATTGATGTCAATGAGGATGTGGTGCTTTCTCGGGGCATCTAGGACTGGAAGTCACCTTGTTACCCTCCAGTGTGAGGGAGACTTTCTCAGGTAGCTGGCTGTCAGCTCTTTGATGTTGCCAGCCCATCAGCCACTCAAGCACTCTCCTCGGGGCTCTGCCAGTCCCTGCTTTGCCTTCCAGGTTAACACCCCAGTCCCCACACTCCTCAGAAGTGTCCCCTTATACTACCCAGCCCTGTTATTGGACTCTGTCAGGTTTATTATTCCCAAGAGAACGATATCTACACCAGCAGGTTGTATCCAACTGAGGAGACGCACTCTGCTTACTACCACAGCAGTGAGATGCATTTATAATGAAAACAAGAAGTTTATTAGCAAAGGACAGAGATTCAAATGGGCAGTGAGTAAGAATACTGGAAGCAGAACTGGTTACACATCCAAAGCGCAATCCTAAGTCTAGAGGCCTTTCTGGTTTTCAGTCCTAACCATGTTCCTGGTTATTTCATGAACACCACACCCCCTGTAAGAGGTTTCCTCAGTAAATGGCTGCTAAAATGTCTTCTTGCTTCTCATTGCTTTGTCCACCAAAGACAGGATGTCCCCGATGTCTGGTTGCTAGGCATCCGGTTTTCGACTGGAACGCCCAGTCGAAAAGGGTCCCTGGCGGCTCTGGTCAGCACGGCTGACTGGCCCATTAAAAGTTGCTGGCAGTGCAGCGGGGCTAAGGCAGGCTCCCTGTCTGCCCTGGCTCTGCGCAGCTCCCCAGATGCAGACGGCATGCCTGGCCCCTAGGCGCAGGGGTGATCAGGGAAGCTCCATGTGCTGCCCCCGCCCCCAGTGTCTAGGCACCGTGCCAAGCCGCCTCGCTGCGCCTCCGCCTAGGCGCTGGACATGCCGGCCGCTTCCAGGAGCAGCACGGAGCCAGGGCAGGCAGGGAGCCTGCCTTAGCCCTGTTGCACCACCAACCAGGAACTGCCTGAGGTAAGCACCTGCCAGAGCCTGCACCCTGAACCTCCTGCCCCAGGTCAGAATCCCCCCCCACCAACTCCCTCCCAGAGCCCATACCCCGAACCCCCTGCCCCAGCCTAACTCCCTCCCAGACCCCGCACCGCCATCCGCACCCAAACTCCTTCCTGGAGTCCGCACCCCACACCCTCTCCCACACTCCAACCCCCTGTCCCAGCCCTGAGCCGCCTCCTGCACTCCAAATCCCTCTGACCCGGCCTGGAGCCCCCTCCTGTACGCCAAACCCCTCATCCCCAGCCCCACCCGAGAGCTCACACCCCCAGCTGGAGCCTGCACCCCCCCCTGCACCTCAACCTCCTGCTGCAGCCCTGAGTCCACTCCCGCACTCCAAACCCCTTGCCCCAAGCCCAGAGTCCCCTCATTCATCCCAAACCCCTCATCCCCAGCCCCACCCCAGAGCCCGCACTCCCCTGCACCCCAATCCTCTTCCCCAGCCTGGTGAAAGTGAGTGAGGGTGGGGAAGAGTGAGCGACAGAGGAAGTGGGGGCTGGAGGGAGTGAGGGCAGAACCTCAGAGAAGGGGCGAGGCAGGAATAGGGCCTTGGAAAGGGGGGGTGCTGGGGGCAGGGAAAGGGTGTACAGTTTTGTGCAGATAGAAAGTTGGCAACCCTACTGGTCCACATGTTTTTCCTGATGACTTTCACATTGTGTTGGCTTTATAATGCTTAATTCACTTTAGGCAGGGTTGGCGAATAAACACACTTTGTCTGGCAGAAAACCTCTATGTCAGTGCTGGCTGAACAGATTTTTAATGGGTACACAACTCCTTACACACCCACTGTATATACATCTTGCAATGCTTATGATGACCAGTATGATGTAAACTTTCATTTGGGTGCCTTGCATGCCACCCTTGATAGATAAATACTATGACAGCAATGTGTTAGGTGTGGTGAATCTGTCAAGACAGACAGACACAGCTGGTACAGAACAGTGAACTCTTTGCCAGTTGTCACTGAGACATAGGGGCATAGAGAACCTGAGCGACTCCATCATCTTTATACTTCGCTCCCCCCCCACCATCTTCCAGTTGCTTAGCTCTGATTCAGCGTTGATCTCACTGTTCAGGGCTTAGTAAGCTGAGACCAAGCCCCTGCTTGGCAACAGGTATTTAAGATTAATTCCCCATAAGAAAGCGCAAAGCACCTGCGGTGTTGGGGAGCTCCCTCATTGGTCTCTGCTGTGTAGCATATTGAAGTATCAGATTCTGTAGCAAAGGCTTTGTGGCTCCAGCCAACGCTGCTGTGCTCAGTTGAATTAAACGATTAAATAAACAAAAAAAGTACCTGAGTCATTACTCGCAACAGAATCACTTTTTCAGAAGAATCTTAACAGTCTCATTGTTTACAGAGAAGAAGCCTAGATTCCTTATTGTTATGGGCCAAAATATGCAAACTTGGGTGCTTAAAGTTAGGCACCTAACTCTATATGTAAGTACATAAGAAAAGTGGCTGAATTTTTATAGGTGCCAAAGCCCCGTAATTCCAATTTCCAGCATCTCTGAAATCAAGCCACCTTCATTAGGTGCCTACATGTGTTTTGGGTGCTTAAAGTTAAGCACCCAAGTTTAAAACTGTATCCATTATTTAAGAGGTGTGATGCCCAGCCAGGATCATTGTGTGAGGTGCTGTACAAAGACAGTCCCAGCCATGAAAAGCTGCTGGTTTAATTAAAGTTTGAGACAAAGATGCAAGAAGTGAATGTTACCGACCAAGAACTGAGGCTGGTGCATTTACAGTACAGCGGGCCCATCCGCTGATATGGCAGGTGCATTCTGCCAGCATGTACCTGGGACATTAAGTAATATGATCGATGCATTCTGTCTGGCTTAGAGTGTAACTGGCATTTCAGTAGCGTGCCAGAGTCTCCTGCTTGTTCAGACCCGCAATATTCACCAGCAATTAAGCAGTTAAGGAACAAGTGGCTTCATCATGGAAGATGAGGAACTGTCTCAAGTTTTCCTAAGGGGCCAGGGCTGGCTCCACTGGATTCATTTAATCTATTAGGTCAATATGTAATCAGGATGGGTTTTTTTTAAATGCATTTTTATCTTCCTAGGGGAGGAGAATATCTTCTTTCTCCATTCCCTGGCTCTTCGGTGCTTTTTTTAAATTCTTTTTTTAAAAAAAACACAGGAATATTCACTTAGATACAAACTGTAAGAAATGTTTTTAAGGAAATTTAAGAAGCTGCATTTCCAGGGCTTTTAATATCTATATCTTTCCCCTGGAAATACCAAAAAGTAAGCCTAGCACATGGCTGGATTCCATATTTTAAGATCAGTGCTAGTTTTAAGTGTGCTAGCTACACAAAGGGGTAGAAACAGCCATAAACCCTTTGTGTATGGAATGCTTGGATAGAAGCTCTACCACATTTATCAACTCTCTGGGCAAACTAGTGGGAACTGTGGGGAAAAATCCATATCCAAGAGGTTCTAGCTGTGTAAACCTGTGCTCCAAACCAGAAGAGCTCTGCTAATGTAACAGTGAAGGTGCCATTTTGTAGCAGGGGTGTGGGAGTGGTGTATTCTCCTGCTGTTGGTTCATTATTGGTAATTGATTATGCAGATTTTTCTATGGTGTAGCTCCTGAGTGACTGTCAGACACAAATAACACTTAGATCTGATACAGAGCTTTTAGCCCCTAGGTGTCAAAGTGCTTTCCAAAAGATGGTCACTATGATTATTCAAATTTTACAGATGGGAAAACTGAATTACCAACAGGGACGTGACTTGTCCAAGACAACATAAGAGGCCAGTGGCTGGGAATAGAAAGCAGATCTCCTGAATTCCTTAACTGCAGGAATATCAGGGATCAGCTCCATGTCTAACTCCTAGGGACTAAACACTCCCAAACTTTGGGGAAGTTCAGATCGTGGCCTAGGTCTGAATTTTGCGTCCTTCTCTATTGGCTTGTCCATGGAAATAGTTTTGTTCCTTCAAGCTTATCTGATCCTGTTGCTTAAAACTTGGCATTTATATAGGGCTTTTCATTGTCAGTGTGATTTCAAATATTGATGAACTCTTGATGTCCCTGTGAGGTAGGGGAATACCATTTTACAGGTAGGAAAATTGACCCAGACCCGTGAAATGAGTTATCCAAGGCTACAGAAGCGACTCATTGCAAAAGCCAGGGTTGTTAGTGTTATTTATTAAGCCCTGACTGTGTGCTTAGTGCTGTCCATAACATAAAGGAAGATACAATCCCTTCTTTGAGAAACTGACAATCTTGAGACAATTTAGACAAGATTCCCGATTCCAGTCCTATGTGCAGGCCACTATTCCATGCCTCAGTCAGTAAGCCACTCCCCTTTCACTAGACATCCGCCTTCCCTTTTGAAGTCATAATAATCTGTCGGATATCACAGTTTGTTGCCATGGGATAGCAGCAATGCCTCCAGGAGGGAAGAAGTAACAGGTGCAGAGAAGCTTGTAGGATCCAAGCCCAAAGCCAGTTTTCCTGCAGTTATCTCTTGAAAATAAACAATGAAAGGAGGAAGATGGGGAGGAAATATCTCACTTCTCTGGAGTTAGTCCGGATTTATACTGGTGTATGCTGAGAGCAGAACCCAACTCCTACTCCATTGACTTCAGTGGGTTCCTCCAGATTTACATTAAAGTAACTGAGAGGACAATCTAACTATTAGAGCTCGTCTATATGGAGAAGCTATTCTTGATTAAGGTAGAGTGTAAACCTAAAGTGCAATAGCTATTACAGAATAACTCTCCATGGGAACACACTTATTCTCTAAGTTTCCACATAGGGATCTGCTCTGAAATAGACATTCTGGTCAGTGGTCCCATGTAGACAAGTCCTTACCCCACTGACTTCAGTGGGGTTACTCTGTATTAACACCAGCGTACGTGAGAGCAGAATCTGACCTTAAATGCATCCAACCTACAAGCACCAAAAAATGAAAAGCAAAAGTCTCTGCTCAGAGCTGGTAAATGAATCCCTCAGCAGAAGGGAGTAGGGCGAAGGCCGTGTACATGACGTAACCCTCTCCAAAGGGTATCTGATTATCCAAGAAACCAGCTAACGAAGGAGAAACACTGCAGCAGGTACCTGCTTAGAATCGATAGCTCCAGACAGCCATTGGGAAGGCTTTTGCCTGCCTACGGCAATGCTCAGTAGCAGCCCTTCTGTTCTCAGGTTCTGTCTGGAAGCGACTGAGGATTGATTGAGATGGCAGCTTTATCATCTCCGCACTCTCACTAGAGGGTGCAAACTGGAACTGAATTATTAATAGCCACTGCAGACTGCCTGGCTTCCATCTCCAGCCATCTGGCTTCCTCTGACTGCAGGAGCAGCTCATTCAAATGTACCTTTGCGGGGAGGGAGAAAGCAGGAAGCTCCCTAGCCTGGTCACACCACCCTACCCTGCAGATACCTGCCAGGACCATGATTCTGTCCCCTAGTGTATGCCCAGTCCCTGCAGCCATCTCCTGGGTACCTTCAAATGAGCAGGCCCTCATCAGCCAAATGCCCATATCCCTCTTCAGCCCTTTGGATGAATAACTGTAGTTTATTCCTTCTCTTTACAGCGTCCCCTGCCTCTGGGACAGAAAGGGAGATTCCATGAAGAGGAAACATACACGCTACCATTATAGACTATGCTATTATAGACTATGCTATAGATACAGGGTCAGATCCATCCCTGGTGTAACTCCATTGAAGTCAAGGCACTTGCCCCATTCAGCTCAGCACTGCTGATGATCTCCCTGCAGTGGCTTTAGGGTAGTGTGTGAACTCATCTGGGATTCCACCCACCCGTCTATGACTGAGGACACTGGATGCTTCTTCCTCCAGCACTGGCTTCCACCAAGGCTGCCCGGGGGGGGGCAAGAGGGGCAATTTGCCCCGGGGCCCCCACGAGAGTTTTTCGGGGGCCCTGGAGCGGGGTCCTTCACTCGCTCTGGGGGCCCCGGAAAACTCTCGCGGGTCCCAGGACCCCGGAGCTTCTACTGCTCCGGGTCTTCGGCGGCGGGAGGTCCTTCCGCTCCAGGACCTGCCGCCGAAGTGCCCCGAAGACCCGCAGCAGGGGGGTCCTTCCGGCACTTCGGCGGCGCGTCCCGGGGTGGGTCTTCGGCAGCAATTCAGTGGCGGGGGGTCCTTCCACCCCAGGACCCGCCACCGAAGACCCCAGGCCCCCTGAATCCTCTGGGCGGCCCTGGCTTCCACTGTTCCTGGCTCAGCTGGGGGGGAGGTTCTCCAGGGCAACATGAGCCACTCTGCCCACTTCAGAAGCAACCTAGGACTCAGCAGGCCACTTTCCTAATACTTCCAGAGCCTGCTGGCCCTGGAGAAGCAGTTGCAGGGTGGGGATCTGAATTCAGACCCCTGGCACTGAGCTGCCAGCAGGCCCATCAGACCATCCATCCTTCTTGCATTTTACTCCTGCCATCCCTCCCTGTTTTCTCCTGATCTTCTTCACAGCTGTTCTTCTCCCCCATGACTCCTGTGCTGTGAACATTTCCCAGCTGCTCCCAGAGGCTCACACCCTGCAAACTGGCTTCCCAGAGATCTGCCAGCCTTTCAGGGAATAACTGTTAGACAGAGGAAGTGCTAATGGGCATTAATTCACAGCACAGGCAGAATCTATTCCACAAAAGATTGCAGCTTTACAGCCAGGGGAATGGGCAGAGCAGACACAGGGCAAGGGGTGTGTGTGCTTCCTGGATAGACCTGTTGGGTGTACGTCACCAGTTCTCAACCCCTTTCCTCCTCTGATGCTACAGTACAGACCCAAGGGATGTTATCACCTCCTCCCCTGCCCCAAGGATCCTGTCTGCTCAGTCCAGTTCTAATTCCTTGTACATAAATATCATGCCTCTGTCTACAAAGGCTCATCATGAAAAATGCAATGGCTAACACCCTGGCCCAGCTGAGGGACATGCCTCATATGAAGTGTGAACTGCAACTGGAGTGTAATTCTTACAGTAAGAATTGTACCTAAAAATGCAGCTCAGGCTTGCAGTCCACTCTGACTGCACCTCAAGACCTCATCCACATCTCAGTCTTTATCTCTGGCGGCAGGACCATAAGTGGGAGGAACGATGGCTTTGAGTTTGAAGGTGTGGGACCAGGATTAGGAGTTAAAAGGTGTGGGTCTGCCCTGACTCCCTGGGAGACCTAAGGCCAGTCACCTGATCTCCTGCTATGTCAGAGGTGATGTGTAGGGGGGATCTGGGGTTATGTCCCGATTTGCCGCTTAGCTTGTATTGAGCATGCTCAATAACACTGCTGAAGCCAGCTGCCCTCACTCTGCGCCCCACCCCACTATTGGCAGACAAGGATTATCTCTGTCTAGCTGTGCCTCAGTTTTGCTGTCTGTCAAAAAGCCATTCGCTGACAGGGTCAGCGTGAGATCAAGCAAGGAGGGGCCAAGGGAGGGAATGTGCTGGAAGGTTTTACACTAAGAACCTGATTCTCCATGGCCTTATTTCGTTGCTTATGGGTGTGCAAAATTAGGGTTACCAGGTGTCCGGTTTTTTACCAGAATGTCCAGTTGAAAGAGGAACCTAACAGCATCGACCAGATGCCAAAGTCCAGTTGGCTGCAGTAACTGGCCTCCAGCCACTGTGAGGCGGAGGCAGGAAGATCGGCAGCTGTTGCTGGAGCCACATGGAGGAGCTGCTCTCTGCTCAGCTGCTGACGCCTGACAGAGAGCAGTGGCTATCGAGAGGTAGGTGCTGCCGCCTGGAGCGGGGGAATCCTGTCTGCCCCCCCTTCTGCCCCGCCGTGCCCCGATTGCCCCCTCCCCATCCCCTTGCACTGGCGACCGACCCCTGCTGTGCCCTGATTGGGCATGAAACGCTCCCCTATCAGCACGGTCTTCTCATCCCAATGGTAACGTTTGACACCCAAATTGCGACAGGAGGGGGAAGGCTGGGGAGCACCAGGTCTTAAATACAGTTCTGGGTGTGTTTGGGGGGATGCTTGCTTACTTCCGCTCTTGGAAGAGGTGTAATTTGTGAGCCTACACTAAGGCCTGGTCTACACTAGGAGGGGGGGTCGAACTAAGGTACGCAAGTACCTTACGAACTACCTTAGTTCGAACTACTCACCCATCCAGACGCCGCGGGATCGAAGTCCGCGGCTCCCCCGTCGACTCCGCCACCGCCATTCGCGGTGGTGGAGTTCCGGCGTCGACGGGAGCGCGTTCGGAGTTCGATATATCGTGTCTAGATGAGACGCGATATATCGAACTCCGAGAAGTCGAACGCTACCCGCCGACCCGGGCGGGTAGGATAGATGTAGCCTAAGGGCTTGGCTACACTTACAAATTTGCAGCGCTGCAGCAGGGTGTGAAAACACACCCTCTCCAGCGCTGCAAATTGCGGCGCTGCAAAGCGCCAGTGTGGTCAAAGCCCCAGCGCTGGGAGCGCGGCTCCCAGCGCTGTCCGTTATTCCCCACAGGGAGGTGGAGTACGGACAGCGCTGGGAGAGCTCTCTCCCAGTGCTGGCGCTTTGACTACACTTAGCGCTTCAAAGCGCTGCCGCGGCAGCGCTTTGAAGTGCTAGGTGTAGCCACAGCCTAAGTGTATGTCACTGCCTACACCAGTGGAATGTCCTTTCCTCTCTTCCCCCCACCACTTTCATTCCCAGTCTCACTTTTCCTTTTCCTGCCTTAGGGCAGGTCATTTGCTCCACTGTGTTGCTGATCATGTCTCAATGCCTGAAATGGCTCTTCTGGAGGCATCAGTTCCCATCTGTGACCAACTAACGACTCTGATTCAGGTGGGACAGCTTTTCTGGTCTCTATTACAACTGGGCAAAACTTTTCGGCTAAAATTTTTTCAGAAAAATACACAGATTGAGTGACACCAGTCCATTTCACCACAGTGTTTGTTTTGGGGGGGAACCCCCCCACACCTAAAAAAAAGTCTAAATATTTTTATTTTGACATTTTTATGTGAAATATTTCAGGGTGTTTTTTTTTATTCAAAACAACTTTTTTTCAGTGTCTGTCAATTTTATTTTTAAAAAAATTAAAAACATTAAACACTCAAAATTAAAACAAAACATTTTGTTCTGGGTTGAACAAAACATTTCATTCGACTTGAAATGAATTTTTAAATATTTTTTTTGGAACAGCAGCAAAGCAAAAATTCCACTATTCACCCAGCTCTGATCTATACTTCTCTGTAGCTTTTTCCCTGTGTTCTGTCTTCTAGCCACCCTCACCCTCAATGTGTCTTGATTTTTTGGAGGGAGGGAGATGGAGGGGCACTAATTTTGCAGGTTAGTCTCACCTTCCTTACCATTCCCCTGAACCTGCTGGGATGACGTACTGGAGGGAGGGAGGGATTCCACACCACAGGTGAAGAACTGCTGATGTAAGTTACAGGTAGCAGATGCTGTGATGAGGCCAAGATGAATAAAAAATGGGTAAACTAATCTGAACTAAACTCCATATTCCCCCAGATGAGGAATGGGTAAAATGCATTTACCCTTGACTACACTACTGTACTGCCCTCTGCAGGATGAAACAGGTCAGATCTGCTCAGGTGTAGAACAGTTCCCTCTAGCTGCTGAGCAAGTTGAGCTGTTCCTTTAAGACCCTGGGGAGAGAGGCCTGCCTTTTTTTGGAGCCCAGGTATGAATCCTAATATTCCATGGATGCAGTTGGCAGACAAATCCGACTGATGCAAGCTATGCTGTGGGACATTTCTTCAGGATTTTCCTACCAGATGCTGGGCTTCATTCCAGCATCCTGTGCTATCATTAAACAAACAAACAAACAAACAAACAAAAACTGGACACACACATTACCCTTTTTATCTATGCCCTCCTATCTGCTATAATATTTGCTCTGTAAGGGGATGATGATGTGAGGTGGTCATCACCCAAGAAGGAACTCAGCATCTCCTAGGATCAGGCCCTAATTCCTTGGGAAGCTCTGGTCTTCAACTTCAGACTTATCCTGCTTTGGGCACATGCCCGACACTGAAGGGACTGTATGAAATCTATTCCCGAGAGCCTGGATAGCAGAAACTCTATCTAGGCATCTCCTTTAGGAAATCAGAGGAATCCCTGCAGTTAACAATGAGTTTGTTATTTTCCCATCAGGTGTACATTGCTCTGCTAAAACCCATTCTCAACTTCAGTTAGACTTTTTTTTCAGCAGTCTCCTGGCTGTTGCACCAGGGACTGCAATCAGTGATTTCTGAAGGCAGTAATACAGTGCCTGTACTCAGGCGTGAACTATTTACCACAGCAATTAACTAGCTGTGGATAAATTCCAGGTTACCTGCTTGTCATGTAAGTTTGACTCACTTGTTACCTCTGTGCTATTCCCTCCCCACCCCCAGATCAGGCACTTTTCCTAATTAAGAAGAAAAAGCAGCTACTGTGACCCCTGACATGATGTTATTCAAGAGGAAGACACCTGCTCTGGCTCTTTGCAGCCAGAGGAAAAACAGGTGCCATGAATAACAAAGAGGAAGCCTCCCTTTCTGCTGCCGCTGATTTCCCAAGCCCTAGCTCCGTTGACTTACTGGCCTAGTGAATGGGGGGAAGCAGTAGATGTGATAGATCTTTGTTTTAGTATGGCTTCTGACCCGTCCCACATGACGTTCTCATAAGCAAATGAAGGAAATGTGGATCTAGATGAAATTACTATAAGGTGAGTGCACAACTGGTTGAAAGGCTGTACTCAGAGAGTAATTATCAATGGTTCAGTCTCAAACTGGGAAGGCGTATCTAGTAGGGTCCCACATGGGTCAGCCCTGGGTCTGGTACCATACAATGTTTTCATTAATGACTTGGATCCTGGGGTGGAGAGTGTGCTTATAAAATTTGCAGATGACATCAAGCTGGGATGCAAGCACTTTGGAGGACAGGATTAGCATTAAAAATGACCTTGACAAATTAGAAAATTGGTCTGATACCAACAAGATGAAAGTCAGTACAGATAAGTGCAAAGTGTTACACTTTTAGGAAGGAAAACTCAAATGCACAGCTACAAAATGGGGAATAACCAGTAGTGCTGAGACGGATCTGGGGGTTATAGTGGATCACAAATTGAATATGAGTCCACAATATGATACAACTGCGAAAAAGGCTAATACAGTATCCTGCTGGGAGGTGTTAACAGGAGTGCTGTAGGTAAGGCAAAGGAGGTAATTGTCCCACTTTATTCGGCAGTGGTGCGGCCTCAGCTGGAGCACTGTGTCCAATTCTGGATGCCACACTTCAGGTAAGATGTGGACAAATTGAAGAGAGTCCAGAGGAGAGCAACTAACATGATAAAAGATTTAGAAACCCTGATTTATAAGGAAACATTAAAAAACTGGGCATGTTTAGTCTTGAGAAAAGAAAACTAAGGAGGAATCTAAGAACAGTCTTTCAATATGTTAATGGCTGTTATAAAGAGGACTGGGATCAGTTGTTCTCCATGTCCACTGAAGATAGGATAAGAAGTAATGGGCTTAATCTGCAGCAAGGGTTAGATATTAGAAAATGTTCTAACTACCAGAGTAGTTAACCTTTGGAATAGGTTCCCAAGGGAAGTTGTAGAATCCTCAACTTTGGAGGTTTTTAAGAACAAGCTAGACAAACAACTGTCAGGGAAGCTCTAGGTTTACTTGGTCCTCCCACAAGGGGCTGGGCTTGATGACTTCTCAAGGTCCCTTCCAGCCCGACATTTCTATGATTCTATGATAAATTTTCTGTCTAACTTCTGTCCACACCTGGCTGCAATAGTGGAACCCATACCTCTGCTCACAAGGCAAGCTGGTGAGTGGGCCTGGGCAGGCTCCCATCGGCAAGCGTTTGATACGCTGGAACAATTGATAACCGATGCTGCTGTCCTGAAGCACTGCAGCCAGGAGAGCCACTTGCATTCCAGTGTGGTGCGTCAGAGAAAGGACAGGCTTTAGTTCTTGCAGGATCAGCCAGGTGCTTTTCAAATTCAAGATGAGCTGAGTGTGCATGATTAAGCTGTTGTCCCTGCCCCATTCCACAGGCATGCCATGCAAAAAAAGACATGCTTCACCCCTGGGAATTGGCAGTTGTCTTAGACAGGCTCGAGAGGGTGTTGACTGGCCAGGAATGAATACACAGCTCCACTCCTTGATAGAAGGGGTGGGACACCTGCCAGATGTGTGATAATTGCCAGCAGAAAGAGACTGTTTTCCATGAACTGCCCACTTGATCATGGGGAAAGGTGGGAGTGGACTGATTTACCTTCAATGTAAAAAGCAGTACTTGATTACAGTGGATGACTCTTCAAATTTTGGGGAGGTTGATGCCCTGCCTGATACAAGAAGCAAGTCAGTGACTGGTGCACTTTTTGAGATGCGGCATTCTGGACACTGTATTCATCCACAACAGACTCCCATTTGTCTTGGGAGAATTTAATGCATTTGCGTGCAAATAGAGAGTTTGCCCCATCACACCTCCTCTCCAGCATGCCACAGAGTAACAGTAAGGTGGAATCAGCCGTGAAAACAGCTAAGAGACTGTTACACAAGGCTGTGTCTTGTGGTTCAGGCCCCTTGTTAGCATTTTTGGAACACAGGAATATCCCATTAGAGGGGTGCCAAAACTGTCCAGCACAGGCACTGAGGGGATGGAGGACCCCAACCCTGCTACAAGAAAGGGAAAACCTGCTGCAACCAGAAGGATGGAGGCACTGACAAGAGGAGATGGCCAATGATCAGACAAATCCGGCACTAGAAAACCACAGGTCAGTCCAGGGCCAACCGGCCCTCCTGTGAGGATTGGGTGGTGTACGGAGAAGTACGTGTGAAGGAGTTGGGAGCATGGTGATCTCTTTAACCCTTCCGGTCAAGGGTAGGGGCCCAGGCAGAGACAGATGCATCCTGGAGGTGAATACCTGGCTGTGAGGATGGTGTTGCCAGAAGAGCTTCGGCTTCCTTGACCATGGGATGCTGTTCCAGAAAGAAGGACTTCTAAGCAGATATGGGGTCCACCTATCGAGGAAGGGGAAGAGCATATTTGGATACAGACTGGCTAACCTAGTGAGGAGGGCTTTAAACTAGGTTCAAAGGGGGCAGGAGACCAAAGCCCACAGGTAAGTCAAGAACATGGAGACCTAGGAGAAGGGTCGGAATTTGGGGGAAGCATGGGCTGTTATAGCAGGGATAAAGGAGAGACAAGACAGAACCGGGGTGGGAGGGGAAATCAAATCAGTATGTTATACGTCTGTATACTAATGCAAGAAGTATGCGGAATAACCAGGAAGAACTCGAAATGCTAGTAAATAAACACAACTATGACATAGATGGTATCACAGAAACTTGGTGGGATAATATATATGACTGGAATATTGGTATAGAAGGGTACAGATTGCTCAGGAAGGACCGGTAGGGAAAAAAGGGAGGAGGTGTTGCCTTGTATATTAAAAATATGTATCCTTGGACTGAGGTTGAGATGGAAATAGGAGACAGACTTGTTGAAAGTCTCTGGGTAAGGATAAAAGGGGTAAAAAAACAAGGGTGATATCATGGTAGGGGTCTACTACAGACCACCTAACCAGGAAGAAGAGGTAGATGAGGCTTTTTAAAAAAAAGCTAACTAAATCATCCAAAGCACAGGATTTGGTGGTGATGGGGGACTTCAACTACCCAGACATCTGTTGGGAAAATAATACAGCAGGGCACAGATTATCCAATAAGTTCTTGGAATGTATTGGAGACAGTTTTTTTATTTCAGAAGGTGAAGAAAGCTACTGGGGGGAGGCTGTTCTAGATTTGATTTTGACAAATAGAGAGGAATTGATTGAGAATTTGAAAGTGGAAGGTAGCTTGGGTGAAAGTGATCATTAAATGACAGAGTTCATGATTCTAAGGAATGGTAGGAGGGAGAACAGCAAAATAAAGACAATGGATTTCAAGAAGGCAGACTTTAGCAAACTCAGGGAGTTGGTAGGTAATATCCCATGGGAAGCAAGTCTAAGGGGAAAAACAATAGAAGACAGTTGACAGTTTTTCAAAGAGACATTATTAAGGGCACAAGAGCAAATGATCCCACTGCGTAGGAAAGACAGGAAGTATGGCAAGAGACCACCCTGGCTTAACCAGGAGATCTTCAATGATCTAAAAAAAAGAGTCCTACAAAAACTGGAAACTAGGTCAAATTACAAAGGATGAATATAAACAACACAAGTATGTTGGGACACAATTAGAAAGGCCAGGGCACAAAACAAGATCAAACTAGCTAGAGACATAAAGTCTAACAAGAAAACATTCTACAAATACATTAGAAGCAAGAGGAAGACCAAGGACAAGGTAGGCCTGTTACTCAGTTTGAGGGGTGTGGAATAATAACAGAAAATGTGGAAATGGCAGAGGTGCTTAATGATGTCTTTGTTTCGGTTTTACCAAGAAGGTTGGTGGTGATTAGACAGCTAACAGTGAATGCCAGTGAAAATGAGGTAGGATTAGAGGCAAAAACAGGAAAAGAACAAGTTAAAAATTACTTAGACAAATTAGATGTCTTCAAGTCACCAGGGCCTAATGTAATGCATCCTAGAATACTCAAGGAGCTGACTGAGGAGATATCTGAGCCAGTAGCGATTATCTTTGCGAAGTCATGGGAGACAGGAGAGATTCCAGAAGACTGGAAAAGGGCAAATATAGTGCCCATCTATATAAAGAGAAATAAGGACAACCCAGGGAATTACAGACCAGTCAGCTTAACTTCTATATCCGGAAAGATAATGGAGCAAATAATTAAGCTATCAATTTGCAAACATCTAGAAGATAATAAGGTGATAAGTAACAGTCAGCATGGATTTGTCAAAAACAAATCGTGTCAAACCAACCTGATAGCTTTATCTGACAGGGTAACAAGCCTTGTGGATATGGGGGACACAGTAGACGTAGTATATCTTGATTTTAGTAAAGCTTTTGACACTGTCCTGCATGACCTTCTCATAAATAAACTAGGGAAATGCAACCTAGATGGAGCTACTATAAGGCGGGTGCATAACTGGTTGGAAAACCATTCCCAGAGAGTAGTTATCAGTGGTTCAGTCACGTTTGAAGGGCATAACGAGTGAGGTCCTGCAGGGATCAGTTGTGAGTCCAGTTCTGTTCAATATCTTCATCAATGATTTAGATAATGGCATAGAGAGTACACTTATTAAGTTTGAGGATGCTACCAAGATGGGAGGGGTTGCAAGTGCTTTAGAGGGTACGATTAAAATTCAAAATGATCTGGACAAACTGGAGAAATGGTCTGAAGTAAACAAGATGAAATTCAATAAGGACAAATGCAAAGTACGCCATTTAGGAAGGAACAATCAGTTGCACGCATACAAAATGGGAAATGACGGCCTATGAAGGAGCACTGTGGAAAGGGATCTGGGAGTCATAGTGGACCACAAGCTAAATATGAGTCAACAGTGTAACGCTGTTGCAAAAAAAGCAAACATCATTCTGGGATGTATTAGCAGGAGTGTTGTAAGCAAGACATGAGAAGTAATTCTTCTGCTCTACTCTGCTCTGATTAAGCCTCAACTGGAGTATTGTGTCCAGTTCTGGGCACCACATTTCAGGAAGAATGTGGACAAATTGGAGAGAGTCCAGAGAAGAGCAAGAAAAATGATTAAAGGTCTAGAAAACATGACCTATGAGGGAAGATTGAAAAAACTGGGTTTGTTTAGTTCTGAAAAGAGAAGACTGAGAGGGGACATGAAAACAGTTTTCAAGTATATAAAGGTTGTTACAAGGAGGAGGAAGAAAAATTGTTTTTCTTAACCTCTGAGGATATGACAAGAAGCAACGGGCTTATATTGCAGCAAGGGAGGTTTAGGTTGGACATTAGGAAAAACTTCCTAACTGTCAGGGTGGTTAAACACTGGAATAAATTGCCTAGGGTGGTTGTGGAATCTCCATCATTGGCGATTTTTAAGAGCAGGTTGGACAAACACCTGTCAGAGATGGTCTAGATACTTAATCCTGCCGCGAGTGCAGGGGTCTGGACTAGATGACCTCTCAAGGTCCCTTCCAGTTCTATGATTCTATGATGAGACACCTGAAGGAGTGGAATAAAGGAGTGCTGAGGGGTGCAGTGCCACCTAAATCATAGGGGGTGACTACGCCGGAGGGACAGGTGATCCAAAGGAACAGGAGGGACTTATGAGCCAACAGACACAGCATATGGAGAGATTCTACAGAGATCACCGCGAATCAGAGAGACACAGAACCATCTGGAGGCCAATCCCACAGGGAGGGAGCAGATTTCACAAGCTTGCTAGACTTGGAGACAGAGATCCTGACTTGTGGTACGGTTGCCTGTTGAGGAGACCAATCTAGCTGAAAGACTATGTGACCAGCTGAGTCTGTGGTAAAGATGAGCCTCCAACTCAGCTGTCTAGCAACCTGAGGCTGAAGGGACTCAGGATGGAGGTCTGGTCACCAATTCTTTGTTTTTAATGTTTGAAAAATAGGGGCAATGTATCATGATCAGTGGAACTGGAATCAGAGGGCCCATGTTCCCTGGAAGGGTCTGTTATTGAGGGCACAGCAGCAGAACAGGGAATGTGGAGAATTGGGCAGGAAGCAACTCAGCCATGTGGACAGAGCAGTCCACAGGATTGACTAAAGTTCCGCTTGTTCAACTTAACCTGCATTCAGCTTCCCTCTATGCTCGTGAAACAATGCTGATCTCCCCTCCCAGGGGTTTCATTTCTTTGCCCCCTTAATGCAAAGAGGATGTAGGTATGCAGCACTGGAATGTTATTTACCAACTGCAACGTAATTAACGTCTGGAGAGGGAGACATGTTTCCAGCCACCTGTCACTTCTAATGAAGCTATTTGAGGGCAACAGGCAAGCAAGCAACTGATTAAGACACCTTGTGTCACCCGCCTTGTCTCTCTAAGACAACGCAGACAGGAAATACTTGGCTACAGGAAATCAAAACGCTTAGCCTATATCCTCAACCCAAGTTCCTTCTGTCTCCTCCCCATCCTCCAGTCGTCTTTCAGGAGCATTACAAGCCACAAGGAACTGCTGGCAGGGTGGGGGTGGCATGCACTACTAGAACATCCCTTTGCACACACTCCTCTCCTCCTCCTCCATCCCACAGACAGCACAATTAACAGCGCAACAGCTAGAGCTCTGAGAGGAAGGGAAAAAACTGCTTCCAGATGGGCTCTTGCAGGCAGTACAGCCTGCTTCAAGGTGCCTTTGCTAGCTGCTCTGTTGCTCACCAATGCACCCAGAGCCTCCCTGGCTAATAAGAGATGTGACCCCCCACATGCACTGACCCCAGAGGTTACAGCAAATCCCAACAGCACATGACCGGATGGGAACCGTGGGGGCGGTGCCAGCAGCCAAAGGGTTACAGAGAGCTGGGCATTGGGCTATGGAGTCCATGGCAGCTGCGCAGCTCCTGGATGGGCTCTAGTTTCATTCCCAGGAGGCTGTAATTGATTGGAAGGAGCCAGAGATGCCAACCCTGCACCCCCCTCGCCCCCACAATTAGCAGCATAACAACTCCAGCAGGCTGCAGCCTCTGTGTAGCAGAAGTGGCAGCTTGTTACAGGGAGGGGGAAGGGGAGGTGCCTGTGCTCATGGCAGCAGCCCAGGATGCTGTGTAGTGTTAACAGAGCACTTTAAGGAGAGGCTGTTGTATCTGGAAAGCAGCCTTCTCTATATGCTCCCCAAAGCCCGCACAGAATAAACAGGAGAGGAAGATGGGGGTGAACCTTTGTTCTCAACAGCGTGCCACTCCCTTTCACCCCTAAACCCCTGCTCACCAAAATATCTATGCTGCGAGCAGAGGTTAGACCCGGAATAGGGAGACGTGTCAGTGGTGTCATTAAAATGCACCAGAGATTTTGCTGTTGCTGTTGATTTCACCTGGAAGATGCTCAGATACCACAGTGATGGGTGGCAGGATAGAAGCCTAAGCTAGATAGAGGGGTGTGTATGGGGATATAAAGAGAAAAGGTTTAGCAGGCACCTTCCAGGCTGTGGAGGGGTGAAAATTCCCAACTCACATGGGAGTGTGGTGAGATGAGTGTCTGTAAAGCAAGGGCTGGCAATGTACAGCCTTACCCGGAGCAGTAAGTATTATTATTCACAACGACAGTGTGGGGACTGCGTTGGAACAGGGCAACAAACACACCCTTCCATGCTGCAGATTCAGTGCACCAGACAGCAATGCCCCAGCACTTTGTTCGGAAGTCTGAACAGGAATTGGAAAGAGCTAGCTGCAAGAGGTGGCCTGTCTTACTTTCCGACTCTCTCTTTTGGTTTGGGAAGAGGTTTCCGTGACTGTACTGGCTATTCATTGTGCATACAATGGTCGGCTTGGATACTTCAAGAGTAAATGTGAAATACAGGCATTCCACCTGTTTCCTACTCACAGCCTTTTGCAGAGAGGGGTGGGTGGAGAGCCCTACACACTCATGCTGCTTGCATGCACACCCTTTCAAATACACCCCTTCCATACATGCTTCCACAACTCTGTGCAAAAGCAGCATGTTACAAAGCGCCCGTAAGCAGGAGGCAAAATGTTGGGGAAGAAATCACGAGCAATCCTAAAAAAGAGGCCAAGGTATAAAAGCTCTGAGGAACCCGAGCAGTGGTGAATGTGCCATACGCTGCGGATCTATATAGTCTATATTAAATACAACCCACCTCCCCCCCACACATCAGTGCAGCATTACGGTAGAGATTTTAAATGCACAAAAAGACCAAGTTATAGTTCCCAGAGCAGTCATAACTCAGCCTGTTTGGACATGTGTAGCATTTAGTTTGGCTGCATATGCTGCCGACTTTAATGATTTAGGGTTGGATCCTGAATTCTTTTCACATTCCAAAACTCCCACTGGCTCCAAGCAAGCCTGGTGTAGGCTTTGAATGAGCCCACGGCCCTGCGTGCACTTTCACATCAAAACCACACAAAGTGCATAGCTTCACCTTTACGATTTTGTAACAAAACCAGGTGAACTGTCACTGTTTTGACTGAAGGCGCCACACAGGGGATATTGACACCCATAGAGCTAAGCCAGCGTAGATGCATTGCACCAGTTGACCATGCGGCATTCCCCAATTTGAAAGCAGAGGTACAAACAGCCCTAATATAGACAGGCCTTGACTTCGTTTTTTTTTCTTTTTTCAAATTATTTCAAACCTGAACCTGCAAGGAAATCTCCATGGAAAACAACATCCAAAGAATCGCAGCAACAGTCACTAAACATCCTCTGTTTCTACAGCATTACATTCTAACGCAGGCACTAATGCACCTGCCACTTGGCTTTGCAGCTCCCGGATGCAAAGACGACACCTCCTTGAGGGAAGAATGCATTGCTGTTCTCAGGTTTGCCTAACTTTCTGAGCTCCAATTGAGGGCTGAGCCAGCCCCGCAGGCAAACTGCCACATCATTGTCAGAGACACAAATATTCCCAGCTGAATTCAGCAGGAGGAAGAGGGAGCAGGGAACCACCTTCTGTTCCCACAGGCTTTAGGACAAAGGCTGGTATGTACCTTTTGGCTCCCATGCTGTGATCTCTCCTAGGCATGGAGACAGGGTTGGCCAGAGCTGCCTTGAGTTAAAGTGCTGGTCCATAGCCAGCCTCAGTGTGGAAGATCATCACTGTTGCCATGGCAACCAACAGGCTCATTGGCTGCTTAAAACTTCAGGCCCCCTCCAGACGGAGTCAGTTTTCCCATATCCCTTTATCTGGGTCCTTCCCTTCCTGCTGCATTTAAAACAGAGGTGGCAGGGGGCAGATCCCATCATCCCAAACACAGCCCCAAACGCCCTCGTACAAAAACAATCCTGGCATTCTGACTGGTCAACCAGTGTGTAACTGGAAGGCAGCCCCTTCTGGCCTAGCAAACACTGTCTGTTTTGGCCTCTGATTGTACGTGTGTAAAAGGTGAGAAGGCAAGCAAGGAAGAGGGGGGAAAGGCTGGGTCATTCTTTAAATCCAGGTGAAAGGAAATTCCCACTGTGGTGGAGCAACTGCCCCAACCCCATGTGAGAGGGGGCTAGAATAGGCCAGAGAGGCTGTGCAGGCCGGCAGCCAATTAAAAAAGGGCTTACTGAGAGCCAATCAGGGCTGACGTTAAAGCCAGCCAATCAGAGCTAGGTTAGGCCCTATATAAAGGCTGCCTAGGAGAGGCACTGGTAGTTTCTCCCAGACCTTGAGAGGGGAAGGTCTGTTTCCTGAGTGAGGAGACCAGCACCTGGGACAGTGCAGTGCAGTGCTGGGCAGGCTTGGGGGAGCAGAAGGGAACTCTGGCCTGCTACCTGCCAGGCTGCAGGCCCTGAGGGAAGGGCCTAGCTGGTGCAAAGGAGCTGAAGGGGAAGTGGCCCAGGGAGAGAGGTGCACAAGGGGAGAGAAAGAAGGCAGGAAGGCCACCACCAAAGGCTACACTGGGTTGGGACCCAGTGTAGAGCGTGGGCTTGGGTCCTCCTCCCCCTTGCACAAACACCCAGCCAGTGGATGTGGTAATAGTGGACTGCACCAGACCCCTAACACTAGGGGTTAGACTTTAGGGGTGTGGTTGACCATGGTGGCTGGGCCGCAGAGAACTGTGGATAACACACACCCCCCAGAAGGGGGTGAGGATGGACTAGGGGGCACTGCCGGAGGGCAGTGGCTTGAAGAGGATGCCGCAAGTTGGGAGCAATGTGGATCCACATGCCAACTGAGGGCGAAATAATGGATGGGACACCACCAGGAGGGGGCACTGCACTGGACTGAGCTAATTCCTGGAGTCGCCAGTGGGAGGTGCTGTGGTGGTGAGTTGTTACACCCATGCTAAAGCCCCACTGACCAGCTGTGGAGGTCCCCTTGCCTTGTGACTGGACTCTCTGGCCAGCTCACATCTTACTCACTGCTTTTGGGGCAAGTCAGAGTCCAGCCCAGTAACAGTCTAGCAGCCTGATCACCAGCCCAACCCTAGGCCTGCTAGTCCTTATGACCATTTTCTGGAGCTTTCTCCAGACCGTTCCCTGGTGGCTTGCAGGGGAACCCAGCACCACCCTTTAACGTGGGTTCCAGCCCAGGGCCCCTGTAGCAGGTGATGAAGATCTGTTTCTTCAGACCTTCTGTTTCTTCCTTGGGCTATGTCCTGCGGCAGCCTGCCTCAGGCCTTCTTTCCCAGCCCCCTGCAGGCCTTGGAGGAAAGGCACCAAAGGAAAAGCACAATATCAGACTAATCCAAACATGTCCTTTCTTGGGCTCCTCCTGTTGGGAGATACGTGACAAGCCATGGCCCGGCTCAGGGTCTCAGGGCTATTGTGCAGTGCTCACAGGACCCCAAGGCAGCTCCGTCTCACCTCAGCACTCCTGTCTGGGAGCTAATGGGGAGAGGTCTGTCCACCTCCCAGGCTGGGCCCTTCTGGATTTAGCTTCTCCCTTTTAAGGCTCCTTCTTCAAAACTGGCATGCCTAGTAGGTGTGGCAGGGCAGGGCTGCCAGAGCCCAAAGCTGTTTTAATTTTTCCTTGCCTGGTTGGTATGTGATGGATGTAGAAACCCCCAATCTCCCCTCTAGCCATAAAGAAAGAGAGGGTGGTCATGATCCACCTTGGACCTATTCGCAACCCTCAGGCTGAGCACAAGTGAGACACTTAAGGTGTTTGCATTGGCAGCAGAATGCCTCATTTTACTGGAGTCTGTCCTGAATCAGGTTGTTTTGAAGTGGGTTATTAGATTAGCAAATTAGTTAATTACCATGGTTCTCCCAAGGAGTTCTTAGCTGCGAGGAATAAAGTTCTTTGTTGGGCATATATGCGGATTCAGAATGCTCACGTTGTGGCTGAACCAAGTAATTGCAGATCAGTGTTCACTAGTGAACATATAGAATCATAGAATTGTAGGACTGGAAGAGATCACAAAAGGTCATCTAGTCCAGTTCCCTGCACTCAAGGCAGGACTAAATATTATCTAGACCATCCCTGACAGGTGATTGGAGATTTTTAAAAGCAGGTTAGACAGTGATGGAGA
The DNA here is from genome assembly GCF_020497125.1 of Mauremys mutica. Lineage (NCBI taxonomy): Eukaryota > Metazoa > Chordata > Testudines > Geoemydidae > Mauremys > Mauremys mutica. The sequence goes on along the minus strand of NC_059085.1, from coordinate 40,872,984 downwards.
TTCCACAGCCTCCCTGGGCAGTTTGTTCCAGTGCTTAACTACCCTGACAGTCATGAAGTTATTCCTGATGTCCAACCTAAACCACTGCAGTTTAAGCCCATTGCTTCTTGCCCAGAGGTTAAAGAGAACAATTTTTCTGCCTCCTCCTTGTAAACAACCTTTTATGTACTTAAAAACTGTTATGTCTCCCTTCTCCCAGTCTTCTCTTCCCCAGCCTAAACAAACCTAATTCTTTCAATCTTCCCTCTTGGGTAAGGCTGTGAATTATTCACGGAGGTCACAGCTTCTGGTGTGGCTGACCCCAGGACCACCCCAGCAGCTGGGGAAGCCCCAGGACCAGCCGCACTGGCCGCTGCTTTGGCAGCCCCAGGCGGCTGGTCCCTAGCACTGTCCTGGAGCAGCGGTCGGGGCCAGTGGTGGCGGGGCCATGGGCCATCCCCCACTCCAGCAGCAAGGGGCCCCGGGCTCTGCCCCCCAGCAGAAGCATCACCTGCACTGCCCCCCCGCCCCAGCAGGTAAGATTTAGTCACAGGTATTTTTTAGTAAATTCATGGACAGGTCATGGGGCTGTGACTTTTTGTTTATTGCCCTTGACCTGTCCATGAATTTTACTAAAAATACCTGTGACTAAAGCTTAACCTTACTCATATGTCATGTTTTCTAGACTTTTTAAATCATTTCATCATATCCTCAATCCCTATCAAAATAGTGCTGTCATGCAGTGTACATCCAAAAGCTGATCTCCTTTAAATTGGTTTGAATCTGGTACTGGGGGGGAGCATGCCCTCTGAGGAAGAGTCAACATGGTTTTAGTAAAGGGAAATCATGCCTCACCAATCTACTAGAATTCTTTGAGGGGGTCAACAAACATGTGGACCAAAGGGATCCAATGGATATAGTGTACTTAGATTTTTCAGAAAGCCTTTGATAAGGTCCCTCACCAAAGGCTCTTATTCAAAGTAAGCTGCCACGGGATAAGAGGGAAGGTGCTCTCATGGATTGGTAACTGATTAAAAGATAGGAAACAAAGGGTAAGTATAAATGGTCAGTTTTCAGAATGAAGAGAGATAAATAGTGGTATCTGCCAGGGGTCTGTTCTGGGACCAGTCCTATTCAACATATTCATAAATGATCTGGAAAAAGGGGTAAACAGTGAGGTAGCAAAATTTGCAGATGATACAAAATTACTAAAGATAGTTAAGACCCAGGCAAACTTCAAAGAGTGACAAAAGGATCTCTCAAAACGGGGTGACTGGGCAACACTGGAGGGAGGAATAGCTCAGTGGTTTGAGCATTGGCCTGCTAAACGCAGGGTTTTGAGTTCAATCCTTGAGGGGGCCACTTAGGGATCTGGGGCAAAATCAGTACTTGGTCCTGCTAGTGAAGGCAGGGGGCTGGACTTGATGACCCTTCAGGGTCCCTTCCAGTTCTAGGAGATAGGTATATCTCCATGATTAGATTAGAAAATGGCAGATGAAATTTAATGTTGATAAATGCAAAGTAATGCACATTGGAAAGCATAACCCCATCTATATATATAAAATGATGGGGTCTAAATTAGCTGTTACCACTCAAGAAAGAGATCTTGGAGTCATTATGGATAGTTCTCTGAAAATATCCACTCAATGTGCAGCAGCAGTCAAAAAAGCAAACAGAATGCTGGGAATAATTAAGAAAGGGATAGATAATAGGACAGAAAATATCATGTTGCCTCTGTATAAATCCATGGTACACCTACATCTTGAATACTATGTGCAGATGTGGTTGCCCCATCTCAAAAAAGATATATTGGAATTGGAAAAGGTTCAGAAAAGGGCAACAAAAATCACGAGGGGGTATAGAACGGCTTCTGTATGAGGAGAGAGTAATAAGACTGGGACTTTTCATCTTGGAAAAGAGACAGCTAAGAGGAGATATGATTGCGGTCTATAAAATCATGACATGTAAAGAAAGTAGATAAGGAAGTGGTGTTTACTACTACTCATAACATAAGAACTAGCGGTCACCAAATGAAATTAATAGTCAGCAGGTTTAAAACAAATAAAAGGAAGTATTTCTTCACACAATTGCACAGTCAACCTGTGGAACTCCTTGCCAGAGGATGTTGTGAAGGCCAAGACCATAACAGGGCTCAAAATAGAAATAGATAAATTCACAGAGGATAGGTCCATCAATGGCTAATAGCCAGGATGGGCAGGAATGGTGTCCCTAGCCTCTGTTTGCCAGAAGCTGGGAACGAACGACAGGGGATGGATCATTTGATTATCCTGTTCTGTTCATTCCCTCTGGGGCACCTGGCACTGGCCACTGTCGGAATACAGGATACTGGGCTAGATGGACCTTTGGTCTGACCAAGTAGGGCCATTCTTATGTTCTCATGTTATGTTCTCTAAAATCCATATTCTTTTAATCTACCATTTTGTTGCCAAGACTGGAAATATGTGTGTGTGTTTATATAGACCCTACAGTGTTTCTGCTCTGCTCCTGCAGAGCCAGCTAGCAAAATAAGCACATGTGAACCATCAGTCTACTTTCCCAGAACTGTGCTGCTATCATTAGTGATACTTTCTTGTCTGAGTAACAGCAAGAAATCTGAAGGCAGCCAGGTGCCATCAAAAACATAGGCAAAGAAATTAACATTTGCCATAGGGAGAGTGAGAACACTTGGTAGGGGAAGAAATATTATTTTCAAGCTCCTGAGAGGTTGCTTCAAATAGAAGAAGTAATGAGCCAACATGAAAAGTTCTAAAACTGGGATTTGACAGTGTGGTGTTTGGATTTAGTTTCATAGATTAAAAGACCAGACGGGACCACCCAGCCTGACCCCCTGCATAACACAAACCACAAGACGTCCTTGAATTAATTCCTGTTTGAACTAGAGCATAACTTTTAGAAGAACATTAAACATTTCCAGGGATGGAGAATCCACCACTACCCTTGGTAAACTGTTCCAGTGGTTACTCACCCTCACTCTTAAAAATGTGTGCCTTATTTCTAGTCTGAACTTCTCTAATTTCAACTTCCTGCCATTGGATCTTGTTATACTGTTGTCTGCTAGATTGAAGATCCTGCTGTTATTAAATTTTCATTCCCAGGTAGATACTTATAGACTGATCAAGTCACCTCTTGATCATCTTTGTTCAGCTCTGTAGATTTCACTCCTTCAGTCTGTCACTATAAGGCACACTTTCAGATCCTTTACTCATTCTCATGACTTCTCTAACTCAGTTTTTCAAGATCCCTCTTTAATTCTTGACCAAAACTAGACACCACACTCCAGCAGTGGTCACACCAATGCCAAATAGAGGGGTAATATAACCTCTCTACTAAGCTGGACGAAGCACTGAGCACATGGGAGCCCCGCTCTACTTTGGCGGGGGCCGTAAGTGTCAGTGTGATAGCCTTGGCAGTGGTAGACCCAGGCAGTGGCAGGGGCCTGTGCCCAGAGAGCAGGGGGATCTGAGTTGTTACCCCTGCGATCACTGTGGGGTTCAAGCAGCTGTGGCTGGTAACACAGGGGCACGCGCGGAAGCTAGGTAGCCATGGATGGGTTGCCCTGTTAGTATTAAGAACTGGGAAAGAGGACAGAAACCAAGATAATGACACCTGCCCTGATGACACTGTTTATCTGAATGTGCAGAAAGGCTTTTCCCCAGCAGTTCTACCCGCTAGGCTTCTGCTTCAGGGACTGGCAGCAGGAAGAACCCTGGGGAAAGCTGTGAACGAGCAGAAAGTTTGGGCAAAGGACGGAAAGCAGGGAGCCCTGGCAAGGAGGATACCATCTGATGGGACACATGCTGGGGCAGTATCTCTGTGGCCTGAGTTGCATAAATGACCACCCTAGGGAGACAGGCTGCAGGCTTCTTCCATTATCTGTCGGTCTATCTGTCACCGCTCTCTGATCTGTCTCATCAGCATAGCATGGAGGCAAAGGATCCATAATTAAAAGCACAGATTCTCCCTGGAAGGGACAGATTCCCCACCTCTCCCTTGCTGCGGGGCTGGCTCTCTGCGTGGAAATTTTCCTTGGTTCTGTCTCAGCGGGCAGAGCAGCCCCTGCTAGGCTGCAGCCATTGTCACTGCGCAAGGTGATAGGTTTTGCGTGGAATTGGAAAAGTGGCACCCAAAAATCAGTGGCCAGTGGGACGACTGGGCTCTGGCACAAGCATCACCGACAACATTAACTGGAGATTAGGTATTGAGGGCTGCTTTCCCACTTCTCTGCACCGGTCTTCCATATCAGGCTTCTGAAAGAATGCTCCATGAGGCTTTGAATGCTGGAAACAGCATGGGAAAGGCTCTGGGGTGTAAAGAACCAGTGCCAGCGTCAACATCCTATCCACTGAACCTGAACCACTGAACCAATGGCTCGTGGGTCACTTTGTCACCAGGTCCCAACAGTATTTTCTTTTGCAATGTGGGGTCTGTTGTGATAACTGGGCCTAGAAATTTACCCTGATTGCGAGCTCAGCTGTGAGGAGTGAGTGAAAGTTCAGAGTGTCACACAAACCTGTAACAATGGATGTGGATGGGAAAAGGTGAAGTAGAGTGACCATATTTTCCTAAAGGGAAAAGGGACTGCACCGGGCTGGCATGAGGCCTTGCCTCCCACCCCCTGCGCAAGTGCCCCAGCCCTCCCTGCTTCCTGCCCACCCAAGACCGGCCTAAGGTTCCCCCCTCTTCCCCCCACCATGTGCAGGATCGGCCCGAGGCCCCTGCCTCCCTCCCCACTGCCTGCCTGCACGGGGCTGGCCCAGCCCAAGCTGCTCTCCTGAGCCCTTCCTCCTATGAAGGCAGGTGTTGCTGCTTGCCCCCTTCTCTCCACATGTTCCTCTGTGCCCCCCTAGGGGTCGCACCCCATTTTTTTGGCAAAACTGCATTTGTCCAGTTTGTGTTTGCCAACTGGTGATCAAATGCCCAGTTTTGCAACAACAACAAAGTCAGGACAGGGCTTAAAAAGAGACTGTCCTGGCCCAAACGGGACACATGTCACCCTGACTTAGTACAAACAAAAGGGGCTCCGGATATAATTTGAAGACTGTTAAGATCACGCCTGGTAAATAAGAGACATGTGGAATCAGACATCGGTGAACCAAAATTGGTGTGCTGGAAATGAAGCCTAGTCAGTGGACAAAATAATGAAGGGGTGAGCTATTCTTCCCATTACTCTCTTTTGCGGCATTTAAAAAAACAGACTTTGAGGGGGGAAAAGATGGATGGACAGAGGGATGTGAATATGGCTGAAAGGCAAGAGAAGGGGAAGGAGCAAGCATCATTCTCATGGCTGCTACCCTCACCATCTCCTGGGACCTCAGACCTTCTTCATGCTAATCCTGAGAGATGTCCTGGCGAGACTGGGCCAGCGAGCGGGAGCCAGATGACATCACCACTGGCTCCAGCTAAATCCCAAATACCACGTGGGATGTGAGATCTATAGTCTCCCACCCTCTGTGTCCTTTTCCTTCCCTACCTTATTTCTTAATTTCCTAACTCTCTCTCCTTTTTCCTTCTGTTTAAAGAGTCTGTCTTAGCCTGCCAAGACTGTATTTTGCAACTCTGCTGTGAGCCTGTGGCCAGAAAAACAGCTAAAAGCAATGCCCTACATAGCCCGATGCTGGTACAAGTTTGCCAGGTCTTGGAGGGTACGTCTACACTGCAGTTAGACACCTGCGGCTGCCCTGTGCCTGCTGAGTCGGACTCAGGCTGTGGGTCTGTTTAATTGCGGTGTAGACATTCTGGCTCCAGCTGCAGCCCGAACTCAGGAACCCTCCCACCTTGCAGGGCCCTAGAGCCTGGGCTCCAGCCTGAGCCCAAATGTCTGCACCGCAATTAAACAGCGCCTTAGCCCGAGCCAGCTGGCACAGGCCAGCCACGTGTTTTTAATTGCAATGTAGACATATCCAGAGTGGCTAAATAAGACCCTGTGATGGGCCTGTGTTTTTTCCACCAGAGACAGAAGCTGCATTTTCTATTTTTGCTGTTCTTTTCCTTCCCCTTTTGTTTGTCTTGTTTTGCCTTCTAGGAAACAGGATCAAACTTTAACAATCGCAACAACGACAACAGCTCCAGCGCCTCTCAACTGACGACTTTCCCCCAAAAGGGAAGTTATGACCAGCTAAGAGACTGTCAAACAAGTGAGATTACTTTCTAAAACCTCACCCGCTAAAGGGAAATGGAAAAGCCTTATTTAAAGGACTGCCTTATTTCATACTTTCCATTTCAAATGCTTTAACTGCTCTTCCTATTTTTCCCCTGTATCTTTAATAAGAGGTTGAAAGGATTTTTCATTATGTGTTTGCCATGGGCTGAGGTCTCTATAAACCAAATTCCAAAAAAACCCACCTGTTTAGTGTTGGACAAGTTCCAGGGTCATGTAAAGACCTTTGACTCTTTGAACTCACATATTCCATAATCTAAATTAATACAACAGGTGACAGGATGAAAAAATTTAAGAACCACCAATGCCATCAAAGGAGTTTGTTTCCCCCCCATATGCTAGGGCTGAATTTGGTCTATTTTTGGCAGTTTTGCACATCTGATTTGTATTCACTAACCCTAAAATCAAGCCTTTCAAGCCTTTGAAGAATTCTGAAATGGTTTCCACCAACTTCCAGTAAATAAACAGCCTCTCAACAGAACAATAATAACTAAGAGCAGAGAAAAAACATAATGCTCATCCTGGTCTCGCTAATTGCACCAAAGAAACTAATTCGCTAATTGCACTGAAGAAACTAATTTTCTAAAGATTAAAAAGCACAAAACTATCTTTCAAAAGAAAGTGAGCAGCAGCCCAGATGCTAGGTTCTGACCTGACAATGTCAATGTTATTTCACATGCTGGAAAGAAAATCACATCTGGTTAGACTCTGGATTGATAATATTCTACAACATCCATGGTCACCTAGAACTTCAACCAAGAGAGAACCATGATCTTCCTGCTCCAATAGCACACCTACAGCTAGAGCCAAAGAAGAAGCTGCAATAGCAATGAGCAGTAAAGGGCTTATGACTCATAATTTAGCCGTTCTGATTCTACCCAGGTCAAGCACTATTTGTTTGTGCATCTGCAAACTAGACATAACCTTTGAAAATAGACACCTGTGAAGTTCAGCTTCTCAAATCTGAGTGAGCCGGTCAGTGGAATAGGCTTGATTCTTCACACCACACAGTCACTGACATGAGTGCAAAGTGGGTGTAAAACAACTGAATGCATTAATAACATTCTAGCCCAGAACACAAACACGGATGTGGTGCCTGTGTGGAAACATTAGCTGTGGTCAGATCTGGCCATTTGGACAGGGGGAAAGGCCAATTTATATTCAGGATGGAAAAGATTTAGACTTTTGTTACAATAGCTCACATCCTAACTGGCACTGGTGAGTACTTCTGGTTGCTGCATACCCCATGATAAGGGTTAGGGGATGAGACCTCATCTGTCCACATGCAAGGTTCTGAACGCTGCTTCTCCCCTAATTTCATTGGGAATTGAGGGCGCTCAGCACCTTGGGACTTTTCTTAGTCACAACATTAGAGGGATAATCAGTCAGATCTATGGGTAAATCCCCATGGGATTTTCTGGGGGATTTGCTGAGCTGGGTCTATAAACAAAACCTTTATTTCCTGGATTATGAAGTCACAACAAATGGTCACTTGTCCTTTAAGGAGGTGGCAGAAGCCTCATCACTCAAGCCATTTAAAATTAAACAAGACAAAGCACTGGAAAAATGGGAGCTACTTCGATTCCCCCTCCCTCCAAGCCCTACAAAAACCCACCTATAATAATGCAGGAGGCCAGACTAGGCTATGAAAATTGTCCCTTATGGCTTGAAGAACTAGAAATCTATGACTATGGGGACTCCTGGTGAGCAAAATATTTTTGCCCAGATGCTGTGAAAACACCCCTGCATTTTCATCTATACTGTGCTTCTTGTATTCCTTCTCCTCCTCTCTGGATGTGAAGGAAATCAATCGGGTCCAGAGGCATCAGTGTATTGGGGTTGTTACTGTAGGAAAGAAGGTGGGTGGGGGATTTAGGGAGGGGAACCATACCGCAGAGAGTAAAATGTGCCAGGGCATAAGAAAGAAGCACCTCTGGATCTCTCAGGATGGGAGGGCAGAATAAATCACGCCAGCCTTCTGTACCCTATACACCCCAAAGTTCTTCACCAACTGTCTGTGACTCCCTCCTCTCACCACCCAAATTCATCCCTGTCTGGGGTGTAACATGGCAGCTGTTTTACAGCACTCAGCAACACAGGTGAGAACAGAAATCCTGCATTTAGTGGAAACTGCAGGGGGAATTTAGGGTGTCTGAATATAGTTGCTCCAATTGGAATTTGGCCAAGACACTGAAGTTAATATGCCTAAGATCATGAAAAGTGTCCTGTCTGGGATTTTTAATGCACAAAAGAGATAAGGTCTTCAATGAGACCAGCCCCCCCTCCCCGTTTCTAGTGTTTCACAGTAGGCCCTTTCCCCACCCTGTGGTGAAGAGGAAGAATGGGGACAGTGGGACGTAGAGGCATATGCACCATTGCCATGATGCCCAAAAACCAACCGCACTGGGTGTGGGGGGTTCTCTCTGTCTCTCCTCTAGACCAAAAAGAAAAGCAGCTCTACAGTCTCTGTTCTTTGCATAGGAAAAACATTAGCAGTGGGAAGCTGGGGAGTCATGTGAGGAACTTCTGCTACAAGAAGCCACCTGAGAGATACGAGCAGCGCACCAAGGAACACAGCACAATGCAGCTGCAGTGTCTGATCTTGCTCCCACAGGAGGAGGAACTGGTCCTTCTGTCACATAAAGCCCATAGCTCAAAATGCTTTAGAGAGGAAGATAATGCACATGCAGAAACAACAGGCAGTCCCAGCACTGAGGGATAGTCCAGGGAGAAAAGATCAGTGAGTCAATAAGGCAGAAAGAAAAAGAGGCTTTTCCAGGTGCTGTGGAAGAGAAGATTCTCACTCCAACAATGGAAGGTCTGTGGACCAATATGTCCCACAGGGAGGTCCTCATCCACCCTGTCTGTGCATCTTCCCCCGCCCCCCGGGTATGCCTAACTCCACAAGCCATTAGAGCCTCACTCATTGCCCCAGAAGGGTGTATGTGAAACCTGCTCTGCAGAGACTGGGGGAAGCTGGAGACATCAGGTGAGGTGAGCAGAGATGATCCCTGTCTCAAGGATGCCTGAGAAGTTGAAAACTTCCCAGGGGAGATGAGGCGAGGTGGGTGCTACTTTGCCCAGTGTGTTTTGGCCACATTGGACGTCAGTTGTGCGTCGGTGAGGCACAGCCTGGCATCAGAGGAGACACGCTCGTGTCACACGCACCCTTCCTCCTTCCCCCCCTCACCAGCAGGAGAGCCACAAAGGCCACTGTAAAATGTCTCCAAGTAACTGTCACGTGATGACAGGGAGTGTTAGTGCTTTAAAAGAACAAGGAGAGGACAGCTGGAGACATCTGTGGTCCCTTACTCATGGGAGTGATGCTCACTCATACAAGTAGTCCCACCGACTGCACTTGGGGACTGAGGGTTGCAGGATGGGAACTTCTGAGCTATCACTGATCCGTGTTGTCTATATACTGAGTGGGCCAAATTCATCTATGGTGTAAGCCCACTGAAGTCAATGGAGTTACACTAGGGAGGTGTTTGTCCCAGTAGGCTGGAAGTTATTGTGTTCCTAATGCCTTCCCTGCACTCCTTGCCTTACCCTGCCAAGCGATGTAGCCACTCCACGGAGGTGATAACCTGTCAGGCTGTCCCACTGGGTGAGAGGAGGAGGCTACAGTGATTTTGCAAATTCTGATTGGAAGGGGCGATTCTGCAATGGAGCCGGTCCCCAGCAGAACAGCGGTGTTATTAGCTCAATACGTGCTGTAAGCCTGTCACGGGCTCGGATTAGATCAGACAGAGCATCTGGTCTGGGATGGACTGCAGTGTCTCTGTCAGGCAAGAGCAGCAGGTGGTGATGAGGAGGAAGGACAGGGTGAGGAGGTACAGCTGGCCCCAGCAGCTTTTCATGCAGGAGAAGGTATTATATTTCTCTCTAAAAGCTGGCAGCTGAACCCCACATGCTGCCCATCCCCTCATGTTGTTTCCTAGTCCCTTGAAAGTGATAAGTGCCAGGAATGAATCACCCTCAGATTGTTCCTGTCTCACTACCATGCTATGTCATTTCTGCCTGTTCCCAGCTGGCCCCAGTGTAAAGAAGACTGCCGCACAGGGACAGAACGTTCAGCTTCCGACTGTTCCTTCACCAACCAGGCCTTGCCCACACATCCACCCCATCCCTGACTACATGCACCACTAACCAGTCTCCACCCTTGCATTAGCTTCACCCTCACAACACCCCTCCGAGCTTTTAACTCCTTACTGTGCCTTCTTGACACTTCTGCTGCTTAGCTGTAAAGTGAAAATGGCATTTCCATGTGTATCACTGTCAGGCATGCTGAGATATAACAGCACGGGGCCTCCTCACAGCTCATGTACTCCAAAGGAAGATGTCAAACTGGTGCCTATGTCAGAAGATACTGGTACCAGATAACTGTGATAGGAGGTAATCAACCCACAGCTGGCGGCTCCTTCACGGGGCCGTGAGCACGGGCGTGTACTTGGCGCGGTTCACCCCTGTCCCGGACACCTGCCCCTTCTGCGGCGTGAGGGAGACCCTGGCGCATGTTTACCTAGAGTGCGCCAGGTTGCAGCCCCTATATCGGCTCCTCACCGACATTCTGTTACGTTTCTGGCTGCACTTTTCCCCTCACCTCCTTATCCATGCACTCCCTATCCGTGGCCCCACAAAGTCGCGGGACCTCCTGGTCAACCTCCTCCTCGCCCTGGCTAAAAAGGCCATCCACGCGACCAGGGAGAGGAGGTTGGCTGATGGAGACTCCTGCGACTGTGGGGCTTGTTTCCGGTCCCTCGTCCGCTCACGTCTCCGGGCGGAGTTCCTCTGGGCGGCGTCCGCTGGCTCCCTTGACGCCTTCGAGGAGCAGTGGGCGCTGTCCGGGGTTCTCTGCTCGGTGTCCCCATCAGGCTCCCTCCTTATGACCCTTTGACCTCACTCCTGTCCCTGTTCTTTTATTAGTTGTCCCCCGCACTTAGTGGGTTTCCGTGGCCCTGTGGATCCTCCCCTTAGGCTGGGGGGGGATCCGTTAGCATGGGGCGGGCTTCCGCCCGCCCCCTCTCCCGGATAACCCAATAGTACAAACAGGATTTGGATTTTTGTGTCTTAAGAGGTTTGTGCACGTTTTTTTATTAGCTGTGACAATGGCTAAAAAAAAAAAAAAATCCCTTATTTATATATCACATGACACAGTAAAAAACATTGAAAGGGTGACTGGAATGATGGTTCCACTGAATAACATAGGACAAGTCAGCTTGAAAAAGGAAAGGATGAGGTGCACAGACACATCAGTGTACAGCAGGGGTAGGCAACCTATAGCATAGGTGCCAAAGGCGGCACGCAAGCTGATTTTCAGTGGCACTCACACTGCCAAGGTCCTGGCCACCAGTTCGGGGGGCTCTGCATTTTAATTTAATTTTAAATGAAGCTTCTTAAACATTTTAAAAACCTTATTTACTTTACATACAACAACAGTTTAGTTATATATTATAGACTTATAGAAAGAGACCTTCTAAAAACGTTAAAATGTATTACTGGCACACAAAAACTTAAATTAGAGTGAATAAATGAAGACTCGGCACAGCACTTCTGAAAAGTTGCCGACCCCTGGTGTACAGGATACTGAATGGGACAATGGCAGTGCCTAATTCAATAGGACAGTGATCTCTGATCTCACAATGTTATTTCAATGAGCAATTGATGTAAATGATCAGACAAACACATGTTTATTATAAACCAGTGCTACGTATCTTGAGTGTGTATGTTCACGTTCTACTTAGTGGGTGCAAAACATTTCACAGCTGGAAAACACCAAGTCAGAAGAAGAGTTTAGCTGTAGAAAGACATGATAGACATAAAAGAAATAAAGATCCCACAATATTGTCCTCTCAGGAACAAGATAATAGCTGTTTAAACAGCCAAGTTAAATAAGATACAGCCAAAGTGAACTGGAGGCATTTAGCTTCCTGTTGGAGGGGTTGGTTTTTTTTTTTAACAAAATCATTTGCTGTAAAACTTCCTGAGGATTTTCCAGCAGATTCATATCTGAGCATATAAGCAAAGCGATTTTGTATTGTGCAGCCATCAAAATGTATTGCCCTGCACTCCATCCCCACCAAGAAAGTGGAATAAAACTCTGTCCTTATGCAGATTGCTAGGTGCTTGCGAGTCCGAGGGGCCATCACTTGAGACCATGCGACTGATTGGGGTGTTCTGCAGCAGTAATTCTGTATTCTGTGTGGATGGCTTGTTAACACAAGGGCTTAGGGTAGGAAGGTGGCTGTATCCCTGCATAAGAGCGACAGCTAGTACAATGCTGCTCTGTTCTGATGGGTCCTTGTACACAGAGCCCATCACCGTGGTATCTGAGCATTTCTGCTAAGATCCCACACACAATACAGTCTCTAAGTCTGGTCTAAGCAGGAAGTTACCAGCTTTGCCTTGCAGGGGAGCTTGACCAGAGAGGGCAGACCTTGAGTGCCAACAATTGCTGATTATGTAATTGTTCTATCAAGACTCCTTTAAGTGCTCCTGGGATCCAGCTGGGGATCCTTGCCTTCCTGTGCCATTCATCTAACTTTCTGGCCTGGAGGTGGACGTGCTGGCTGCACAATGAGTCAGACGGCCCCATGTTATCCAGCCTGACAGCTACACAGTTTGTTATAAGGACAAGAGAGGAATAACAGCTGATCCTAATCACATCGGACTGTGGTATCTTCTGACCCCCTGTCAGTAAGAGGTGGGCTGTGATGGGGAGAGGGAGGAGAGAAAGATAGCAGAGGATAGAAAGGAGACAGCACTAAAAGAACTTCCTGTGCTTGGCATTTGCCCAAACACAGCTCTTCCATTTGTAACCAAACCCACAGTGACCCCCTCACCTGAAACTGACGAGCAGTATGGGGGCCGGGTCTGAAAGCACAATAGATATTGCTGTCTGCAGTAAATGCTCATTGTTCTGGATGGAAGGTGGCAGTTAAATGTAAGATAGGAAGGTGCAGAGAACCACTCTTCTCTCCCCCAACTAAACGTAGCCTTCCTCTCCAAGCGCCCTGCTTCCCAGTGCCGGGGTTACAATGGCTCCAGTGCCTCTATGGAGCTGGGCCCAGGCTGAGAAGGGCCCCGACCTGCTCCACTTGCACTGCACCCTGAGACCCCACTGGCTCCCTCCACCCACCACTTGCTCCTCTCCAAGGCCTCCTCTCCACCTCCTGGCCCCACCCCCTGCTCCTCTCAGCCCCCTGGCCAGACCCCAGTGCACCTCCGGCTCTGGGCTGTCTCTGCTTCCCACCACCTGTGGGGCCCCACGTGTCTCCTTGGAGCTGAGCTGCCTGGGACTGGTGCAGAAGCCTGGCCAGTCTCGGCCAGGTCTGTGTGTGTAGGGGGGAGACAGTGCAGAGGGCTTGGCTGGGCCCCTCCAGGCAAGTGGGTCCTGAGGGAGCCCGGCTGGGGCAGCCCCTGTCCTGGCTGATCGCACCACTCCCAAAGGGCTGGAGCGATTCCTGGCTCTGGGACCAGCCCTGGCTGCGCTGTTGGCTCAGGGGGAGTGGGTCTGTGGGGGCGTCTGGCGGGGTGCTGGGCTGTGAAGGGGCAGGGAGGATCTGTGTGTGTTGGGGCACTAGGGAGTGGAGGTTCTGTGGGGGGTGCTGGGCAGTTGTGTTGGGGCTGTGGGCAGGGGTGGTGTTGTGCAGGGCGCTAGGCATAGTGGGTCTGGAGGGGCTCTGGCCATAGGGAGTCTGAGGGTGTTGGGGGGGGCTGCGTGATGTGGCATGGGCCCACCCCCAAAGGGAAGGGGCAGGCTGGCAGCACAGGCCTGGGCAGGCCACTGTGTGTCTGATAACTGCCGGTTTGTAAACAGTGCCCTTGCATTGGGTGGGGCAGGGCCACCCCTGCCATGCCATGCCCCATTGCTTCTGGCTGGCCCCTCTCTCCGGGGACTGACCTCCCCGCACCATGCTCCATTGCCTCTATGGGGGCCCACAAATATGTTTGGTTAATCCGGCCCTGCTGCTTCCTGCTCCCCTCCAAAGTGCTGCAACAAAAATGCCTGACTTCCCTGTCACTTGGGCCATGATGTCGCTTCTCCCCCACCCCCCAGGAGCCATGGTCAGGAGCCGCAGCTGGGAGTGGGTCTGAAATCAGGAGCAGGGCCGAGGCCAGGAACGGAGCCACGTCCGGGAGCAGGGCCACATCTGAGGCTGGGCCAAAGCGGAGCTGGGGACTGGATGGCACTCCCTCCCTGTCCCCCATGGGGACTGGCCTGGAGTCAGATCCCTCTCTGGGAAGGTGGCTGGTTGGTAGTTTTACTCTCTTTTCCCCACTGCACTAAGGGCTGCAAAGGAAGGATTTAGCTGAGAAGTTGAGAATGCCCCAGGAGGCATCAGACAAAAAACTCCCCACAATGATGCTACTTTGTTGGCTTTTTACTTCCTCTTGGAATCTCTCTGGAGACTCCTGCAGTATCTCAGACTTTGTGAGGGCCGGAAACCTTGAGGTAGTTGAGGAAATTAGAAGGAACTGATGTTCGGAACTCATGTTCTGGGCCTTTTGGGTGCTGACTGAAGAGAGAGGGAATGGGGTCTCCTATGAGGGTTTGGGAAGCCACTTCCCCAGAGCTTTTGGCCTGGAGAGGTCCTTGGGACAGAGAAGCAGCTGTGGTTTTAGAACAAGATGGATGACAGAGCTGCCTTTAAGATGAAAACCCCTGACTGATTCCCTAACGCAAGTGAGTGGGTGGGCAGAAGGCCCAAACTGGAGCAAGGACCAGGCCCTTCCTGGTATATTTGGGCCCAAGTGAGCTGTCACCACAGCAGGCTTGGGGGAGGGGTTGTCCCCCACCATGGACATTTCCTTCCCCTCTAACTGAGCTGCTCCTTGAATCCTGGAGCCCCAATCAGCAGTGGACAGAAGCATTACTAGCTGAGGAAAAAGCCAGGCTCTGCCTGAGAAACCTGCCCCCAAAATGGCCGTTTCCAGGGCTGCTGCAGCGTGGGGGAAAGGTGGCATAATTCCCACTCTCCTGGCACAGGGCCCATCCCCAGGATTACAAGGCTCCCTTTGCTGGGGTGTCCACCCCTCACTTGCTCTGAAGGAGTTAACGTAGGCTAAGAAGAGAGCCACTTAACCAGGCCAAAGCTGAGGGGAATAGGCGGCGTAAGTAATCCTCTGACTGAATAATGTGGGAGCCCAGCTGAGGAAGGCGCTAGCTGGGCTGGGTTTATAAGGCAGGAAGTTGGCAGCAGAGAAGGGGCTGCGGGGAAGGAGTCTGCAGTCACTTGCTGGGAGAAGAGAGGTGTGTTTGTGGGCTACAGAGCTTAAGTACCCTGCAGTTCCTCCCTGGGAGGAGGGAGTTTTGGGGCTGGCAAACCCAGAGAAGGGGGAGAGCCAGAAGGTGAGGAAAGGCTTAGGGAAAAGGCTGCAAGGTTTAAGATGGTGCAGACTTTGCTGATTAGAGTGTCCCTGTGCTGGAACCTGGAGTAGAGGGTGGGCCTGGCTTCTTGTACCAGTAAGGTTGCCAACCCTCCAGGATTGGCCTGGAGTCTCCAGGAATTAAAGATCAATCTTTAATTAAAGATTATGTCATGCAAAGAAACCTCCAGGAATATGTGCCACCAAAACTGGCAACCCTACCTGCCAGCCACTGGGGAAGTGGCACCGGCTGGACAGTGCCTGTTTGTAAGAAGAGACTTTGATATGCTGGAAGGGGAGGACACATGTAACTTGGTGAGAGGGCTAAACTGTGAACACAGAGCATCTCGCCTCGCTGACAGCCAGGAAGAAGGCAGGGCATGTAGTGAGGGGCAGAAAAGTGGCATCAGATCTGGAATCAACTACTCTCAAGAGCGACCAGCAGGAGGCACACTAGTGGTGAGCAACCCTGTGACACTCCCCCTTGCACAGGCTATTTCCTTAGGAGCACCTGGCTTCCTGCTCGCTTTCCACAGGCATCCCTGTACAGGATCACATGGTTAGCCCCTTCTCACAGGCACATGGTCCCCTCACTGCTCAGGCCCCATTCTCTAAGAACACTCCTCTCCCCTGCTCACTCAGGCTCTGTCCCAGTGGCAGGTGGTTCCCAGTCCCTTTCCACAGGCTGTGTTCCATTAACATGTGTGTGTCCACACAGGTCACTTCCCAGGACACTGCTATGCCCTCTAGTTTGTGTCCCTCCTCCCCCAATTCACAAGCTCGGGAAACAATTACAGCATGAATTATGAATGGCCGTGTTTTCTCGTGTTCACTGCTTTAGGTAATAGCCGCTCTTGCTATTTAAAATAGGTCAGTGCGGGACACGGCTCGCTGCAGCTGCTCCTCAAAGTTGAACTTTCACGCTCAGTCAGCCTCCAACATCATATTTAACCATGACCCATTTCAGCTTAAATCTGTTAGTAACAAATTCCCCTCCACCCTGGCCTCAAATGGTTCCTCACCGAAGACAGGAAGCAGGAAATCCAGCTGTATGTGGACCATTGCTTTCTACCACCAGTTCAGATTCTTTACTGCTCTGCCGTCATCTGTTACAAAGATACTTCTGATGACACACACACAAGGGAGTAGGAATAAACTCAAAAAGAGCCCCATAGATAGCCCTCTGAGGCATCAAAAAAGCCAGCAGATAGCTGTACTTACACTTGCACTTAAGATAAGTACAAATATAAGACCCTGTGCATAAGCTTTACAAAGAACGAGAGTAGCATTGTTATAACTCAGTGCACTGCCTGTAGTAACTTTATTGTAGCTTTAGAATGTTTTGGACCTTAAATGTTCTGTTCCGTTGGTTTCATTCAGGCTGGATCTTTTGCACCTTGCCATTTAACTATAGAGGGATTTTTCTTGCCTTCCAGCTTCCTTCTTTGTGTCGGAGCGTGCAGGCCTTCTTTGACTCTGTTATGGCACCCTGAAGTAGCAGCCATGCAGAATCTAAGGATTTTAATAGTCTCATCTTTGTCCGGTTCTTTTAGACTATCTTGCTCTTTAATATATATATATTCATATTCATAAATATATTCATTCAAGTTCCCCTTTCTAAAGTTGAATGTCACTATTATAGATTTTGGCCCAATTCCTCTGCTGTGGATGGCAAATTTAATTATATTTTTCTCACCATTTTCTTAGTGGCTCAACTATAATATATTTTGAACCAACTCCTGTGCCATACTTGGAACTAGCCTGGGAGTAACATCACCTGTTAAGTGGTTTAGAAGCTGTTGTTCCGAGGAGCAGTTGGTTAAAGTATTGACAAAATTCGTTCCATAAGACATGTCCTGACATGTGACCAGTTTATATGCTGAATATCTCCAGTCTTTGAAGGGATTAGGACCCACAGTGTAGTCAGTGGTCCCTTCCATGAGTGGCTAGTCCATTTCAGGAATTAGGGAGACCGTGCCTGGCGACAGTGGGCAGCAAAGGGTGTGTTGTTCATGCTACAAGATAGTCCAGGAGAACTACAGGGCCTGTGGGCATGCAAGAACCCCAGCAAAGAATTCCCACCCATTACAATCAAGTCCTGTATCTTTTCAGCAGTGAGGGATACTACACAACCCAGCTCAAAATCTTGTTTGCTTGGGCCCACCTGTATGCTTAACCTATTGGAGTCCATCCATCACTAGGTGACAGAGGGTCTGGTCTCTAGTTCTGCTCCCTTCTAGGCTATGGAACTGTGGAGTAAAACTAAGTAGTGAAATATGAATGAAACATCCCATAATACAAACAGAAGTTTCTTCCGGGCACCACAGAAATGCATTCTAAGTAGGCTTGGAGGGATTCCATGTTTATTATTATTATTTTTTAATGAAATCCAATTGATAATGTCACTGTTAATTGCCAAACACATAAGACCCGATCCCTTGCTCTGGTACCCCATTGACTTCCTTGGAGCTACACCAGCACACAACAGATGTAAGAAAGTGGCGAATTAGAACCATATTCTTTCATTTTAATTGCATTAAAGGAAATCTGGAAAAGCTCCATCCCTAATTCTTATTGATCCAAAGTTTAAGTTTAAAACATTTGAAACAAAACTTCCTTTCCTATGTTACCACTAACTCCGGTTTGTTAAAACTGAAACAATGTTGAGAATCCAATTGACCTGTCACTAGTTATGCTGCATTTTTACTTGTTTTCTTCTTTTTCTTCATTTCTCTCCGTTTGGACAGTGAAATTCAGTGAAAAGATTTTCATTTTTGGTGACAGTTGGTTTCCCTTTCAGGTTCCACTTACTAACATTGCAATGTCTGAGCTGCAGATTCTGCAGGGGAATGCTGATGATTTTAACAAAATTGTAATAAATAAAGATGTTTAAATAGATAAAAACCATGAAAACATTTCTAATTGCTCTTAGGTTTTGTAAACTGTTTGCAGACTCTAAATTTTGGACCATCTTGGAGTTAAGAGTGGCCTGTTAAAGGCTGTAGAAGCTGAGAATCATAGCATTCAGAACAGGGCCGGCTCTACCATTTTTGCTACCCCAAGGAAAAAAAAAAAAAGGCTGCTTGGACTGTGTTGCCCCAAGAATGGACGGAATGCCCCCCCTTAGCATGTGCTGCCCCAGGCACGTGCTTCCTCTGCTGGTGCCCGCTCTGATTCAGAAATTAAATCATACAGGGCTAGATTCTTAGCTGGTGAAAATTGGCATAGCTCCGGCGTACTTCAGTGGAACTACACTGATTTACATGGTGCTGAGAATTTAGTGAATGTACACTGGGCTAAATAATCTCCAAGGGTCTTTTCAATAGGCAAGCAGTCTTCACACCTGAAACAGTGTTTGCAAAATAAAAAGACCACAGCTTTCACTTCTGAGTGTGGCCATGCTCTCTTTCTTTCTTTCTTAGGGGCCTATTGAAGAGCAGGCTAGATAACAGCTGAATGGGAAAGGTGTTGGGAGCAGTCCTTCAGAATGCAGAGATCAGGCTACCCATGGCCTCCTGGTAGCATTACTGTTGCTGGCTCTCAAGGGAGTAGGG